>NC_133653.1:186062586-186374611 GCF_009905375.1 Apium graveolens | reverse complement strand
ATTAATCTTCCACTTCAACATTTCGAAATTAATCTGAGACTGTTACCAAATTTTACTCACAGATAAGTCAAGTAAAGGGTTAGACTGAAAAATCAGAACTTAGACCTATACCAGAACTTAACAGTCATCAGAACATAATGTCTTAACTCGAACAAGGAATATCTATCTTAGTAAATACTCATACAAGTTCTTAGTTATGAACGTCAGAACTTAATCATCAGAACGTGTAACTAGAACTTGTCCTCAGAATTTGTGCAGAAGTGACACAATGACTGTTTATCTAAAATAACATAGATCACCACAGAAATTTCATCATTCATATGGAGTGATGTGTGTGTGCATTAAGCTAAATAACAGACAAAGAGTAAAGTCTGATCTACTTCAGTACATCTTAGAAATAAGTCATAATTAAAATTTTGCTAAAGAACTGTCATTATCCTGAAACCTACTGATAAATGAGTTCATGCATGAGTTCACCTCTACTGTTTTTGTGCTAATTTTATGCATCTTTTGAAATTCTATTTTACAGAGGCTTCTCAGTGTAAGTGAGTCACGACTGTTTATTAGAATTTATGCTATTATCAGAGTATTTCTCCAGTAATCATAGAGTGTGAACAGTCACCAAGAAAAATATTTTGCTTTTCTAATGCATATTTACTTAATACCAGCAATGCACTTGGGTCGTCCCATTCACATTTTTACTCTAGATCTCAAAGGAGTACCTGATATTATTCTTTGATTCTTTTCTTTTTCTTTTGATAAGTGAGGTTTATCAGCACTTAGTACATTCAGCAGTTTTACTAGAATCAGAACTTAAACAGATGAGTAGCATTATTCTAATTTGGGACTTAGTAATAAGATATACAAAGTAAACTTAACTAAGCTCAGTTATCAGAATTTGCTTGTGTCATAAGATTTCCACAGAAATAATTACTTCTTTCATGGGATCATTTGTTTATTGAAGACTAGTAGGTCAGTATCTAGCACAGTTATCCTCATAGGATTGAATAGTTACTGAAACAGACATATCACTTATCAGAGTTTAGAAACATATATCAGACAACAGTCAGTACTTAAAGACATTTATCAATTAATGCACAGAATATACAAAGAGATTAATTCTGTAAATACTGATCATAAAGTCTGATAACATAGAACAAGTTTAAGCAGATTTAGAGAAAGAACCTGAAATCATTCCAAGTTCATTTACCAATTTTGAAAAGGTAGCTTCACACAGTGGTTTTGTGAAGATATCTGCTACTTGTTGATCTGTGGGAACAAAATGCAATTCCACTGTACCTTCATCCACATGTTCCCTGATGAAATGGTACCTGATGCTGATGTGCTTTGTCATAGAGTGTTGAACTGGATTACCTGTCATAGCAATAGCACTTTGATTATCACAGTAAATAGGGATTTTGAAATACGTTAACCCATAATCTAGTAACTGATTCTTCATCCAGAGAATCTGTGCACAGCAGCTTCCTGCAGCAATATACTCTGCTTCTGCAGTTGATGTGGAAATTGACTTTTGTTTCTTGCTATACCAAGAAACCAACCTGCCTCCAAGAAATTGGCAGCTACCACTTGTGCTTTTCCTGTCAATTTTGCAACCTGCAAAATCTGCATCTGAGTAACCTATTAATTTAAAATCTGATTCTCTAGGATACCATAATCCTAGATCAGCTGTTCCTTTAAGATACTTAAAGATTCTTTTTACAGCTGTTAAGTGAGGTTCTCTTGGATCTGCTTGAAATCTTGCACAAAGACAGGTAGCAAACATGATATCTGGTCTACTAGCAGTTAGATAGAGAAGTGAGCCAATCATACCTCTGTAATCAGTAATATCTACTGAATTACCAGTATCCTTATCCAGTTTTGTTGCAGTGGCCATAGGAGTGGATGCACTTGAACAGTCTTGCATTCCAAATTTCTTCAGCAAGTTTCTGGTGTACTTAGATTGACAAATAAAAGTTCCTTCTTCACTCTGCTTGACTTGAAGGCCCAGAAAATAACTAAGTTCTCCCATCATACTCATCTGATATCTTGACTGCATTAGGTTGGCAAACTTTTTGCAAAGTTTGTCATTTGGAGACCCAAAAATAATATCATCAACATAAATCTGGATCAGAAGTAAGTCCTTGCCATGGTTGAGATAGAACAATGTTTTGTCAATAGTTCCTCTGTTGAATCCACTTTCCAGAAGAAACTGAGCTAAAGTCTCATACCATGCTCTAGGAGCTTGCTTAAGTCCATAAAGTGCTTTATCAAGCCTGTAGACATAATCTGGATGTTTGGAATCTACAAAGCCTGGAGGTTGTTCAACATATACTTCCTCTTCCAATTCTCCATTGAGAAAAGCACTTTTCACATCCATTTGAAAGACAGTAAACTTTTTGTGAGCAGCATAAGCCATGAATATCCTTATGGCTTCTAACCTAGCAACTGGAGCAAATGTTTCATCATAGTCAATTCCCTCCTGTTGAGAATATCCTTTTGCAACCAGCCTTGCCTTGTTCCTTACAATTATGCCATCACTGTCAGTTTTGTTTCTGAATACCCACTTTGTACCAACAACCGATCTATTCTTGGGTCTTGGCACTAAGGTCCAGACTTTGTTTCTTTCAAATTCATTCAACTCTTCCTGCATTGCTTGCACCCAATCAGCATCTTGAAGAGCTTCTTCCACTTTCTTTGGCTCAGACTGAGAGAGAAAAGAATTGTAAAGACATTCATTCGAAGTACCTGTTCTAGTTCTGACACCTGCCTCAGGATTTCCAATTATTAAATCAGGTGTATGTGATTTTGTCCACTTCCTTGCAGATGGAAGATTTTCTCTAGAACTGGATGCTCCCCCATGATTCATGCTGTCTTCGGTTTCATTTTCTGATGCTCCCCCTGAAACTATGCTCTCTGAGTTGGATCCTTCAGTATTTAGATTTTCAGAACTGTCAGTACTTGGCTTATCAGAACTTGACGAATCAGAATTTGAAGAGCCAGATGTATGTTCTGATGCTTCTTGAGATGTGATAATATCTTGAGTATGCTCCCCCTGCATTGGTGCATCTTCCTTTGACGTAGTCACCACAGTTTCAATAACATCAGAGTTTAATCCATCAGAATTTACAGTATCAGGACTTAGACTGTCAGGACTTGAGATATCAGAATATGAATCTTCATTTTCAAATCTCAGCTTATCATGATCAATGCAATCTTCAAGTCCAGTGATCTTCTTGTCATCAAAAGAGACATTGATAGATTCCATGACCACTTTTGTTCTCAAATTATAGACTCTGAAGGCTTTTGTAGAAAGTGGATATCCTACAAAGATTCCCTCATCAGCTTTTAGATCAAACTTGGATAGCTGTTCAGGATGAGTCTTGAGAACAAAACACTTACATCCAAATACATGAAAGTATTTGAGATTTGGCTTCTTGTTCTTCACCATCTCATATGGTGTTTTTCCATGCTTGTTAATGAGTGTTGCATTTTGAGTAAAACAAGCAGTCTGCACAGCTTCAGCCCAGAAATAGGTTGGAAGCTTTGCTTCTTCAAGCATTGTTCGTGCAGCTTCAATTAGAGTTCTATTCTTCCTTTCAACAACTCCATTTTGCTGTGGAGTTCCAGGAGCAGAAAATTCCTGCTTTATTCCATGATTTTTGCAGAACTCTTCCATTATCAAATTCTTGAATTCAGTGCCATTATCACTTCTCAAAATTTTCACAGAATCTTTGATCAATTTATCCAGATGTTTGACATGATCAATCAGGATAGATGCAGTTTCACTTTTTGTATGCAAGAAATACACCCATGTGTATCTGGTGAACTCATCTACTATGACCAACGCATATTTCTTCTTTGCAATAGACATGACATTCACTGGACCAAATAGATCAACATGAAGCAGATAATAAGGCTCAAGAATTCATGATTCAGTCTTGCTCTTGAACGAAGATTTTCTTTGTTTAGCCTTCTGACATGAGTCACAAAGACCATCAGGAACAAACACTGATTTTGGCAGTCCTCTCACAAGATCTTTCTTGATCAGTTCATTTATCTTGTTGAATTTTAAATGAGAGAGTTTCTTGTGCCAATTCCAGCTTTCTTCAGTTGAGGCTCTACTCACTAAACAGATTGCAGAACCATCAGAACTTGTTGAAAGCTTAGCTTCATAAATGTTACCACGCCTGAATCCCTTCAGAACAATTTTTCCTTTAGATTTACTAACTATTTCACAATGTTCTGCAAAGAAATCAACATGATAACCTCTGTCACAGATTTGACTTATACTCAGTAAGTTGTGTTTAAGTCCTGAGACCAGAGCTACATCTTTAATAATGACATTCCCAAGATTGATATTGCCATATCCCAAAGTTTTTCCAATGTTGCCATCTCCATAAGAAACACTTGGGCCAGCTTTCTCCACAAAGTCTGATAGCAGGGCCTTATTTCCAGTCATATGTCCTGAACATCCACTGTCCAGAACTAAAATATTTTTCCTGTTGCCCTGCAATCAAAAAGACCACTAATTATTAGTTTTAAGGACCCAGACTTGCTTGGATCCTTTGGCCTTTTTAGGTTTGTTAACATTTGCAGCGGATTTAACATCAGATTTTATGTTAACAGTTTTCTTATCAGAACTTATACTAGAAGGAACAACATAAACTTTCTTTAAAGAAGGTTTTATTTGATAATAATCATAGTACAAACTATGATATTCCTTACAAGTATAAATGGAATGCCATAAACTACCACAATGAAAACAAGGATTTTGTGGTTTGTATCTAACAGACTGACTCTTAACTCCTGACTTTGTAGATAAGGAGTTAATATTCTTATTCTTCCTGCAAAAAGAAGCCAGATGGTTAGAACTTCCACAGTTATGACATGCTTTCCTAGGAGCATCAGGAACAGATTTATAGTTATTGCTTTTATTCACACCTTCCTTTCCATTCCTGTTTTTCCTAGGTGATTTTACCTTGTTTGCATTCTTAACATCTTTCAGCTTATGCTTAAGCTGCTTCTTTGTCATTAAGCCTATGTTAACTTCAGCTGTCTTTTCCTGTTTTAGTTTGTCAGAAGCTAATTTCTTTTTAACTTCTGATTTCTCATTTTCGGATTTTTCAGTTACAAACTTAACAGGTTTTAACTTCGGCTTTTGCTTATCAACAGGCTTAATTTCTACAGTTCCTTTTTTATTTTCTCCATAACCTAAGCCCTCTTTCCAGTTTTCACTGCTTAGCAAATTTTGAGTTGTTTTGCCAGAATTAGTCCAAGTTCTGATAATCTCTCTCTCCTTTTCTAACTCAGTTTTTAGAGATTCATTCATTTTTAGCACTTCATCCCTAACATAAAAAGCATTATCTCTATCCTGCTGAGTTTGATGAAACATGACTAACTCTTTTTCTAAGAAATCATTTCTTTTCCTAAAAGCAAGATTTTCAGAAGTTAATCTTTCACATGTTAAAGTTTGATCTCTATAACTAACAAACATGGTTTTAAGATATCTTCTCAACTCATTAATATCATCAGTATGAAAAGCATAAGTAGTCTGAGGTACCTTTATTTCAGCAGCTTCAGAACTGCTCTCAGAACTTGATTTATCAGCATTTGCCATCAATGCATAGTTCTCCTCACTTTCAGAGTCTGAGGTGTCTGTCCAGCTTTTCTGCTTTGTGACAAGAGCTTTGCCTTTGTCATTCTTGGTTTTCTTGCAATCAGGAGATATGTGGCCTTTCTCACCACAATTATAACATTTAACATTAGCGTAATCTCCTCTGTCAGACTTTCCTCCTCTTCCTTCAGATCTTCTGAAATTCTTCTTATCAGAACTTATGCCTTTCCTGGAAAACTTCTTTCCCTTCCTGAACTTCCTGTATGCAATCTTTGTGATTCCTTTCACCATAAGAGCACACAGCTTCATCATCTCCTCATCAGCATCAGTTTCAGGCAAGCTTTCAGAATCTGAGTCATCATCACTCTCAGAACTTGATGACTCAGTATCAGATTTTATGATAAGAGCTTTACCCTTATCTTTCTTTGAGGAAGGTGGTTTGGGGGATTCCTCTTCAACCTTGAGAGCAACTGTCCTTGACTTTCCTCCTTTCCTCTTGCTTCTTTGTTCCATCTCAAGTTCATGAGTCTTGAGCATTCCATAGATTTCATCAAGAGTTGTTTCATCAAGATTGTAGTTGTCTCTTATTGTTGTTGCCTTCAAATCCCAACATTCAGGAAGAGCTAACAGGAATTTGAGGTTTGTATCTTCAAGATCATACTCCTTATTTACTAATGACAAGTCATTCAAGAGTTTGACAAATCTATCATATACATCAGTCAATGACTCATTAGTCCTAGAGTCAAAGTGTTCATACTCTTGAGTGAGTATTGTCTTCCTGTTCTTCTTAATTGTTTCAGTTCCTTGACACCTTGTCTCCAGTGCATCCCATATCTCCTTAGCAGTCTTGCAGTTGATTACCCTGTTTGACATTACATTATCAATGGCACTATGCAATAAGTGACGTACCTTGGCATCCTTAGCAATAGATGCTATATCTTCAGCAGTGTAATCATTCTTTTCCTTTGGTACGGTCATTGCTGCTTCACCTGCAACTACAACAGCGAGCTTGGTAGGTTTGTGAGGCCCTTCCTTGATTCTATCAAGGTATTCTGGATCTGTTGCTTCCAGAAACATGGTCATCCTTACCTTCCATATGGGATATTCAGATGGTCTCAATATGGGAACTCTGATAGTCTCATATCGACTCTGAGTTGATGTCTTTGATGATTCCTCAGTTTTGGTAGGCTTAGTTGGAGTTTCTGTGTCAGACATGATTGTGTTTGGATCTTTAACTGTATGTGTGTTAACAGATAACTCTGATACCACTTGTTAGGTCACACTTTCACTGTAGAGGGGGTGAATACAGTGTTTATTACAATCAAATCAAACTTCAAGAACTTATGTAACAGAAAACAAACTTTATTTAAACAATAAACTCTGTTACAATCTGGAACTGTTATCTCTCAGTGATGAACAAAATATCACGAGAGCTGCTAGAGTTATATTAAATAATATTCTCGATAATGATAACACTTATAGTGTAAACCCTATGTCTGTGTTTATATACTACACAGTTACAAGATATTCGCTAATTGATATGGAATATAATTCTGCTTCCTAAAATATATCAATCAGATATCTTCTATTCCAAGTATTCCATTCTTCACGGAATTCCTTCTTCATGCATATCTCTTCTTATATTTATCTTGATCTTCTTAACTTTAATCAGCTACTGTCCTTATCTGATCGTCCTTCAGCACTTAAGTTCTGATATCTATCTCCTGATAACATAAGTACTGATATCCCTTAAGTTCTGACTTCCAGTATAAGTACTGATCAGTTAAGTACTGATTTGTTCTGTTCAAATAAGATCTGAAATCTAAACATAAAACATATTAGCAATGACATTATCAAATATATCTAACATAAACCGAGAAAGTAAGTTAGTTCTCCCATCATGCTCATTTCATATTTACTTTGCATCAATTTGGAAAACTTTTTGCAAAGTTTTTCATCTGTAGAGCCAAATATTATATCATCTACATAAATTTGAAGAAGTATACTAGAGCCATTAACATTTCTATAGAATAATTTTTTTTCAACAGTACCTCTGGTGAAGTGATTTTCTAAGAAAAACTTTGACAAAGTGTCATACCAAGCTCTAGGTGCTTGCTTCAGTCCATAAAGTGCTTTCAAAAGATAGTAGACATATTTTGGAAAATTTGGATCTTCAAAACTAGGGGCTGACTAACATAAACTTCCTCCTCCAAAAATCTCCATTCAGAAAGTCACTTTTGACATCCATTTGATAGACCTTGAGATTGGAATGGGATGCATAGGCTAAGAAAATTTTGATGGCTTCAAGTCTTGCAACAGGAGCAAAAGTTTCATCAAAATCTATTCATTCTTGTTGACAATAGCCCTTAGCAACCAATCTAGCTTTGTTCCTGACAACTATGCCATTTTCATCCATCTTGTTTCTGAACACCCACTTGGTGTCAATATGATTCTTTCCTTTAGGATTGGGTACCAGCTTCCAAACTTTATTCCTTTCAAATTGGTTTAGCTCCTCCTACATAGCTAAAATCCAATCAGGATCCAACAAAGTTTCCTCTATCTTTTTAGGTTCTTCCTGAGATAGAAAGCTTCTATAGAGACATTCATCTTGAGTTGCTTTTCTTGTTTGCACTCTTGAAGATGCATCACCAATTATTAGTTCAAATGGGTGATCTCTAGTCCATTTTCTCTGTTGAGTTAGATTAGCTCTAGATGAAGAGGCCTCATTATTGTCTTGATGTGTGACAGAATGTTGATTTGAAGAAACTGCCCCTGAGTTTGTGGATCTTTGACTTGAAGTTGGGGTTCTTTCTGATTGTGATCTAACTTGACTTTCAACTCCTGTTGATGGATCAACAGATGTTGTTCTTTGCCTTTCGACAGATGATGTAGATTTTCTTTCAACGGATGATGCACTAGGTCTTTCGACGGATGTTGAATTATGTGCTTCATCAGTTATAGACTTTTCTGCATTGTCCTTAGATATTGGTTCTTGATCACTTACATCATCACTAACTTCATAAATCATCTCAACATTGTCAAACTTGAGGCTTTCATGAAAATCTCCATCTTGCAAACCTTCAATCTTTTTATCATCAAATACAACATGTACAGATTCCAAAAATGTTGGTTCTGAGATTGTACACTCTATATGCTTTTCCAACTGCATATCCAACAAAGATTCCTTCATCAGCTTTGGCATCAAAATTTCCATTTTGATCAATTTGATTCCTTAAGATATAGCATTTACAGCCAAAGACATGAAGAAAGTTTAATGTTGGCTTCCTGTTCTTGAACAATTGGTAGTGTGTCATGCATTTTGCTTGATTAACCAAAGAGATATTCTGAGTGTAGCATGCAGTATTTACAGCTTATGCCCCAAAATATGTTGGTAACCTTGACTTTTCCAGCATTGTTCTTGCAGCTTCAATAAGAGATCTATTCTTTCTTTCCACCACTCCATTTTATTGTGGAGTTCTTGTTGCTCAAAATTCATGCATGATCCCATTCTCTTCACAAAATGATCTCATCACAGAATTCTTGAACTCAGTTCCATTATCACTCCTGATTCTTCTTACTTTGAAATCATGATGATTGTTGACTTGTCTTATGTGATTGATGATGATTTCACTAGCTTCATCTTTGGATTTGAGAAAATTTGTCCAAGAGAACTTTGAGAAATCATCCACAATTACTAGAAAATATCTTTTCCTTGAGATGGACAATACATTGAATAGTCCAAATAAGTCCATGTATAGTAGTTGCAAAGGTTCTTCAATTGTTGAATCAAGCTTCATTCTAAATGATGCCTTGATCTGCTTTCCTTTCTGACATGCATCACATCGTCCATCCTTTGAGAATTCCACTTGAGGAATGCCTCTTCATTCATAGTCTTGAAATTAAGGTGGGACAGTTTCTTGTGCCATAGCCAACTTTCATCTTGACTTGCCTTGCTAAATGGACAAGTGACAGATTCTGCATTTAATGAGTTGAAGTCAGCTAAATATACATTTCCTTTTCTCATTCCAGTGAGAACCACTTTATTGCTTTTCTTGTTAGTCACAACACAAGCTTCAGAATTAAATATTACTGAGTTGCCCTTATCACAAAGTTGGATGATACTCAACAAATTATGCTTGAGTCCATCCACTAGGGCAACTTTCTCAATGATGACATTATCTTTTGAAATCAAGCCATATCACACAGTATAACCCTTGCTTTCATCTCCAAAAGTAATACTTGGGCCAGCTCTCTCCTTGAATTCAGTGAGCAGGGTAGAATCTCCAGTCATGTGCCTTGAGCACCCACTATCCAAATACCAAAGATTCTTTTTGTTTCCTTGCACACAACAAAATCAAATCAAGTTGATTTTGCTACCCAAGTTTCCTTGGGTCCTGTTTTGTTAGCCTTTTTCTCAGGTTCTTGGGCTTGTCCTCATTTGACTTAGGCATTTGAAATTCTTTCTTAGTCAACTGAGTAGAATCCTTAAAACCATTCATCATTGCAGAATTAGCGTGCACAGGCTGGTTAACATGGAAAGGCATATTCTGTACAACCATGTTATTCCAGTATGGCATGCTAAATGGCATTTGTGGCATACTGAATGCAGCATAGTAAGGATTTTGTGCAAATGACATATTAGCAAATTGTGCATTCAAATTATGTGCAGGCAAAATATTCACAAGCATTGTAGGCATACCGGGAAATGAAGGAGGTGCAGATATGGGAGCAGTCATAGAAAGTTTGCAATTAACAGACAAATGATTAACACTACCACACTTAAAACAAATTTTTCTTGGTGCATATTTATCAGGTGTGTAGTTGTTATGTTTTTTAATTCCTACTTTCCCATTCCTATTGTTTTTTTCTTTTACACTCTGCTTTCACTTCAATTTTCTCCGATCTGTCATTTAATTGCTTAATAGACAGATGCCCTACATTGACTCTCTTCTTCTGTTTGACTTCACTTGTTTCTCTTGGAACAAAGTTCTTAGAAACTGATCCATATTTTTCATTTAATTTAGCTAGCTTGGCTTTGCTGACTGGCTTAGTTTCATTCAACGGATGTGGTTTATTGTCTTTCGACGGATAATCCTTTTGATTATTCGATGTATAATGTTCATCATCCGTCGAATCCACATCCGTTGAAAGTCCTTCAACCAAATTGGAATCAAGTTTCTCCTTGCTCTTTTTCCAGGCTACATCACAGAATGATTCTATACCTTAAACTTTAGTAATTTGAGCATGGACATCTCTAGAAGATTTCCATGCCATAATTACTTCCTGTTCTCGTTCAAGTTGTTTTCTTAAAATCTCCTCTTTCTTTAAGGATTCAGTTAGTTCATCTTTAGCAATCTTGCACTCTATCTTTAATTTTTCAAATTCAACAAATTGTGTCTCTAGTACATTGTTTCTTTCACTTAAAAACAAATTGTTCTCTTTAATTTTAGTATTTTCTTTAGTGAACGATTTGAGTGTAACACGCAGATGATATAACTCAGTAGACATGTCATTTATAGCATCATTACACTCAGCTTTAGATAAATGTGCTAGATTAGTGGTGATTACCTGATTACTTGATTAACTTACTTCTGTTTCATCTGACTTGGCCATAAGTGCTAGATTGGCATAGCTTGTATCATCATCCTCTTCTAGTCCATCTACAGCCCAGTCATTTTCTTGTGTGATCAAAGCCCTTTCTGTAATATCCAGGAAATATCGTGTAATTATTTCTATTAATAGATAATTGTTATGTGATTTTATGTGAATTTTTAAAGAATTATTTGATAATTGGAAGTGATGTTAGGATATTTATATATGATAAAATTAGGATATTTTAATTTCAATTATCCAGAATCAAATATAGATAATTTTGGTATTTTCGGGGGTACGGTTTGACCCGTACGAGTTCCGACATAAAATTTTTGATACGATAATGATTTTTATAGATCAATAAAACCCGTATTCTCGAGAGACAAGATATTTTATATTATATTCTCGTAAGGTGTTTTATAAGAAGCTCGGTTTTGGTAATTATCCAAATCTGATATCAAATCATATCGTTTTTATAGTTACTGAGCGGTTAAATAATCTATTTTCGGATCCGATATATAAGTGCAATTATGGAATTATTAAATAAATAAAATATGTGATGGTTCTGTCAGCTGTGTGTTGCCATATTATTAATTGTGTGTGATTTGTTGGGTACAAAGATTATTTGTATAATTAATTACTGAGCTGTATGATTTTGTTTTTGTTTTAAAAGTGATTTTATTAAAGATTTATTTTCATAAATATTGAAATTTTCTCTAAAATTATTTTATAGTTTTAAAATTTCAATAATTAATTTTGGGAATTCACAAAATTTAGAAATCCATATTTCATCAATTATTTAACCCAACATGATTTTCTGATTGTATTAAAGTGTAAATTCAATATTAAATTTCAGAATGATTCAAAAATCATGAAAATTATATTTTATTAAATTTTGAATATTTCGAGAATTTTAAAATTGTTCGGAAAAATTTTCGGATTAAATTCGCCCGCACGTTTATTTGTAAATTCGTTAAATGCGGGTCTGATTCGCGTTCCAAAAAATGATTTAAAAAGTATCAAATTATGTTACTAAGTTTAAATTATTCCGAGAATTTTAAGGCAAATCTCGTAAGTTTTCGGGTTATTTCTACTGATACAGTGACTAGTTTAATTGCAAATTGCGGAGCAAATCCAGGTTCGGGAAAAGAATAACAGAATAATAAAACAATAAATAAATAAATAAATAACATATATCTATCCGCAATTCCTTATCCTCTCATTCCTTTCTCTCCAGTCGCTCTCTCTAGCATTTCTGTTTTCTCTCTCCTGACTTTCTCTTAATCTCTCTTCTCCCTTCTCTTTCACTACCCCTGTGTTCCTTTTTCCGTGATTGTTCTGCTCCTGGTAATTCCTCCTCCGTTGCCGCTGTGTTTGGTCTGCTCCTAGTAATTCCTCCTGCGTGTATATATATGTTGTATATATGTGCTGCTATGTGTGCGTTTCTGTGTGTGTGTTATGTGTCCGCGTGTGAATGTGTGTCTTTGAGTCGATCGTGTTCTCTAGTGGAGCCATTTTCCGGCACGTTTCCCCGGCTTGTGATTTTCCGATTGAACTCCTCAATTTTCCGATTGTAAATTGGGAATTTTTGGTTTGCAGAAAAGAAAAATTATTTTATTATTTTAATGAATTAAACTTATTTACGATCGGGAAATTTTATATTAATTATCAGCGAAATTTGTATGGAAACCCGAATAAATTGGGCACCGACGAATTTTGCCCTCATCGTCGACGGTGGACGATGATGATTTTAATCTGATTCCTACATTAATAAATTAAATAAATTAGTTCATAGAATTAAATTCGAAATGAAAATGGGTTAATTATTTTAGAAGTTATAGTGGCGTTCAGATTATGAAATTAGTTGGAATTGTGAATTGATTGTGATTGTTGGATTGTTGACATCGATTATGTTTCGAAGGGTAGGCCGATAAACAGAGGAGACGCTGCCCGGTTTCCGGGAAATTAATTCCGAAAATATGAGAACGTAACCTACAATTATCAAAAAATGTCGAACGGGACTATATAATTATATTATACGAAACCTAATTATGTGTCGTGACAAGATATTTTGTAAATAATCGATTACCCTATTATTTTCAAAATGATGAGCATACATAACTTCATGAAAATAAATACCGAACCGAATTTTGAAGACGTGAACCTTGACTGTTATGTGTATTTCAATAATACATATAAATACGAGTCGGGTTATGAAATCGTATGGGTAGAATTGATAGTGATATTATGTTAAGCAAAAATGATTGTCTGAATTAGGGCATTTCGACTCTGTAGGTTCTAGTCGGAAGACCCGAGGGTTGACATCGGACTAAAAATAGCTTAGTGGTCAGTCGTCAAGCTCAGCAAGGTTCCAATCGGAAGACCTGAGTGTTGGAATAATATCCAGGATAAGTTAGTGGTTAGACGATAAAGCCGAACGTTCAAGTCAATCCAAAAGTCAACCGGTAATAGTGGTTAAAGCTTATCAAGGCAAGTATTCCTGAACTTTCTTATGATATACTACAAATACTTCATTCCTATTCTAAGTTCAGAATAGTTAAGTGTTGTGGATAAAAAACCAAGGTTATTACTTGCTGTATTTAATACTAAGATTCGGGAGCTCAAGGCCTTTAATGGCTGCTCTCGTACTTCGTGACTCAATCTGCCTTTACGAGATGCCTACGTATCTCTGTGAATTAGAGAATCAAGCCAAAAAACGTAGTTCTGATTGGTGGGGGTGAGACCCCTTATATAGATGTTGGGAGTCCTTGAATTGGACTTGGTATAGGAGACTTGGTGGGCAAGTCTCATAATTAGAATGGACTTTGGAGTCCTAGATAGTAGGAAACTGATTCCTTATCCTTTTAGGTCCCCTTGAGGCTAATCTCCAAGGATTTATATCTTTATCGGGACTCTTTTCAACATCTGATTTGTCCCTTATTAATTAATTACGAAATTAATTAATAATCAGGGTTTTTGGGCCTTTTTTATTCCATCAGGCCTGATCTGGTCCATCAGGCTTAACCTTTCTGGTCTGAGTATCATATACCTTTTTATTGGGCCTATCAGCCCATTAATTATAAAATCAGGACTTATTTATCCCCATCATTTGCCCCCCAACTTTTGGGAAACATTGATTAGGTTTCGCAGAAGTTATTCGTTCCCTTTCAGGGTTTCATTTTTTGCGTAAAGTGTGGAGCGACCTACACATTTACAATGAATCTTCCTTTTATTCAGAAATTATCTTAATTTCCAGGAATTTTTCCCTAATTTTCTGGGATTTTCCCTAATTTCTGGATTTTTCCCTTAATTTTTGGGATTTATCCTAATTTTCTGGGATTTTTCCCTAATTTTCTGGGATTTTTCCTTAATTTCTGGATTTTTCCCTAATTTTCTGGGATTTATCCTTAATTTCTGGATTTTTTCCCTAATTTCTGGGATTTTCCCTAATTTCTGGATTTTTCCCTTAATTTTTGGGATTTATCCTAATTCTCTGGGATTTTTCCCTAATTTCCTGGGATTTTTCCCTAATTTCTGGATTTTTCCCTAATTTTCTGGGATTTTATCCTTAATTTATGGATTTTTTTTTCCTAATTTCTGGCTTAAAATCGATCAGAATGCATTCAAAATCGATCAGGATGCAGACAAAATCGATCAGGATGCAGCCAAAATCGATCAGGATCCTGATCGAATTAGCTCAGGATCTTACACTCTGGTCGACAGGATTCCTGATCGATTTCGATCAGGATTCTGACCGAATAGGCCTTCAAAGTGACACCCTAGTCGATTGTTAAACGGGCTTAATCGACCAGGATTCCTGATCGATTTCGATCAGGACTCTGATCGAATTAAATGGCTTTCGACCATTCTGATCGAATGGAATATCGATCAGGACTCTCTTCTCTGTCGATCAGGACTCTGATCGATCTTAGGGGATTTCTTCCCTCCTGTTCGAATAAGATATCGCTCAGGACTCTCTTCTGTGTCGATCAGGACTCTGATCGATCTTAGGGGATTTCTTCCCTCCTGTTCGAATAAGATATCGATCAGGACTCTCTTCTGTGTCGATCAGGACTCTGATCGATTTTAGGGGATTTCTTCCCTCCTGTTCGAATAAGATATCGATCAGGACTCTCTTCTGTGTCGATCAGGACTCTGATCGATCTTAAAGGATTTCTTCCCTCCTGTTCGAATAAGATATTGATCAGGATCCTCTTTTGCATCGATCAGGACTCTGATCGAACCATATTAAGGTTCTGGTCGATTTTTGACTTTTTAAATCCCACAGGAGCTTCTAGATTGTTCCTGATACTTCTTGTAGATGGGCCTCTAGGTTGGGCCTGGCTAAATGGGCCTAAAAACGCCTCGTATTCCGAGCTTTTCGCCTATATAAGTGTAGTGTGGAGTGAGAACCCTCACTTCACTTCCCACTTCTCATTTTCTCTCACAATTTCCTCTAGAGTTCCCTTTGAGAAGGCGATTTCCGGCTACCAAAGCCACCGCAGCTCCACCATTTTCAAGTATTTCTGGGTTTCAAGCCTTCAACCGAAGCATATCAATGGCGGACCGTGACCTGGCTCGTTTGCAGAAGATGAATGTCTCTAAAAGAGGTACAAACATTCAAATTCAATCTCCATATACTTCCCTCATTGATATGATTAACTCGAGAGGTGATGAATATCCTTCTCTATCTGAGTTAGATTCGTATAATCATGGTAACACTTTTCATGAGTTAGATGGTAGGATAGAGTCTATGAACACCTTGTACAGACTTCCACCCCACCTTAGGATCACTCCAGCCGCCCCTGGGGATAGGACTTGTAATTGGGAGGGGGATACCCTGTTCATTTATCGAGGAGCCCTGACCGCAGGTCTTAGGTTCCCATTCCATGAATTTATTCCTCGTTTACTAGCCGATGTACGAATCAACCCTTGTCAACTCCCTCCTAACGCCTGGAGGAACATTATCTGTTTTATGGTCCTTTGTCTCAGGAATAGCTTCCCTCTTTCCGTAGCTGTCTTTAGGAAAGTTTTCCAATTCTATAATAGTTCCATGAGTCAGCCAGGCTGGGTTTTAATTCGCCAACGGCCCAAAATTCCCCATATCTTTGATAGTAACTCTATAGTCGAGAACAACCCTAAATGGAGGGATGAAATTATCAGGCTGACCTGGGCTGGGGGTGATTGGGCCACACTCTTCCGTAGGCCATTTTGCAAAGTATCAGATGGTAGTCCTGGTAGCATCAGATTAACTGATGAGGAGGAGGTGGCCTACCAAGCCTTAATTTCAGATGATGGGAAAACAGACACCTGGACCCTTTTAGAGGAATTTTCCTTAAAGAAAGTTGGTCTCTCCCAGACCAGTGATAAGGGTAAATTTATACCTGCGTGATTATTTTTCCTTCTCTTTAATCGCACTTTTTCTTTTTTCTGGATTTTAATATTCCTTCTGCTTTTCCTTTCAGCTTGTGAGGCTATTAATAATGTCAATAGGCCCAAGGAGGGGGAATCTGGCCGCCAGAAGAGGGCCAAGTTAAACAGGGACCCCAGGAGCAAACCTGACGGTCCTACTTTCCTTAAGCCCCACGTCCCGGTCGTCGAGCTGGGGGACGATGTGGATCCTCCACTTAAGGCACATTCCTTCAGGCCTAACTGGGGCTTCAGGAGGAGCGATACGGTGGTTGGATCCACCAAACATGCCAAGGATTTGTCGTACCATTCCATCACTCCCCATGATTTCACTGACATTGTTACGGGGAGTGATGTCGAGACTATTGAGCTTCTGGGTTCTCAAGCCCAAGCTGCGGTAATTTTCTTTTTTCTTCTCTTCCTTTTGTGAATTTCAACTTTTCTTGTATCCCAATGAATTTGCGCCAACTCATACATATTTCTTTGCAGAGTAATACCTATTTCCAGGCGGCCCTACATTAGGCTAGATCTTGGAAGGGTAACTCTGATGTTTTTGAGAAGGAGATGAAGAAGTGGGAGGAGAGAGCCAAGGTCCTGGAGAAGAAGCTGGACACGAAGAAAAAGGAGCTGGCTAAGGCTCATTCCGAGCTGGTGAAACTTAGGAGCGATAAGGATAAGCTCATTGATGACTACATGGATTCTGACAAGTTTAAGAATCTCATGGAGATTCATGATGAGGGTCTTTATTCCCTACAGTTCACTCAGGGATGGGATGCGGCCGTGAAGGCTGTTTCTGAGAAGTACCCGGGCTTAGTCGACCCTAAGGACTTTATAAGTCCTGAGCAGGCTGAGTCAGAGGACAGCATAGACGCCCTCTTCAACTCCCCTCAGCCAGATGATCGCATCTTGGATCCTAACACTGCTTCTCCTCCCGCTTCTCCTGCGAAGGACGCTGAAGGCGCTGATAAGGAGAAAGAGAATGAAGGCTCCCGCATGGAGGAGTAGTTTTTCTATTCTGTAATTTTATCCTTAATTTATGTCTGGACTTTTGTTTGTATTAAAACTTATTACCCTGCGGGGCTATGCTACTTTCCTTATTTGCATTCTCTCCTTCATTTTTCCGATACTTTAATATTCAAACTCGGCTTAATGGGCCACACAAGTATTATCACAAGTCAAACATCCATAGATTGAAATAATTTCAAACTCTTCCATTTCAAGTCTGGTTTTCCTAAACCTTACATAATATGGGTTCGACCCTGATCTATAATAGCTAAAAAATAAAAATCCTATGCAAACAAAGCTTCCAGGTGCTTTTAAACCTATTTGTCACAATGACAAGTGAGAATCGTACTTAGCCTATCTTACACGTAGTAAACCTTCAGGTTTTGTGCATGCCAGGTCCTCGGGACTTCAAAACCATCCATAGTTTCCAGCTTGTAGGTTCCTCTACCCTGAACGCTCTTGACTCTGTACGGCCCTTCCCAATTTGGGGCGAGCTTTCCTTTCTGTCCAACACCAGAAGCCTCTATTTTTCTCAAAACTAGATCACCTTGTTTAAAAAACCTCTCTTTAACCCTTAAGTTGTAGTAGAATGAAGCTTTTTTCTGATATTCTACTATCTTTGCATGTGCTTTATCTCGCACTTCATCGATTAAATCCAGGGCTAACTTCTGCCCTTCTTCATTTTCTTTTTCATCAAAAGCCTGAATCCTTGGAGAGGAATGTGATATCTCCACGGGAACTACTGCTTCTGCCCCATATGCCAACATGAAAGGAGTTGCATCTGTCGTGACTCTACAGGTAGTTCTATAGGCCCATAATATGGAAAGTATCTCATCCACCCAATTATTTCTTGACTTTTCGATCCTCTTCTTTAGTCCATCCAGGATTATCCGATTTGCTACCTCCGCTTGCCCATTGGCTTGCGGGTGAGCCACAGAGGTGAACCGTAACTCAATTTCATTTTCTTCGCAATACTTCTTGAATTCCTCGTTGTTGAATTGTGTTCCATTGTCAGTGACGAGGATACGGGGAATTCCATATCGGTACATAATGTTTTCCCACAGGAATTGTGCAACCTGCTTAGTTGTGATTTTGGCCAAAGGTTTGGCTTCGATCCACATGGTGAAATAATCAATGGCTACAATCAGAAACTTCCTTTGTGCTGTGGCCATAGGAAAAGGCCCTAGAATATCCATCCCCCACATAGCAAAGGGAATAGGTGAGTTGATAGAGGTCAGCATCTCGGGGGGTTGTCTGGCGACTGGTGCATGCTTCTGACAGCGATCACACTTCTTTACATATTCTTTGGCATCAGCCATCATTTTTGGCCAATAGAAGCCTAAACGGGTTATCTTATGAGCCAAGGCCCTGCCCCCCAAGTGTTGCCCACAAATACCTTTATGCACTTCCTCAAGAGCTAAGCGTGCCTCATCGGGCCTGAGACACCTCAAGTAAGGAACCACGAAAGATCTTTTATATAGAATCCCATCTATCAAAGAGTACCTTAGTGCTCGAACAGTTAACTTCCGTGCCTCAACTGCATCGCTAGGCAACCAACCGGTCTGAATGTGAGCCTTGATGGGATCAATCCATGACGTCCCCAAGCCTACGGGAGCCACAAGCTTAACATATATGCTTCGTGTCTTTAAAACACGGAAGTACACACTTCCTGAACTTTCTTCAATCTCAGACGAAGCGAACTTTGATAGCGCATCTGCCTTAACATTTTCTTCCCTTGGAATGTGTTCAACATGGCACTCATTAAATTGGGTCATCACAGCCCTTACTAGGTGGACATACTTAGCCATCGTATCATCCCTTGCCTCAAATTCTCCCTTTACCTGGGATATGATCAGCTTCGAGTCTCCATGGACCTTTAAGTTTTTGACTCTAAGTGTCCCAGCTAGACCAAGGCTAGCTATTAGGGCTTCATACTCTGCCTCATTGTTTGTGGTTGGAAAATCTAGCTTCATAGCATACTCAATTAAGAACCCATCAGGGCTTTGCAAAACCAACCCTGCTCCACTGGAATTTGTTTTTGATGCTCCATCAAAATAGAGAACCCAATATTCTTTCTCCTTATCATTCTTCTGCCTGTCCCCATTGTCGACTCCCTTGTCTTGAGGTATGGTATCTTCCTGCCCCCCGACTTCTTGGTTGGGTATGGTACATTCCACCACGAAGTCAGCTAGTGCCTGGGCTTTTATGGCCATACGTGGCTTATACTTGAGATCGAACTCTCCCAACTCTATTGCCCACTTAATCAGTCTCCCACTTGCCTTGGGACTGTGAATGATATTTCTCAGTGGCTGATTTGTTAGCACTTCAATTTGGTGAGCTTGAAAATAAGGACGCAGCTTTCTTGAAGCCATTACCAAGGCTAAAGCGAATTTCTCAATGGCTGAATAATTCAACTCAGCACCATGCAAAATTTTGCTGACATAGTATACGGGTTTCTGGACTTTCAGTTCCTCCTTAACCAACACGGCGCTCAAGGCGCTCTCTGAAACAGCAAAGTACAAGAATAAAACTTCATTCAGAACTGGCTTGGCCAACAACGGGGCCTGGCCCATATACTTCTTTAACTCTTCAAATGCCTTCTGATTTTCCTCACTCCATACAAAGTCTTTGATGTTCTTTAGTGACTTGAAAAATGACAAGCACTTGTCTTCTGACTTGGAGATGAATCGTCCTAACGCAGCAACCCTTCCTGTGAGCTTCTGAACATCCTTGACAGTTTTGGGGGGTTCCATGTCCAGGATTGCCTTTATTTTATCGGGGTTTGCCTCAATTCCCCTATTCGAGACCATCAATCCCAAAAATTTTCCAGATCTTACTCCGAAAGCACACTTCGTCGGATTCAACATCATCTTATGGTACCTCAGGACCTCAAAACCTTCCCTTAAATGGGCTATATGATCAGTCTTCACTAGACTCTTGACTAACATGTCATCAACATAGACTTCCATAGTCTTACCAATAAGACCCTTAAAAATTCTATTCACCAACCTTTGATAGGTGGCTCCTGCATTCTTGAGACCAAACGCCATAACAAGATAACAATAAACACCAAAGTCAGTGATAAATGATACCTTTGGAATGTCATCCTTATGCATTTTGATCTGGTTGTATCCGCTAAACCCATCCATGAAACTCAGCATCTCATGTCCAGCGGTGGCATCAATCAAAGTATCAATTCTAGGCAGCGGAAAACAGTCTTTGGGGCATGCATCATTCAGATCGGTGAAGTCTATACACATCCTCCACTTTCCATTAGACTTCTTCACCATTACAGGGTTTGCTAACCACTCCGAAAATTGAATCTCCTCAATGAAACCAGCCTCTAAGAGCTTTTCCACTTCCTGCTTTATAGCCTCTTGTCTTTCCGGGGCAAAATTTCTTTTCTTTTATTTCACTGTCTTCCGGCTTGGATCTACGTTTAGCTTGTGAGTAATTAACTCCGGGTCTATGCCTGGCATATCAGCTGCTGACCATGCAAACACATCACTATTTTCTTGCAAAAATTTCACTAACTTCCCTCTAAGGGGCTCCTCTAATGTGGCTCCAATGAAAGTCGTCCTCTCAGGATTCTCGGGGTCTAAAGGAACCGAAACCAATTCTTCTGCTGGCCTTCCTCTATTCTCATCATTTTCTCGAACATCCATATCTTCAATAGGAAGAACCTGCCCCCCGACTCCATCTGCCCTCAAAGAGGCCACATAACAGCTTCTAGCCATTTTTTGATCTCCTCTCTCTTCTCCAATCCCGTTTCGGGTGGGAAACTTCATGACTGAATGGTAGGAAGAGGGGACGGCCTTGAAGGCATGTATCCCTGTTCTCCCCATGATAGCATTATAAGTTGAACTAGCCTTTACCACCACGAAATCCAGCATCTGCGTTGCTTGCCTTGGCTCCGTACCTATGGTGGTTGGCAATTTAATTATCCCTTCCACAGGACATTCTACTCCAGCAAATCCATATATCGGCATGTCGGTTGGTGTCAACTGGGAGTCGTTATACCCCATCCTTAGAAAGGCGTCGTGGAGCAAGATATCCACAAAAGCACCATTATCCACAAGGACCCTCTTAACCGGGCTATTTCCTATTATTGGTGTTATGACCAGCGGGTCGTCATGGGGAAACTTCACACCCTCTAGGTCGGAGTCATCAAAAGCCAATGTTACTTCTGTCCTGGCCCTTTTCGGGGCTTCTCCAACAATATGCATAACCTCTCTAGTATATGCCTTTCTGGAATTTTTGGACAATCCAGCAGCAGTTGGACCTCCAAAGATCGTGTTTATCACAGGCCCTCGAGGTCTCGGCCCTCCATAAATGGTGTTTATAACTGGTCCTCTAGGCTGGGGGTTTCGCCCCTGATCGTCTTGGTCTCTCCTACGATCTTCAAAGTTCTTCCTTCCATTATTATTTCTGTCCCCTCCATCTCCAGTATACTTGTTCAATCTTCCTTTTCGAATCAAAAATTCAATTTCATCTTTCAATTGCCTACACTCATCGGTGTCATGGCCAACATCTTTGTGAAACCTGCAATACTTGCCCTTATCTAGCTTGGCGGGATCAGCCTTCAAGGGCTTAGGCCAGCGAATATCTCCGTCTTTCTCAATCTCCATCAAAATCTGACTTCTGGGAGCATTCAGCTTAGCGTATTCAGTGAACTTTTGCCCAGGTCCTCCCTTCTTGGGGTTTGAATCAGGGTTTTGTTCGGTTTTAGGATATTTGTCCTTAGCAATATACTCCAAATCAGTTTTTCGTTTCTTGCCTCCAGTGGGCTCATTACTTACTACGGTCTTCCTCATACTTTCTTCAACCTTGATATACTTCCCTGCCCTCTCTTGGAGCTGCAACATGCTCTCAGGGGGTCGTTTGGCCAAAGACATCTTGAAAAACTCATCCCTAGTTCCTTGTTGCAGTGCTATCGTGGCTACCTTATCATCAAGGTCTGGGACTTTTAAAGCCTCCTTTGTAAAACGATTCAGGTAATCTCTTAAGGATTCCTTAGCTCCCTGCACAAGACTCATAAGAGATGCTGAACTTTTCTCATGGACTCTTCCACTGATGAATTGCTTAATAAAAGCCTGACTTAATTCTCTGAATGATCCAATAGAATTTGGGGGTAGGCGACTGTACCATCTTTGAGCCATACCCGACAGGGTTTGAGGGAAGGCCCGACATTTTATAGCATCATTCACGGGTTGCAGCAGCAGTGCATTAGAGAATGTTCTAACATGATTAGCGGGGTCTCCCGTGCCATCATAGGCTTTGATAGTGGGCATCTTGAATTTCCTTGAGATATGGGCATTCATTATCTCTTCTGTGAAGGGTGGAGTTGGATCATCAGGATCTCCAAGGGGAAGGAGATTGCTCGGATCAGTTCTTGGGACAGCAGCCCTTCTTCTTACCGGACCATCCAGGTCTATGATAGGAGGAGGATTTCTCCCCCTAGGAGGTATGTGGGGTCTGGTGGCTTGGTGAGCCTCCAAATCACGCCTCAACCTTTGGATTTCAGCCTCATGAGCCCTGATCTTTTCCTGCACTTCTTGGGGATTCGCCCCTGGGGTGCTTTGGGGGCGTTGCCTTCCATCGGCCATTGGCTCTTTTCCAGGATGCCTCCTTCTCGGGGCCACTTCATCATCCGAAGATTCGGAGTCTCTCTCAGTGTATGGACCAGAAAATTCCCGATCCTCAGGGATAGGATCCAAACCTCGTATATAGGGGGCGACCGCCCTCGTGCTTCGCTTCGCCCAGCATATCCGCTTCCTTGAATAGTCGTGGGAGTTGTCCCTTGTGGCTGAGGATGAGTTGCCCCTGTCTGGGCTTCCCCCTGAGTAGATGCATAAGTTGAATGGGGAGGAACCTCCACGGTTGATGAAATCACCTGGGTTGTCTTTGATGGTGTTCCTTCCTCTAGAGCTCCAATTGTTCTCCGTGTTCTCGCCATGGTTGTTGTTGCGTTGTCCCACAGACGGCGCCAAATGTTGTGGATAAAAAACCAAGGTTATTACTTGCTGTATTTAATACTAAGATTCGGGAGCTCAAGGCCTTTAATGGCTGCTCTCGTACTTCGTGACTCAATCTGCCTTTACGAGATGCCTACGTATCTCTGTGAATTAGAGAATCAAGCCAAAAAACGTAGTTCTGATTGGTGGGGGTGAGACCCCTTATATAGATGTTGGGAGTCCTTGAATTGGACTTGGTATAGGAGACTTGGTGGGCAAGTCTCATAATTAGAATGGACTTTGGAGTCCTAGATAGTAGGAAACTGATTCCTTATCCTTTTAGGTCCCCTTGAGGCTAATCTCCAAGGATTTATATCTTTATCGGGACTCTTTTCAACATCTGATTTGTCCCTTATTAATTAATTACGAAATTAATTAATAATCAGGGTTTTTGGGCCTTTTTTATTCCATCAGGCCTGATCTGGTCCATCAGGCTTAACCTTTCTGGTCTGAGTATCATATACCTTTTTATTGGGCCTATCAGCCCATTAATTATAAAATCAGGACTTATTTATCCCCATCATTAAGTGTTTTATATTTTGCTGCAATTACTCTTAATTATACACGTATCTTTCATTATTGTTCCTTGATTATCGATTGATCTCTTGAGCAAATACCTATTATTCTAGATTATTTGTGAACCCTGAATCGGGATGTTTTGAAATTAAAATGATTTGATATCAAAATACTCTACGGGCTGGATGGTTACTATGAGGGCCAGTGATGAGCTAGACCCTATGGGTCGGGAATGGACCAGACCCTTGGGCCATAGTGCCTGGGTACCCGAATGGATCTATACAGATAAATATAGATCTACACTCTATCATTTTGTCCGAAAATTTCCTTTGATATTGATATTTATAAATTATTTAAAAATTTTGTTCGAAAATTTCCTTTGATATTGATATTTGGAAACCAGTTATGTACTTCCTGGGCATTTTTGGCTCACTCTTGCTTTGTAAATTCTTATTTCTTTCAGAAACAAATGAGGATAAAAGTGAAGAGCTTTTAATAGACAACATAAGTTAGAAAGATCTTAGCTACAAGAGGTTGAAGATGTTAGAAAAATTAGACAAGGGAATTAATACATAGGTAATTAAACTTGTATTTTAGTTGTAAATTTTTACTTGTTTCATCACATAACATGTAAATGATCTGGAGTTAAGGGGTCATTGTATATTATTTTATATTATGTAAAGTTTGTTTAGTGACACCAAATCTTGACCCCGGATTTGGGATGTTACAAGTTGGCATCAGAGCAACAGGTTATTGGTCCCTGAAATAAAGATAGGTGAGAGTAAGATGGGAGTAACAGGCCATATAAGATAGGAAAGACCCTAGGTATACTCATTTTGAGTTCCAATTGAGTGTGAATTAGGATTAGTGAATCCGGTATAGATTAGTAAGATAGGATATTTCTAAGAGAAGTGTAAGGCGAATATATTAACATTATAGATATATTGAGTTCTCAGACCCTATGGTAGTGAAGAGTCGACAGCTCGGCGGAGATTGGGTACGTTACTCTACCTTTCATGTGGTTTTAAAGAAAAAAATGCGATTGATTCTTGTGAGAACTTCGTATGGGGGAAGCTAGGTGAGTTTTAGTATGATCCAACTTAGACTTAAGTAGTAGGACAAGCTCCACGCTGGAGGTAACGAGTTGATTGAAGCTGACGAAGAGCCAACGTTGCAAGTTTTAAAGGCACCACTATGGCGAGAAGCTTCTTATCACTTTCAGGCGCTGCGCAAGGAATGACATCTACCATAGTAGGTATACCTAAGACTCCAAGAGTTACGACCCTATCTATGGACAAAATGTCGAAGATAGTATGCAATGGTAAATGAAGTTATTGCTGACTAATAAACGTGAACAAAACCTGAGGCGAAGTAGAAGACATATTAAGGTGAATGTACCCTTATGTGGTTATTTCCGTAATTAGGTACCTCATTAAGTGGGTTTTGAGAATAACAAACAACTTATATAATAATGATGACCAAATGTGGATTTTCAAAATTTTAAAACAAGTTTTTGAAAAAGATTTCTTAATAAATTTTTAAAAGATTTTACATAAAATGAATTTTAAAATTTGGTTGTCGGATTACTACTCGAGTTCTTGTTATTATAAAAAGAGAATCACCTATAATAATAATGGACCTAGAATCTTTAGGCCAGGCAAATCCGTTAATACGGGGAAGTTTAAAATTTTATTAGAAGAAGAGTGGAAACATTAAGTACCCAATTCATGAAATTATTAAAATTTAACAAGATTCGTAATTCAAAAAGATAGAGGATTATTGATGGAAACAAAGGAATCTTTCAGATGATTATAGAAAATTGATATTCCTATCAATGAAGTCGAGGTGTTGCATGATCAATGATTATTCTACGCGGCATAGACGAAGTTGGAAGCAATGACTATAAATTCCGTAAGGACGCGATTATGATTGAATTATTAAAGTATCTAATGAGGAGGCATTTACAGATGACATTCCAAACTTATTATGTGACCTAATTGTGAATATGTTATTTGAATGATCCCTGAAGGTATCCTTAAGTGAAGCATGAACGGCGACCAACAGTGTCACTCTTTCCTCTAATACGATAACATATATTATTCTTGATTCTTGAATATGTATGAGCTTCTTTTAATAATAAATTAAATAAGGCGAGAAGGAAAGAAAATGTATTATATCCCTTCTAAATTATTTCTCTTCTCAAAATTTTTCTTTCTGATTGAGACAAACAGTGTTATGGTGTGACGCTTTGTCGGAATGACGAAGAGTCTAGTCGGATGCCACCTATCATGTGTTGTATATCATATAGTATAAAAGACTGACCATCTTAAATACAAATATGGTTGTCTCATTCATATCTAAATTATCACTCATTCTTCCTTCTTCAATCGTGATTTATCGACTTAAGGATTCTTCCAATTATTTTGTTGCATTGTTGTTCTTTACAAAACTTTCCAATCAAAATCATATCCACAAATTATCTTATCGCGTAAGGTCTATTCTTGGAAGACTTTAAAAGAAATGGAATAGTCTCGTGTAGCAGATGGAATTACATATTGAGTATGGATATGAGTGCAAGCCGATAAGTAGTGAATATCTGCGTGCACGGAAGAATTGATACACAGATAACGTGGTCGTTAGCAAGATATCAAATAAGACGGTTGTTCCTGTTACGAGGATTTCATCAGTACGGTAGATTGCATTAACACGATTCACTTCAAGTAAGGAGATTTTGACATGAAATGAATAGTTAGCGAACCGTAGTAAGTAAATTAATTATAAAATAAGAAAATAAACTTGTGTACATCAGACAAAGTGAACGAATGTCGGGACGACAACCGAATATTAAGGAATTCTTAAAAATGACTCAGACAAGCGATTAATACATGAAGCATCCTTACATCGCGGGAAGATATTTGTCATGAAGATTCAAGATCGAAGAAATCTTAATTGCGAATAAATTTCGAGTGTGTTCTTCAAGGCATTGTTAGGTTCTATAACTTGAGTAAATCAGTTATGGTGAATTTAATACTCATAATCGAGCCAACAATGAAAGTTTTGTACGGGAACATAAGTGGAGATAAAGAAATGGAGATTCAACTGTGAAATCTTTTAAGAAGTAATGTTTTAAAACCTAGTGAATTTCCACCAGATTATGATAGTGTTGGTTGAGACCATGTGTTGGTTATCAGGAACTAAATAAGTTAATTAATGAAAATGAGTGTATATCGTCAATGATAAAGAAGTTGTGTGATGCAGTATAATTCTATAAAAGTAACTATATATAAATATTAATGGTAAGAAATAAGATTAAAAGATATCTTTGAAATGGATTTATAATAGATATAAGTGATATGAATTTTTAATTAGAGAACTTGAATTGAAAAATGAACTAAAAGAACCCTGGAATTAAATTTTTTTAAATTTTTTTAGAGTTAGTAGAATAATTTTTTATTCATTAGCGATATTCTGTAATATTCTTAAAGAATTAAGAAAAGGTATGGTTATATTAATCATTGTTGATTTAAGCCCTTAGTTTAGTTAAAAGATGTATGCTATGTTAGTTAGTAGTATATGTTGCTAACATCATGTTATATTCTAAATTCTGGTGAAATGATAAGTTTGATGGATGGAAGTGGATTGATATGCTTTTGGATGGTTTGGTTGATTGATGGTGTAGGCTCGAGTCCGACTGGTAGTTAATAATATAGGGGAAGTGCTGCCCAAAATTTCAGGAAATACCCTATTTTGAAGAATAAAAAGTATACTTTCATATGTTATTTAGATTCCTATTGATACTCCAAATGATTGCGATCTCGGTTCTTGGAAAAGGTTGTTATGACCAAACCGACTTTATATAATTGGATTTTGATTTAATTTAGCTAGTCATCACTTGGTTCAACTGATCAATTAAAAGAATTAATTGGTTAATTTTACCAACTTATGATCAGTTAGGTGGAATCAGTTCCAATTAGGTTAAGTCAAATTCTGACATTATTTTCAGATCCGAAATCAAAGTAATTAGAATTTGGAAGAAGTAAAGACATCGGCATAATTTAGAAGTTTAGTGGGATTAGTGCGAGGTACTGCCAGATTGTGCGAGACTCTATCTTGATAAATATGTCAGATAGACAAGAGGAATAGAAAGTTACGTTTATATACAAGTGAGAAGAACATTTTCAAGAACTAAAGGTTCAAGATAGAGAAAAGAGATTTTATCATTTGTAATACTACTCCATGAAGATCTTGAATATATATCCATATGGAATGACGAGGTAATGAAGGTTACTCTGAAATGCTAGAAAATTTGCGAATACAAGTATATGATGTATGGCAGAGGCTGGCAATGTCAGAATATTGATTATGTAGGAAAGAAGATATATAGATGGCACATACCTTAACAATCTAAAGCGTATCTTCAATTGGGGAAAGCCAAATATGAGACAGAGAATAATTGGAGTTGATTAGAAATAAAAGTTGTGTGATTAGTGGTTATTTGAGTAAGGCTAAGGACTTAGTTGTCAATGAATTTTGATAATTCTGTTAGCAAGGATTCAAATATTTCTGAATTAAAAAGCTTTCATCCCAGTGTTAGTCATACAAATGATTTATCTAATGATGAATAAATCAGTACTATCAAGAATAAGAAATCACTTATGTTGAGAAGAGGCAATGAATCTTGAAAATGGAGAACTTAACTAGGAAAAGAAGTGGAATCAAAAGGATGATAAAGAAATTTGATAAGATAGTCCAGTATATAAGTGAGTTACAAACGTCAGGAGTGACAGAGCTAAAGAAAATGACGGAATGAGACGTTTATAATTGGAAATAGGAAATTCATTCTGAGAATATAATTAAATAGGGAAGGTTAAATAAAGATATGGGTGAGCATGGCATAAGAATAGAAATGGAAGGACATGTAAGTAAATATCATATCTACCGAAGAATCAAAACCAGCATCAAGGGGTGAGCATGATATTATAATGATTTCAAAATGAATATAGTTCGTTAAAGGGTGATATAATAGAATCACTTGAGAACCAGAGACAAATGAAGTATTATTTAAATTACCAGGAATAGGTTAATCAAACCTAATTATTCTTTTATTGCTAAATACTTCACCCGAGGAGTAAGTTCGATGGTACTTCAAGAAAATGGTGGTATGTTATCAGATTAAGATATAGATTGTAATTGATCGATATTATTATTTGATTAATTTCTTCTAAATAGTAAAAGATGAAAGAAAAGTATAGAAGATCGATTAAAGGGGTCTCGAATATGATTGGAAGCGATCACATGCCAGACTAATTGAACAAAGAGAGACGTGGAAAATGAAGTGGAACAGCCAGTGAAAGTGGGAAACATTCATGAGCACGAATTATTAGAATTAGAAAGAAAAGAAGATTAGTATAAATTTAGTTAGTCCTTTGAGACAGTAAGATAGGTAGAAAGATTGGGAATGAGTTGGCTTTATCGCCACAGGTATAACGAGTTCATAAGATGTTATATGTGTATAACCAAGAAGAGTAATTTGGCTCCATATGTATAAAATGGAGACTTGAGCTAGGTTGCATGAGCAACTAATAGATTTTGATGTCTGCCAGAGACTGTTGAGTAGAGACTGTTCGGGTAAAAGATTAACCTGAAAAATTATAAGTGAGATACTTGAAAAGTATCATTGTATGTTCCTTAGTATGATTCAGAGGACAGAATCCTTTTAAGGGGGGAAGGATGTAATATCCGGGAAATATTGTGTAATTATTTCTATCAATAGATAATTGTTATGTGATTTTCTGTGAATTTGTGAAGAATTATTTGACAATAGGGAGTGATATTTGGATGTTTATATATGATAAATTTTGGATATTTTAATTTTAATTATATAGAATCAAATATAGATAATTTTGGTATTTTTGAGTAATTTTTTTATTGTTATATGATTTTATAAGAATTTATAGAATTAATAATTATTATTTTTAAGTAATTATAAAACTACTTTATAAAATCGGGAATTGTCCAACTTCAACCATTTTTGCGTTTTTACAACCCGAAACTCTTCGGAAAACTCCTTCCTAACCTAATCTGATTATTTTGGATATTTTCCGTGTTTTGACTTTTTCGATCCGAGGTACGGTTTAACCCGTACGAGTCCCGACGTAAAATTTTCGATACGATAATCATTTTTATAGATTAATAAAACACGTATTCTCGAGAGACGGGATATTTTATATTATATTCTCGTAAGGTATTTTATAAGAAGCTCGGTTTTGGTAATTATCCAAATCTGATATCAAATCATATCGTTTTATAGTTATTGAGCGGTTAAATAATCTATTTTCGGATCCGATATATAAGTGTAATTATGGAATTATTAAATATATAAAATATGTGATGGTTCTGTCAGCTGTGTATTATTAATTGTGTGTGATTTGTTGGGTACGAAGATTATTTGTATAATTAATTATTGAGCTATATGGTTTTGTTTTTGTATTTAAAGTGATTTTATTAAAGATTTATTTTCATAAATATTGAAATTGTCTCCAAAATTATTTTATGATTTTATAATTTCAATAATTATTTTTGGGAATTTACAAAATTTAGAAATCCATATTTCATCAATTATTTAACCCAAAATGATTTTCTGCTTGTATTAAAGTGTAAATTCAATATTAAATTCCAGAATAATTCAAAAATAACGAAAAATTTATTTTATTAACTTTTGAATTTTTCGAGAATTTTAAAATTATTCCGGAAATTTTCCGGATTAAATTCGCCCGCACGTTTATTCGTAAATTCGTTAAATGCGGATCTGATGCGCGTTCCAAAAAAAGATTTAAAAATTATCAAAATTTTATGTTACTAATTTTAAATTATTTCGAGAATTTTAAGGCTAATCTCGAACGTTTTCGGGTTACTTCTACCTATACAGTTACTTGTTTAATTGCATATTGCGGAGCAAATCCAGGTTCAGGAAAAGAATAACATAATAATAAAACAATTAAAAAATAAACAACATATCTATTCCCAATTCCTTATCCTCTCGTTCCTCTCTCTCCACACTCTCTCTCTCTCTTGCATCTCTGTTCTCTCTCTCTCGACTTTCTCTTAATCTCTCTTCTCCCTTCTCTTTCACCACCCCTGTGTTCCTTTTTCTGCGATTGTTCTGCTCCTGGTAATTCCTCCCCCGTTGCCACTGTGTTTGGTCGCTGCCCTTCGCTGCTCCGGGGAGGCGGGTGTCGCCTATGGACTCGTATGTGTGTCTCCTGCGTGTATATATATGTTGTATATATGTGATGTTGTGTGTGCATTTATGCGTGTGTGTTATGTGTCCGTGTGTGTGTGTGTCTTTGAGTCGATCGTGTTCTCTGGTGGAGCCATTTTCCGACATGTTTCCCCGGCTTGTGATTTTCCGATTGAACTCCTCAATTTTCCGATTGTAAATTAGGAATTTTTGGTTTGCAGGAAAAAAATTATTTTATAATTTTAATGAATTAAACTTATTTACGATCGGGAAATTTTATATTAATTATCGGCGGAATTCGTATGGAAACTCGAATAAATCGGGCACCGGCGAATTTTTCCGCCGTCGACGATGAGCCTCGGCGAGTCGACAGTGGACGATGATTATTTTAATCTGAGTCCTACATTTATAAATTAAATTAATTAGTTCGTAGAATTAAATTTGAAACGAAAATGGGTTAATTATTTTAGAAGTTGTAGTGGCGTAGGGATTATGAAATTAGTTGGAATTGTGAATTGATTGTGATTGTTGGGTTGTTGATGTCGATTATGTTTCGACGGGTAGGCCGATACGCTGCTCGGTTTCCGGGAAATTAATTTCGAAAATACGAGAACGTAACCTACAATTATCAGAAATGTCGAACGGGACTATATAATTATATTATACGAAACCTAATTACGTGTCGTGACAAGATATTTTGTAAATAATCGATTACCTTATTTTTTTCTAGTCGGAAGACTCGAGGGTTGACATCGGACTAAAAATAGCTTAGTGGTTAGTCGTCAAGCTCAGCAAGGTTCCAATCGAAGGACCTGGGTGTTGGAATAATATCCAGGATAAGTTAGTGGTTAGACGATAAAGCTGAACGTTCAAGTCAATCCAAAAGTGAACCATTAATAGTAGTTAAAGCTTATCAAGGCAAGTATTCCTGAACTTTCTTATGATATCCTGCAAATACTTCATTCCTATTCTAAGTTCAGAATAGTTAAATGTTTTATATTTCGCTGCAATTACTCTTAATTATACACGTACCTTTCATTATTGTTCCTTGATTATTGATTGATCTCTTGAGCAAATACCTATTATTCCGGGTTATTTACGAACCCTGAATCGGGATGTTTTGAAATCAAAATGATTTTACATCAAAATACTCTATGGTCTGGATTGTTACTATGAGGGCCAGTAATGAGATGGACCCTATGGGCCGGGAATGGACCGGACCCTTTGGCCATAGTGCCTGGGTACCCGAATGGATCTGTACATATATGTATAGATCTACATTCTATCCTGACTGATCAGCAGGGTATGAGTGTGAACGTTAAACTAGTATCCAGTCTAATTTATTGTTGATCGCCATTAACGACATTCTCTTTCGAAAAGTTTTATGATTACAAACCGGACAAAACCCTGATTCAGGAGATGAATCTGGGAATTGCTCGTCACTTTTGATTTATAATTAAGGGCTAGTAACAGCCAATATTTATTCTCTCAACTACTTTAAATAAATAGAAATGTTTATAAATTATTTAAAAAATTTGTCCGGATATTCCTTTGATATTGATACTTGGAAATCTGTTATGTACTTGCTGGGCATTTTTGGCTCATTCTTGCTTTGTAAATTCTTATTTCTTTCAGAAATAAATGAGGATAAAAGTACATAGCTTTTAATAGACTTCAGAAGTTAGAAAGATCTTAGCTAGAAGAGGATGAAGATGTTAGAAAAATTAGACAAGGGAATTAGTACAGAGGTAATTAAACTTTTATTTTAGTTGTTGTAAATTTTAGAAGGTTAGATTCTTGTTTCATACCATAACATGTAAACGATCCGGAGTTAAGGGGTCATTGTATATTATTTTATATTATGTAAAGTTTGTTTAGTGACACCAAATCTTGACCCCGGATTTGGGATGTTACAAGTTGACATCAGAGCAACAGGTTATTAGTCCCTGAAATAAGGATAGGTGAGAGTAAGATAGGAGTAACATGCCATATAAGATAGAAAAGACCCTAGGTATACTCATTTTGAGTTCGAATTGAGTGTGAATTAGGATTAGTGGATCCGGTATAGATTAGTAAGATAGGATATTTCTAAGAGAAGTGTAAGGCGAATATAGTAACATTATAGATATATTGAGTTCTCAGACCCTATGGTAGTGAAGAGTCAACAGCTCGGCGGAGATTGGGTACGTTACTCTACCTTTCATGTGGTTTTAAAGAAAAAAATGCGATTGATTCTTGTGAGAACTTCGTATGAGGGAAGCTTGGGTAATTTTTAGTATGATCCTACTTAGACTTAGGTAGTAGGACAAGCTCTACGCTGGAGGTAAGGAGTTGATTGAAGCTAACGAAGAGCCAACCTTGCAAGTTTTAAAGGCACCACTGTGGCGAGAAGCTTCTTATCACTTTCAGGCACTGCGCAAGGAATGACATCTACCATAGTAGGTATACCTAAGACTCTAAGAGTTACGACCCTATCTATGGACAGAACATTGAATGACATCAATTGGCTGTAACTATGGCATCAAGGATGACGCTGAGAATATCAAAAATAGTACTAGATGCCAACATTATAAATAGAGTTACGAATAAGATAATATGCAATGGTAAATGAAGTTATTGCTGACTAATAAACGTGAACAAAACCTGAGGAGAAGTAGAAGACATATTAAGGTGAATGTACCCATGTGTGGTTATTTCTTTAATTAGGTACCTTATTTAGTGGGTTATGAGAATAACAAACAACTTATATAGTAATGATGACCAAATGTGGGATTTTCAAAATTTTAAAACAAGTTTTCAAAAGATATTTCTTAATAAATTTTTAAAAGATTTTTACATAAAATGAGTTTCAAAATTTGGTTGTCTGATTACTAGTCGAGTTCTTGTTATTATAAACAGAGAATCACCTAGAAAAATAATGGACCTAGAATCTGTAGGCCAGGTAAACCCGTTAATACGGGGATGTTTGAAATTTTCTTAGAAGATGAGTGGAAACAATATGTACCCAATTCATGAAATTATTAAAATTTAACAGGATTTCTAATTCAAAAAGACAGAGGATGATTGAAGGAAACAAAGGAATCTTCCAGATGATTGGAGAAAAATGATATTCCTATCAATGAAGTCGAGGTGTTGCATGATCAATGATTATTCTATGCGGCATAGACAAAGTTGGAAGCAATGACTATAAATTCCGTAAGGACGCGATTATATAAATTATTAAAGTATCTAATGTGGAGGCATTTCCAGATGACATTCCGAAGTTATTATGTGACCTAAATTATGAATCTATTATTTGATTGATCCCTGAAGGTATCCTTAAGTGAAGCATGGACGGCGACCAACAGTGTCACTCTTTCCTCTAATATGATAACATATATTCTTCTGGATTCTTGAATACGTATGAGCTTCTTTTATTAATAAATTATATGAGGCAAGAAGGAAATAAAATGTATTATATCCCTTTTAAATTATTTCTCTTCTCAAAATTTTGCTTTCTGATTGAGACAAACAATGTTATGGTGCGACGCTTTGTCGGAATGACGAAGAGTCTGGTGGGACACCACCTAATCATGTGTTGCATATCATATAGTATGAAAGACTGGCCATCTTGAGTACAAATATTGTTGTCTCATTCATATCTAAATCATCACTCATTCTTCCTTCTTCAATCATGATTTATTGACTTAAGGATTCTTCCAATTGTTTTGTTATATTGTTGTCCTTTACAAGACTTTTCAATCAAAATCATATCCATAAATTATCTTCTCGCGTAAGGTCTATTCTTGAAAGACTTTAAAAGAAATGGAATAGTCCCGTGTAGCAGATGGAATTACATATTGAGTATGGATATTAGTGCAAGCCAATAAGTAGTGAATATCTGCGTGCACGGAAGAATTGATACACAAATAACGTGGTCATTATCAAGACATCAAATCAGACGGTTGTTCTTGTTACGAGGATTTCATCAGTACGGTAGATTGCATTAATACGATGCACTTCAAGTCAGGAAATTTGATGTGAAATGAATAGTTAGTGAACCGTAGTAAGTAAATTAATTATAAAATAAGAAAGTAAAGCTGTGTACATCAGACAAAGCGAACGAATGTCGGGACGACAACCGAAGATTAAGGAATTCTTCAAAATGACTCAGACAAACGATTAATACATAAAGCATCCTTCCATCGTGGGAAGATATTTGTCATGAAGATTCAAGATCGAAGAAATCTTAATTGCGAACAAATTTCGAGTGTGTTCTTCAAGGCATTGTTAGGTTCTTTAACTTGAGTAAATGAGTTATGGTGAATTTAATACTCATAACCGAGCCAGCGACGAAAGTTCTGTTCGGGAACATAAGTGGAGATGAAGGAATGGAGATTCAACTGTGAAATCTTTTAAGAAGTAATGTTTTAAAACCAAGTGAATTTCTACCAGATTATGATAGTGTTGGTTGAGACCATGTGTTGGTTATCAGGAACTAAATAAGTTAACTAATGAAAATGAGTGTATATCGTCAATGATAAAGAAGTTGATTGATGCAGTATAATTCTCTAAAAGTAACTATATATAAATATTAATAGTAAGAAATAAGATTAAAAGATATCTTTGAAACAGATTTATTGTAAACCCCCAAATCCGGGGTCGGAGATCTGAGTTGTCACGAGTTCCATTTCCCTTAACAACACTTAATCTAAATAAATAACCAATTACTGCGTACTGTGACCCCACAATATACACATACATCACAAGTTATAGTCTCAGAGATGAATACCAAAATAACACAAGTCATTTTATTCCACAATTATAAGTCATTACACCTCAAAAGGGTTTCCGAATAAATTTACATATTCTTTGCCATTATTACAATTCATAAATATACATAAGTTTGGTACATCAAAAGTTGAAAGCCTAACCTATTGGTAATTCCTACCTTAGCTACAGCGGCATCAACGCCTACAGGAAACTGCGGAATATTTCCTCTCCGCTCGCAAATTGGGAGCTTGGTCCTGTTCATCTTGTCTAGTTGTTGTTGTGTGATAAAAGAATAAAGCAAGGGTGAGCAACAAGCCCACCAAAATAACATATATAATAATTAACAATATCTGAGCATTCTCATAGTACTCATGAAAGTCTTGGTTAAGAAGAAATGAACCAAGTTTGATATCTTAACGCGACCAAGTCGCTAAATATTCAGTATATATGTATATATACTTTTCAAAATCTTGGAAATCCTCTTCCATGCATAATATACACAGAGTTCCAGTTTATAACTATATAAAAATATCGTTTGAAGGTGATCTCATATATCTAACCTTGTCTCAAGGTTTATCTGAAAATCTTTGTCATGCATAAGATAATCATTAACTAGATATAAGTTGAAAAGATGAAGTTACAAGATACTCCAATATACTTATAACTTTTCCGAGTACTACTTGAACTAACGACGTTCAACGTATAATCAGTTTCAAAAGTTCATCACATAGATGAGACTATAAGATAAGACTTGAATAGTTTCAATCTTTGAATTATCATTTGAAAGAAATAAAGTTACGAGATACTTCATTAAGTCCCGATATATATATACACCTATATATATATCTCTCATACACTCCTTGAAAATCTCTGTTATGAAAAGTATAAACAGAGTTGTAATATCCAATGAATTTGGAAAGAAGAAAACCTTGGCATAAAACTGATATCTTGTTGATCGGGAAAAGATACCAATTAAGTCACATTTTCTACTAGTAGATGGATGAATCCCCCACTGGTCATCACCCTGGCCACATTAGGACCTTATGTTGGACTGCCACTCAGCCACTTACGTATTGATGGACTCCCACTGAGCCACTTATACTTTTGTGGACTCCCACTGAGCTCATGTCGCCTATGCCGATGCATTTTGATTGGGCTTACTTCCCGAACATTGGGAAAGTAATCAAATTCTTTTATCAAATTATCAACTTCGTTACGCCAAAAATACACCACGGAGCCGGATCCCTTAGGTTTTGAGCGAGTATTTAAATCCTCTTCGAAAGGAAGATCTTAAATTTGAAAATGGGTTTTGGGATCCGCTCTAACTTTTAAAATCATTTTGAAGACTCAAAAACATTTTTGAAAAAGTTTGAAGTAAGGATGATTTAAAAAATATAAATCAGTTAAAAAATAATCATAGATTATATAAATATTATTTTTTAAATAATATTCCAATAAAGAATAGCTTTTATCAAGATAAATCCAGTAAAAGTTTTTGGAAATAATACTTGAAACGAATAATAATTATTGAAAGATATACTTATACGAAAGTAAAATCTTTATTTGAATAATCGAAAATAATGTTTGATTTTTTATTCAAAACTATCGAATATGCCTTATTCGATTAATAGTTATAGAAAACTATATATATATATACATATATTATACTCGGGAACATCAACTCCCGATTTAGAAAAATGTTCAACTTTGGGTCCCCTATACTAAGGGTATATGCAACTACTACTTATCTCTAGCATAGGTATTATGCAGTTTATAAGCATTTGAATTGATAATAAAATATCAAGATTTCACAACATGAATATATATGCCATATCAACATGCTCCAATATATCGCAAGATTTTCTAATAACAACCATGCACTTATCTAAAGATAATGCATCAATATATTTACATCACAACAACAGTATAATGGGTAGAAAACTTGCCTGATTGTTCCAGGGTAGACTTAAGCTTAGAGTGGGTCCGTTAACCTATGAACAACAACATAATCCGGAATTAAACCAGGTCGCTTAAGAAACTAGACTTTGTCCACTTAGACCCTAACGTTCGCTTTTGCGCTTAACAATTTACATAAGTTGCTCGAGTACCCTTGGCTCCACCATTTTTATAAAATTAACCGTTAAATGTTTTAAGGCGACTCTTTCGCGAGTACTTTAACAACTGCCTTATCCACCTTACGTAATGTTTTCGTATTCCAATTAGTCTTTTAAAGGCCTTAAACAAGGTCTCAAAGTAAAGCGAGGGGTAAAGGTTCGTTCGCGAAACACCGTTACTTAAAACGGTCATTTCTCCTAAACCGTACATCGGATCTAAGTGAAACACATACCAAAACAAAGCTTACGACATGATATAGCTAAAAATGGTAAATTTACAGATTGGTCAGTGAGCTTTATGTTCCGAGATTCAAGTACAAACAGTCTAAGGTAAATCGGGCATTACGACGGCTATGTTTACGAGTTTTCCAAAATAATTACCACTCTAAATCCTCATCAATTCACTCCCATCCTCCAACAATCATGACATAACAAATATGACTTAAACCACTAAAAAATCAGTCCACACTCCAAGATTTTACCAACTCATTCAATCAACTACAAATCCACCATTCAAAATCAACACAACTTCACAAAAATCACTACTAAGCGTGGATATAACTATACATTTACCAATTCATCTAAAAACTCAAACAATCAAGCTTAGTACTAAGGGTCAAGAAGTTTTTATACCTTGATTTGTGAGTGAAAAGTTGCTAGGGAGCCTTAAAACCTTGATCAATCCTTATACAAGCTTGGATCTCACAAACAATCAAGAAAACACAAAGTTAGATTTTGAAGTTTCTAAAAGTCTGATTTAAAGAACTGTAAAAATGAGGGTCTTACCATGCTTATTTGGACGAGACTTGTGAACAAGTATTGTAGGCCATCTCCATACCTTTCCAAAGAGCTATAGAACATAATATTTGAGTGAGTATTGAAGGAGATATGGAAATTTGAAGTTGCTGCTCTGGTTTTGGCCGAGAGCAAGGGAAGAAGAAGTGAAGTAAAAATGTTTCTAGTTGATTAAATGATTTGTGTGGTTTTTGTTGCTTGGTTAATAACTAACCTTGGTTTAGCTATATTTTAAATGCTTGGCTAGAATTAATTCTTGACAAATATCTAATTAACCATGCTTATGTCACAATCATTACACCACCTAGTTGCCGCTTGTCAAAGTCCCATGGTTTGATGATGTCATAGCCCCTTGGCTTCTTGAACAAGCTTGTCTCCTGGTCGTGTATCTATTTTACGGTTCGCTTAACTCTCGTTCTTGTTAATTGGTTGAGGGATCATATTTGGGATCTTATTACTTGGCCTTCCCTTAACCTTTATTAATATCTTATATTCCTTTAATGATCCTCTGCTATAATCCTTAAATAAAAATCCTTTTAATTATGTTACCTTATACCTAATCCTTTCGGTATCTGGTGGATTTTTGGGAAAAACAAAAGTGTTCGAATCTGAATTTCGACGACCTTTACATACACTCATTTACTTTATGGAATACTAATACGATCTCAGAATTTCCATAACAGTACTCATATATATTGGGGGGTCTGATAATTTTCCTTAATCAGCATCATCAACAAAAAGTTACTATTCATCAGGGTTTTAAATATTTCCAAAAATTGGGGTTATTACATTTATGAATAGATATAAGTGATATAAATTGGTAATTAGAGAACTTGAATTGAAAAATGAACTAAAAGAACCCTGGAATTAAGTTTTTGAAAGATAGTATAATAATTTTATATTCATTAGCGATATTCTGTGATATTCTTAAAGAACTGAGCAAAGGTATGGTTATTTAATCATTGTTGATTTAAGCCCTTAGTTCAGTTAAAAGATGTATGCTATGTTAGTTAGTAGTATATGTGATTAACATCATGTTATATTCTGAATTCTGGTGAAATGATAAGTTTGATGGATAGAAGTGGATTGATATGCCTGTGGATGGTTTAATTGATTGATGGTGTTGGCTCGAGTCCGACTGGTAGTCAATAACATAGGGGAAGTGCTGCCCAAATTTTCAGGAAATACCCTATTTTTAAGGATAGAAAGTATACTTTCATATGTTATTGAGATTCTTATTGATACTCCAAATGATTGCGATCTCAGTTCTCGGAAATAGTTGTTATGATCAAACCGACTTTATGTAATTGGATCACTTGGTTCAACTGATCAATTAAAAGAATTAATTGGTTAATTTTACCAACTTATGATCAGTTATGTGGAAATCGGTTCCAATTAGGTGAAGTCAAATTCTAACATGATTTTCGAATTTGAAATCAAAGCAATTAGAATTTGGAAGAAGTAAAGACATCGGTAGAATTCAGAAGTTTAGTGGGATTAGTGTGATGTACTTCCAGATTGTGTGTGGTGCCCCAAAACCCGGGGTCAGGAGTCTCGGATGCCACGCCATCTAAACTCACACAACTCACACTACAATATGTAAATACTCACGCTTCACGAGCCCACACTTCACACACACACACACACTTACAGGTTATTGTCTTGGAAACGAACCATCATAACTAGAGTAATTTTCAACCATTAAGTGATATTTATTACAACCCAAAAGTAGTTAATCTTACCGGGGAGTAACCTTTAAGTAAGGCCAGTCCGCCGACCAAATATACGTTTCTTGTTTCTTACCTTACATAAATCATACTTATAAATAAGCCGAACTATAAACAACTGAAAACTAATCCACTTTATTCTGACTACCTATGGTACATCACCAAATAATCTACGGAACAGCTGGCCATTTCCTATCCGTTTCCTGGCTGTGGTTCTCATGGCAGGCATCTTGATTCACTATTGTATTGTGTCAATATAAGAAAACAAGTGTGAACTATAATGCCCATCATAATAATGTATTGTATGGAAATGACTGTATGATAACATCATATATGATATTTATGTTTTAGTCGAAAATAGTTTTCCTTGGTGATACACGCCTTTTTATGAAAACAATTCATTAAGGAGGTTTTAATAACCTGCGAATACCTTAATAGTAATCCCAGCACCTAGGCTTGGGTTACGGTATTGCATCTCAATTCCAATTGGAAGAATTTGGACATTCACTGGAGATACCGTATACGATGATCAGTCGTACTGCGATAAAGTAACCTTTTCTACTAGTAGAAGGACGAAACCGTACTCCCTCGGGTATCACCCTTGCCGCATTCGGGCTACGTGTCCCATTTTCGGGTATACACATACTTCACAAGTTCCTGAGTACACTGAGTACCTTCGCCTGCGGTACCTTTGGTAGTCCATCTAGCACACATAGTACCAGAGTCTACCCCTCCCTTGTCCTTTAAAAGAATTCTATCAATCTCGAGAACTCGAACCACATCGAAGTTCCCCAAGCATTTTGCTTGTTGATAGATATAGCTTATCTCTCTAAGATATAAGTGTATATATATGTATATACGTACTTCCGAGAATTTCGGACGAAATACTAAGGATGTGAGTTGACCGTTGTCAACAGATAATTAATAAGGGTGAAAAGTTTCTTCTCGAAACTATATTCAACATATTAAATATGTCAGGATATTATTCACGGACGATCTGAAAATATTCGAATGATATTCTGAAATCAGAAAGTATATTTTAAGTCAGGATCTATGATTTTTAAATCAATAATAAACCCTTTTAAGAATAAAAATTAATTAAATAATAATTGATAATAATCAAACCTCGAATGAGTTTACTCTCTAAAAGATTCATTTAAAATAATCTTCCTCAACTAGTTTGTGTCTATATAATTAATAATCTATAATGATTAATCGGGTTTGAAATAAATAAACGTTGGAGTATACTACTCCTATAATAAAGTAATAAATATATAGTATTTGTTATTCGAACAATAAAATATAGTTGAGGGAGTATGATCGTTGGGAAATCGTTTTAATAAAAGTTCGAGGTGTTTTAATGTTTCGTAAGTGGACGATGAGTTCCTTTTAAAACGTATTACTATGGACTTATAACCGTCCTATAATATCTCCGGAATGATTCCCGGGTTTTATCTTAAATCCCGACCGATTCTCGGGCTTATATAATACGAAACGCTTAAATCGAAATAACATTTCACGATATATACTTATCGTACAACATCGCTACATTATGCGAAAATTCAACAACTATGTTGTTGGAGTTTAATCACAGCGGAGGCATGGTAAAACACTTTTACACATACAAAATCCAAATAAAAGCATATAAATCGTGGTAAAACATATGGATCGATTACTAACCTTTAATATGCAATCCAAAAGCAACGATCGGATATCCTTAGTAGCTGCTCCTCAAACGTGAAGCACTCCACCGGTATCCACCAAGAAAACGACGTTAAGGAGGAGGAGGAGGTGGAGAGAATTAGGTTTTTATAAAAATTGGGGTTGGATTCAAAATAGGGTTTATAATAGTATATTTATAGGCAAAATTTTCAGCTGAAATTTTCCATAAAATATTATTATTATTAACCCATTTATTATTCTTATTAATAATTAAAACACCTTTTAATTATTAATCCTTTTTCTAAACACTTTAGAAATAATTCTCTCTCCTGATTTAATTTCCAAAAATTAAATCCTTTAATTAATAATATTAAGAACTTTTCTTAATTAATTTATAATCAATTAAATCTCATTTAATCAATTATTAAATTTTCTAATTAATTATTTATTTCATAAATAAATAATTATTAGCCATTATTAATTAATTCCTCCACCATTAAATCATTCTCTTTTTATGGTGTGACCCTGTAGGTTCAATATTAAGCCGGTAGTAGAAATAAATAATAATAAAACTATTTTATCATTATTTATATAAATTCTCTAATTTACTAAATATGATTAATTAATTAATCACATTTATTTTACATCGTGAGGGATACTTCTCAGCATATCGCGACTATCCGGATAATACAAATTCACTGCTTAGAATACCAAGAACCTATTCAGTGAATAGTTACCGTAAAATAAACTCCTTCTACCCTACAATGTCCCAATTAAATACAAGGCATGGATCTTGTGTCAAGCCTATCTAATTTAATCACTTGCTTACCATTTACTATGCTTAGTTCTATGCAAATTAGAAACTCCTTTCTAATTTCATTCACTCTGGCCAGAGATTCCTGAACTAGCATAAGTGGATCAGCCTTGAGCATTCGCTTCCTTCACTGGAAGGGGTAGATCCTTTATTGATCATACATTATCTTCGTGTACGAATTCCTATACCCAGTAGAGCCCTAATAATTGTCCCTGGAGACTAAGAACTAAACCAAAGCATAGTTCAGTGTACACAAGATGACTATGATGACCTCAAATCTAAGGATACTTGTACAACTATCACTATGTGAACAACTGCTGACACGTGAGTGAACTCCATAAGTTGTTCAGCTGTGCGAGTCATGTTCAGTGAACTTATTCTATAATAAGTACCTACATACTAGCTATAGTGTCACCACACAAATGTCTATGAGAACAGACATCCTTCATAATGAAGCAAGCATAGTATGTACCGATCTCTGCGGATTATTAGTTACCAGTTAGTAATCTTACGACCAGGAACTATTTAAGTTTAGAGTTATCATCTTTTAGGTCTCACTATTATGATCTCATCATAATCCATAAAAAGCTTTACTCTAAACTATGGTATATCTTATTTAAACACTTAAATAGATAAAGCCCGTAATAAAAACAAAACAAGTCTTTTATTAATATCAATGAAATCAAAACAGATTACACAGGGAGTTATTCCTAAATCCTAATACATGATTGGACTTAGGACATATTCCTTTCATATGTATCATGGCAAACATGGTATTTATGCGATGATAGTAAAACAATCTTTTCACAACACAACAGTAAAAATGGAGTTGGGTTTGTAAACTTGCCTGGGTATCTCGAGGTGGAGGATGCTCTAGGTTCCGCTCGGAAATCTATAACCATAAACAAATTTCATTTTGTTATGTTCCGTTCTAAATTACGGCTACTCGCACTCATGCGCTACTTATTATGCACCCTCTCACTCATACTACCCTTAACATTCTTTTAAGTCATATTCATATTATGGTCACTTCATTTTTCTAAGTATCTTGGGCTCATTCTCATTATCGTCGTCGGCTCCGCTTAAGGATTCTTACAGTTTCTACTCGCGCGGTCTCGGCTCCAACATTTTTATAAAATTGAGAAATCATTATTTTCACTTGCAATTTTTATGACAGTTAAATATTTTACTCTCTGTAAAAAGTTCATGATTTATGAACACTTTTAAGTCTATCCTTTATATTTTCAAAGTTCGTAATACGTAGCAGTTTTTGTCGCGTAAATCACTTTTACTAAAATGGCCATAACTTTTGATCCGTAAATCGGAATCAAGCGATTGAAGCGCCTAAACGATCCTTATAACATTGTCTATCCTAAACAAAGGTTATTTTTCAAGAATATACAGTTTACAACTTCGGGACTTTCTACAGAAACTTGAAGTTACGATTTGTTGGTTTTAACGAAGTTTCGTTTACGATCGGGGTTTCGTTTACGCCCTACCTATCAACACAACCACCAAAAATCATCATATCATCATCAGCACACAAACTCCTCTCAAGAACATCATGTTCTTGAGGCAACAACAACCAAATCTAATCTACTTAACTTAAACACCAAGCTTTCATCAATACTACTTAGTAAGCTAGGTTTACTACCACATACTAAATGGATCTTAAAAATGAATCTGATAGGGATAAATAAATCCTGATTACATAATTAAATATTACAGTTTGGGCTGCAAGGCCCAATAAGAAGATGTATGACATTCAGACCAGAAAGGTTAACATGTTGATCAGGCCTGATGGACAAGATCAGGCCTGATGGAACAAAGAAGGCCCAAAAAACCTGATTATTTATTAATTTCATAATTAATATAAGGGAGAAAAATAGCTATTAAGATAAGTCCTAGTGGGGATATAAATCCTTGTAGATTGGCCTCCAAGGAACCTCATGGGATAAGGAATCAGCTTCCTAGGACTCCTAAGTCTATCCTAATTCAGAGACTTGACCACCAAGTCTCATATACCAAGTCCAATTCAAGGACTTCCACATCTATATAAGGGGCCTCACCCCACAAATCAGAACTACGTTTTTTAACTTGATCATTGGCAATCAGCAAGGTACGTAGGCATCTTGTTAAGGCAGATTGAGTCACGAAACACAAGAGCAGTCAAATTGAGCCTTGAAGCTCACGTTCCTTAGTACTAAATACAGCAATTATATATATTAGTTTTTAATCCATAACATTTGGCGCCGTCTGTGGAAGGCACAACAACAACCATGGCGAGAACACGGAGAACAATTGGAGCCCTGGAGGAAGGAACACCATTAGGGACAACCCAAGTGATTTCGTCAACCGTGGAGATTCCTCCCCACTCAACTTATGCATCTACTCAAGGGGAAGCCCAGATAGGGGCAACTCAACCTCAGCCACAAGGGACGACTCCCCCGACTATTCAAGGTACGAATCCTCAAGTTCAACAAGTACATGTACCTGTGACTTCTCGACCCGTCAGGTATGAATATTCAACTGTTGTTACTATTAACCCCCCTTATGGGATGCCCCTTTACCCCGAGGTTGGAGGAAGTGGACATGCTGAGCGAAGTGAAGCACGAGGGCAATCGCCCCCCTATATACGAGGTTTGGCTCCTATCCCCGAGGATCGGGAATTTTCTGGTCCTTATACTGAGAGAGACTCTGAATCTTCGGATGATGAAGTAGCCCCAAGAAGGAGGCGTCTTGGCAAAGAGCCGATGGCCGATGGAAGACAACGCTCTCAAAACAGCCAAGGGGCGAATCCCCAAGAAGTGCAGGAAAGGATCAGGGCTCATGAGGCTGAAATCCAAAGGCTGAGGCGCGACTTAGAAGCTCACCAGGCCACCAGACCCCAGATACCCCCTAGGGGGAGAAATCCTCCTCCTGTCATAGACCTGGATGGTCCAGTACGGAGAAGGGCTGTTGTCCCAAGAACTGATCCAAGCAATCTCCTTCCCCTTGGAGATCCTGATGATCCTACTCCTCCCTTCACTGAAGAGATAATGAATGCCCATATCTCAAGGAAGTTTAAGATGCCAACCATCAAAGCCTATGATGGCACGGGAGATCCCGCTAATCATGTTAGGACATTCTCTAATGCACTGTTATTGCAACCCGTGAATGATGTTATAAAGTGTCGGGCCTTCCCTCAAACCCTATCGGGTATGGCTCAAAGATGGTACAGTCGCTTGCCCCCAAACTCTATTGGGTCGTTCAGAGAATTAAGCCAGGCTTTTATTAAGCAATTCATCAGTAGAAGAGTTCATGAGAAAAGTTCTGCATCTCTTATGAGCATTGTGCAGGGAGCAAAGGAATCCTTGAGAGATTACCTGAATCGTTTCACAAAGGAGGCTTTAAAAGCCCCAGACCTTGATGATAGGGTAGCCATGATAGCACTGTAACAAGGAACTAGGGACGAGTTCTTTAAGATTTCTTTGGCCAAACGCCCCCCTGAAAGCATGTTGCAGCTCCAGGAGAGGGCAGGGAAGTATATTAAAGTTGAAGAAAGTATGAGGAAGACCGTAGTAAGTAATGAGCCCACTGGAGGCAAGAAGCGAAAAACTGATCTGGAGTATATCGCTAAGGACAAGTATCCTAGAATCGAGAAAAACCCTGATTCAACCCCCAAGAAGGGAGGACCTGGGCAAAAGTTCACCGAATACGCTAAGCTAAATGCTCCTAGAAGCCAGATCTTGATGGAAATCGAGAAAGATCGAGATATTCATTGGACTAAGCCCCTGAAGGCTGATCCTACCAAGCTAGACAAAAGCAAATATTGCAGATTTCACAAAGATGTTGGCCATGACACCGATGAGTGTAGGCAATTGAAAGACGAAATTGAGTTTCTGATTTGAAAAGGAAGATTGAACAAATATACTGGAGAAGGAGGGGATAGAAACAATAACGTGAGAAGGAACTTCGATGATCGAAGGAAAGACCAAGACGATCAGGGGCGAAATCCCCAGCCTAGAGGGCCAGTTATAAACACAATTTATAGAGGGCCAAGACCTCGAGGGCCTGTGATAAACACGATCTTTGGAGGCCCAACTGCTGCTGGATTGTCCAAAAATTCCAGAAAGGCATATACTAGAGAGGTTATGCATATTGTTGGAGAAGCCCCGAAGAGGGCCTGGACATGAGTAACATTGGCTTTTGACGATTTTGACCTAGAGGGTGTAAAGTTTCCTCATGACGACCCGCTGGTCATAACACCGGTAATAGGAAATAGCCCGGTCAAGAGGGTCCTTGTGGATAACGGTGCTTCAGTGGATATCTTGCTCCATGACGCTTTTCTAAGGACGGGGTATAACGACTCCCAGTTGACACCAACCGATATGCCGATATATGGATTTGCAGGAGTGGAATGTCCTGTGGAAGGGATAATCAAGTTGCCAACCACCATAGGTCAGGAACCAAGGCAGGCAACGCAGATGTTGGACTTTGTGGTGGTAAAGGCTAGTTCAACTTATAATGCTATCATGGGGAGGACAGGGATACACGCCTTCAAGGCAGTCCCTTCTTCCTACCATTCAGTTATGAAGTTTCCCACCTGGAATGGGATTGGAGAGGAGAGAGAAGATCAAAAAATGGCTAGAAGCTGTTATGTGGCCTCTTTGAGGGCAGATGGAGTCGGGGGGCAGGTTCTTCCTATTGAAGATATGGATGTCCGAGAAAATGATGAGAAGAGAAGAAAGCCGACAGAAGACTTGGTTTCCATTCCTTTAGACCCCGAGAATCCAGAGAGGATGACCTTCATTGGAGCCACATTAGGGGAGCCCCTTAGAGGGAAGTTGGTGAAATTTTTGCAAGAAAATAGTGATGTGTTCACATGGTCAGCAGCTGATATGCCAGGCATAGACCCGGAGCTGATTACTCACAGGCTAAACGTGGATCCAAGCATAAAGACAGTGAAACAAAAGAAAAGAAACTTTGCCCCGGAAAGACAAGAGGCTATAAAACAGGAAGTAGAAAAGCTCTTAGAGGCTGGTTTCATTGAGGAGATTCAATTTCCGTAATGGTTTGCAAACCCTATAATGGTGAAGAAGGCTATTAGAAAGTGGAGGATGTGTATAGACTTCACTGATCTGAATGATGCATACCCTAAAGACTGTTTTCCGTTGCCAAGGATTGATACTTTGATTGATGCCACTGCTGGGCATGAGATGCTGAGTTTCATGGATGGATTTAGCGGATACAACCAGATCAAGATGCATAAAGATGACATTCCAAAGGTATCATTCATTACTGACTTTGGTGTTTATTGTTATCTTGTTACGGCATTTGGTCTTAAGAATGCAGGAGCCACCTATCAAAGGTTGGTAAATAAAATTTTTAAGGACCTTATTGGTAAGACTATGGAAGTCTATGTTGATGACATGTTAGTCAAGAGTCTAGCAAAGACTGATCATATAACCCATTTGAGGGAAGCTTTTGAGGATCTGAGGTACCACAAGATGATGTTAAATCCTACAAAATGTGCTTTCGGAGTAGGATCTGGAAAATTTTTGGGATTGATGGTCTCCAAGAGGGGGATAGAGGCTAACCCCGACAAAATAAAGGCAATCCTAGACATGGAACCACCAAAAACCATCAAGGATGTTCAGAAGCTCACAGGAAGGGTTGATGCGCTAGGACGATTCATCTCCAAGTCAGGAGACAAGTGCCTGTCATTCTTCAAGTCACTAAAGAACATCAAGGACTTTGTATGGAATGAGGAAAACCAGAAGGCATTCGAAGAGTTAAAGAAGTATATGGCGCAGGCCCTGTTATTGGCCGAGCCAGCTTTGAATGAAGTTTTGTTCTTGTACTTAGCTGTTTCAGAGAGTGCCTTGAGCGCGGTGTTGGTTAAGGAGGAACTGAAAGTCCAGAAACCCATATACTATGTCAGCAAAATTCTGCATGGTGCCGAGTTAAATTATTCAACTATTGAGAAATTTGCTCTAGCCTTGGTAATGACTTCAAGAAAGCTACGTCCGTACTTTCAGGCTCATCAGATTGAGGTGCTAACAAATCAGCCCCTGAGGAATATCATTCATAGTCCCAAGGCAAGTGGGAGATTGATTAAGTGGGCAATAGAGCTGGGAGAGTTCGACCTCAAGTATAAGCCACGTACGGCAATAAAAGCCCAGGCACTAGCTGACTTCGTGGTGGAATGTACCATACCCAACCAAGAAGTCGGGGGGCAGGAAGATACCATATCTCAAGACAAGGGAGTCGATAATGGGGACAAAGAGAAGAATGATAAGGAGAAAGAATATTGGGTTCTCTATTTTGATGGAGCATCAAAAACAAATTCCAGTGGAGCAGGATTGGTTTTACAAAGCCCTGACGGGTTCTTAATTGAGTATGCTATAAAGCTAGACTTCCCAACCACAGACAATGAGGCGGAATATGAAGCTCTGATAGCTGGCCATGGCCTAGCTGGGACACTTAGAGTCAAAAACTTAAAGGTCCGTGGAGACTCAAAGCTGATCATATCCCAGGTAAAGGGAGAATTTGAGGCAAGGGATGATACGATGGCTAAGTATGTCCGCCTAGTAAGGGCTGTGATGACCCAATTTAATGAATGCCATGTTGAGCACATTCCAAGGGAGGAAAATGCTAAGGCAGATGCATTATCAAAGTTTGCTTCATCTGAGATAGAAGAAAGTTTAGGAAGTGTGTACTTCCGTGTTTTGAAGATATGAAGTATAGATGTTAAGCTTGTGGCTCCTATAGGCCTGGGGACGTCATGGAGTGATCCCATTAAGGCTCACATTCAAACCGGTTGGTTGCCAAGCGATGCAACAGAAGCATGGAAGTTAACTGTTCGGGCACTAAGGTACACTTTGGTAGATGGGATTCTGTACAAAAGATCTTTCGTGGTTCCTTACTTAAGGTGTCTCAGGCCCGATGAGGCATGCTTGGCTCTTGAAGAAGTGCATGAAGGTATTTGTGGACAACACTTGGGGGGCAGGGCCTTGGTTCATAAGATAACTCGTCTAGGCTTTTATTGGCCAGAAATGATGGCCGATGCCAAAGAATATGTGAAGAAGTGTGACCGCTGTCAGAAGCATGCACCTGTTGTTAGACAACCTCCCGAGATGCTGACCTCTATCAACTCGCCCATTCCCTTTGCTATGTGGGGGATGGATATTCTGGGGCCTTTCCCTATGGCCACAGCACAAAGGAAGTTTTTTATTGTAGCCATTGATTATTTCACCAAGTGGATTGAAGCCAAAGCCTTGGCCAAAATCACAACTAAGCAGGTTGCACAATTCCTGTGGGAAAACATTATGTGCCGATATGGAATTCCCCGTATCCTCGTCACTGATAATGGAACACAATTCAACAATGAGGAATTCAAGAAGTAGTGTGAAGAAAATGAAATTGAGTTACGGTTCACCTCTGTGGCTCACCCATAAGCCAATGGGAAAGCGGAAGTAGCAAATCGAATAATCCTGGATGGACTAAAGAAGAGGATCGAGAAGTCAAGAAATAATTGGGTGGATGAGATACTTTCCATATTATGGGCCTATAGGACTACCTGTAGAGTCACGACAGGAGCAACTCCCTTCATGTTGGCATATGGGGCAGAAGCAGTAGTTCTAGTGGAGATATCACATTCCTCTCCAAGGATTCAGGCTTTCAATGCAGAAGAAAATGAAGAAGGGCAGAGGTTAGCCCTGGATCTAATCGATGAAGTGCGAGATAAGGCACATGCAAAGATAGTAGAATATCAGGAAAAGGCTTCATTTTACTACAACCTAAGGGTTAAAGAAAGGTTTTTCAAACAAGGTGATCTAGTCTTGAGGAAGATAGAAGCATCTGGTCTAGGACAAAAAGGGAAGCTTGCCCCGAATTGGGAAGGGCCGCACAGAGTCAAGAGTGTTCAGGGTAGAGGAACCTACAAGCTAGAGACTATGGATGGTTTTGAAGTCCCGAGAACTTGGCATGCACAAAACCTGAAGGTTTACTATGTGTAGGGCAGCTGGATACGATTCTCACTTGTCAGGATGGCGAGTAGGTTGAAAAGCACGTTGAAGCTTTGCTTGTTTAGGATTTATATGTTCTAGTTTTATTACGAAGTTTATTAAGACTTGTGTAAGGGACGAATCCCAGACAATTTATGAAATTCATGAGTTTTTCAAAGTATGTTTATGGCCTAACAAGTAAAAACCAAATGCATGGATGCAAGCATAAAAGGTGATAAATAAAATAGATCGGATAAATATTACAAGAAGTTCGATAAATAAAGTCTCAAAAATAAGATAAAGAAAACAAGCCACGCAGGGCTGAAAAAGCTCTAAGGAGCTGAGGTACCCTCGGCATCCATATCATCGTCCTCTCCGCTCTCGCTGGATGTCTCTGTCGTCTCGGAGGAGGAGGAAGAGCTATCATCCTCAGCAGGTCTGGAAGAAGACTCGGGAGGAGGAAGGAGTGGATCCTGAGGAACATGATCCGAGACAACTACTCGGGTACGAAACCTCTGTAGCAAAGCCTCGTCATCAGGGAAGACATAATCCGCCGGGTTAATATCAGGACAAGCCTCGTTCACGGTCCCAAGGGCCGTGTCCCAACCAGTCCTAAAAAACTCGGGAAAGACTGAATCATCCCTAATCCTCATGGACTGGGCAAACTCCTCCGAGTCCAGATAGTTGTCTATAGCTTTATCCTTCTCCGGCCGAAGTACCACCAGCTCGGCGTTAGACTCCCCGAGTTTTTCCTCTTTGCGCTTGAGCTTCTTCTCCAGGGTAGCATACTTCTTCTATTGCCTCCTAAGGGCATTATCGGCCTTATCAGAAGCCCGCTTCCATGACTCGGCTTGCCTCACAGTGCCTTGAAAATAGGCGTTAGACTGAAACAAAGCAATCATCAAAGTATAAGGCAAGAAAATGCTACAAGAATGAAAGATAAGTTCAAAAAAGAGGAGGCATACCGAAGCCAGAGACTGAGCTCTCATGAGCTTAATCCTCTCAAGGTCAGGGGTGGCCACCACGTCAGTAAAGTCCTTGGGAGTCACGCTATGGTAGGACCAATCCCAAGCATGCTTCGTGGAACCAACCACGGTATCCTCTCGGCGGAATCCCCGGAGAGGCTGAAAGGCGCCTGTAGCAGCAGCAGCAGGGGCAGCAGCAGTGATAGGAGCATAATGCCCTCAGCTCCTTCAGTTGAAGCCTCCCCCATAGGCTCCTTGTGCTTTCTCAAGAAGATAGGCTCTGTCGCCTTTCCCCGGGTGTCTAGGCCTGCGAGCCGAGCTTTCTTCATCCTATCAGTCTCTTCAATAGGAGGAACATTGTCCTCGTTAATCTCCTTAGCAGCTGCAAAACAAGGCAAAAAACAAAATAAGTGATGTTAATAATGCATGAAATGAAATAAAGATGATAAGGGAAGAAAAATACCCTGTTGAGAAACAGAGGATAGTCCCACGTGAATGAGGGAGAATTCCTCTAAGAGAGTCCATCTGGTAGTAGTGCCGTTGTCCTGAGTAAGCCCATTATAAATAATAGTTTCCTCAGGAGTTAAGTGAATGGATTTGAGGCTACCATCACTGACCTTCCCGAAGGAAGATCGGAAGAGTGTGCCCCAGTCACCATTCTCCCAACGTAACCCAGTGAAACTATTCCTCCAATTTTGGTTGTTGTCGGGAATGGAGGCGCTGTTAAATATATGTTTACTTTTGGGCCTTTGCTTAACATAGACCCAACCACAAAATACTGGAAGAGCTATTATAGCACTGAAAGACTTTCCTAAAAACAGCTACGGAAAGGGGAAAACCCTCCCTAAGGCAGCAGACCATAAAACATAAAATGTTCCTCCAAGCGTTTAGAGGAAGCTGACACGGGTTGATTTGTAAATCAGCTAAAAGATGAGGAATAAAAGGGTGAAAAGGAAACCTAAGCCCAACATTAAGGGCATCTGTGTAAATAAAGAGAGTGTCGGGTCTCCAATGGCAAGTACGGTCACCACCAGAGACTGGAACTAATCTAAGAGGAGGAAGGACATTATAACGTGCATTTAGTTTATCGAAATCTATGTTGTGCCAAGTATTACAATGATTAAAAGAATTGAGATGTGCAGTAGAGGGATATTCATCCCCCCTAATGTTAATCATATCGATTAAAGACATATACGAAGACCGGATCTCGATATCCTTACCTCGTTTTGAAGCAGAGGCTATCTTGGCCGCCCTCTCGGAACTCTTGTCAGCCATTAAAAAAGCTGGAAAAGCCTGGAAACTTTGAAAGGAAGGAGGCTGGAAAATAAGGGAGGAAAGTTGAGAGAGGAGAAAAGTTGGAGAATTTTTAGAGATGTATGAAATGAGGAGTGAAGAGTGTGAGTAAAAACACTCCCCCACCTTTATATAGGAGGAAAGAGGGGAAAATGGGCCTAGAAAAGCCCATTTGGGCCCAAGTTCAGGAAACTTCTGGAAAGATCTACAAGATGCTGGAAGAATTAAGAAGATTTTCTGCAAAATCCAGAAAATTTTGGGAAAATTCCTCAAAATTCCAGAAACTTCTTAACTTAGAAAACAAAAGCCCAGTTAAGGGCCCAAGTGTTTAAAAAAGGCCCATGAATGAGGCCCAAATTATCTTAGGGGGTGGAAAAGAAGCCCAGTTGAAAATATTGGGCCCAAAGTATAGCCCAATAAGAAACGAGCCCAGGAAAGGGCCTATATAATTGAAGTTGGAGGCCCAGGGATAAGGCCCACTAGATTGAGGCCCAAAGATCAGCCCAGGTTTAAGGGCCCAAATCCATGTGTATAATCCTGACCTGTTCGACTAAAAAACACGAAGGATTTTTGCTCGAATGGCCTGAGGTCGAAACCTTGTCGATCAGGGGTGAAGAAATGGCCTTAAATCGACCAGGACCGGGACCAATTCGACCAGAAATTGTTAAGGATTCCTGATCGAAATCCTCGAGCCCGAATTGGCGTCGACCTGGGCAACCAAAGAGAGGATAATTCGGTCAAAAGTGGAGATCCTAACCGAAAACCCTGATCGGAATAAAATCCGGACCGAAGGGAGGAAATCCTGGACGAAATTCGACCAGGATTCCTGATCGAATGTGCCCTGCTCGAAATCCAATCAACCTCAGCAACAAAGGATGGTTAATTCGGTCAGAAAAACAAGAATCCTGACCGAAAGGGACGAAAATCCTAGTCGAAAAATTCTTAGTCGACAAAAAAAAAATAATATAGAAAAACTCTTGGCCAAAATTCGACTAGGATTCTTGCTCGAATGGTTCCTCCTCGAAAAGCCTTCGACCAAGGCACAACAGAGGTTAATTCGACCAGGATCCTGGTCGAACAGGATTCCTGGTCGAAATCTGTATAAAAAAAAAAGAAAAGAAAAATATAGAAAAAAAAGGAAAAAGGGGGAAGAAAAAGAAGAAAAAATTCCTGGAAAATCCAGAAAATTAAGGATAAATCCCGGAAAATTAGGGAAAAATCCAGGAAATTAAGGATAAATCCTGCAAAATTAGGGAAAAATCCAGAAAATTAAGGATAAATCCCGAAAAATTAGGGAAAAATCCAGAAAATTAAGGATAAGTCCTGGAAAATTAGGGAAAAATCCAGAAAACAAAGGATAAATCCCGGAAAATTAGGGAAAAATCCAGAAAATTAAGGATAAGTCCCGGAAAATTAGGGGAAAATCCAGAAAATTAAGGATAAATCCCGGAAAATTAGGGAAAAATCCAGAAAATTAAGGGTAAATCCTAGAAAATTAGGGAAAAATCCCGAAATTAAGGGAAAAATTCCTAGAAATTAAGATAATTCCTGAATAAAAGGAAAAATCGTTGTAAACGTGTAGGTCGCTCCACACTTTACATAAAAACGAAACCTTGTAAGGGAATAAATGAACTTAACTTTCGTGAAATCTTATACGGTTTCCCAAAAGTTGGGGGGCAAATGATAAGGATAAATAAATCCTGATTACATAATTAAATATTACAGTTTGGGCTGCAAGGCCCAATAAGAAGATGTATGACATTCAGACCAGAAAGGTTAACATGTTGATCAGGCCTGATGGACCATATCAGGCCTGATGGAACAAAGAAGGCCCAAAAACCCTGATTATTTATTAATTTTGTAATTAATAAATAAGGGAGAAAAACAGCTATTAAGATAAGTCCTAGTGGGGATATAAATCCTTGTAGATTGGCCTCCAAGGAACCTCATGGGATAAGCAATCAGCTTCCTACTTCCTAAAACTCCTAAGTCTATCCTAATTCAGAGACTTGACCACCAAGTTTCCTATACCAAGTCCAATTCAAGGACTTCCACATCTATATAAGGGGCCTCACCCCACAAATCAGAACTACATTTTTTGACTTGATCTTTGGCAATCAGCAAGGTACGTAGGCATCTTGTTAAGGCAGATTGAGTCACGAAACACAAGAGCAGTCAAATCGAGCCTTGAAGCTCACGTTCCTTGGTACTAAATATAACAATTATCTATATTAGTTTTTAATCCATAACAGAATCTTAAATAAAGTTGGGCCAAAGATTTTTACCTTTCTTGAAAGCTTGAGATGTGTTCTTGAGGATGGTGGAGGCTTGGAAGTGCTTGGTATGATTTTTAGAACCTAAAACCACCATTGAAATCAAGAAATCAAAGAGAGGTTACTATTTACACTATTCACTAGTGAGTTTCTTGAATTTATTCCACCCATCAAACCTTGATAAAAAGAGATGAAACAATTTTGTTACCTTAGTTTAGTTGCTAGGAGGCTTGGGAATTAATTGGGTGATTTTATAAGAGCTTGAACTTGGAGTTTGGAATTTGAATTCCCCTTTTTTTCAATAGGGCCGAATGGAACAAATAGGAATGGGGGGGATATTTATACTACTTGGTTGCTTCTCTTGGATGCTTTGGATAGGTTGCTTCTTGGAAGGTGAGTTGATATCTTGCAACTTGATTTTATTCTTCCTAGTATAGCATTCTAGGTTTATTCTTTGTTGCCAAATCCATGGACATATCTTTGTAGCTTGCTAGCTTACAAGCTAACTACAAGGTTAGCTTCCGTAGCACACTATTTGCCAGCTAGCTTGTTCATCCTATGGTTAGCTCACTATTTGATGAAGTAACCATGGTTACTTCCTTACCATGGTTTAGTTAGTGCGTTACGTTTATTTAATCGTTTACGCGTTCGCTCGGTTACTTAAACGTTCTCTGTAATACTTACTCGTAAGTTGTTCGCGATGTAATTCCTTTTGTATTTATTCCTTATATTTTTATTTATCCTACTTGAATATAAATCCGTAGGATTTTAATTTCGTAATTATATTATGATTCTCGTAATCCTCGATAAATCGTAAATACGGTCATTTTTCAAAGTTCGTTTTCTTCGAAAACTAATAGCGTTTACATAAACTCATTTGGTAAGTATAGTCGTAATATCAATTTCGGAACTCATTTTCTCATGCACTACATAGTGTGGGCTCAAAAGTTTTTTCCCGTCTGTCAGGGTTACTATTCATTAAACATTTTACAAGGTCTCAAAAATTCGAGTTATTACATTGTGTGAGACTTTATCTCGATAAATATTCCATTTTGCGATAGACAAGAGGAATAGAAAGTTAAGTGTACATGCAAGTGAGAAGAACGTTTTCAAGAACTAAAGGTTCAAGATAGAGCAAAGAGATTTTATCATTTGTAATACTGCTTGTTATTCCCTAAACAATAGAACAAGAATTACAGAATGAGGGTTGAATGTAATTCTGACTTCTTTTTGAGATTTTAAAAATTGTTCTAACTTAATATATATAACATTGTTTGATTTGCAAAAGTGCGGAATAGAAGAATAGTAGAAATCAAAGCACTAAGTAATAAAACACAAGCTTTAAAACTTTCTGGTGGATTTGAAAGTATCCACCATATATATATATATATATATATATATATATCAGATTGAGAACTCTGTGAAGCTTTGAATAACTCACAGCTGCTTTACAAGTTGAACAAACAAAACTTCAGAGAAATTCTTACAGAATATAGCTTAATATGTTTCTCTAAAAATAAGCTTGCTCAGTTAATTATTCTACTTGCTACACTTGATTTATATATCACCGAGTTGCATGACTGTAAGACAAGATAATAAAACAAAATTATATCTAGTCTAACTCCATGCTACTTCATTACTCTATTCCAATATCTTTGAATATCTTCACATTTGCATGGAAATGGTAATGTTTCTTTGTTCTCGAAATCCTGCTTAACAGGCTGCCACATTCCTGTTGCAAACACCCAACGCATGTGACTGTGTTGTCACTATCAACAACTATTTTGAATATGATCATCCGTCGGGAGTAAGTTGAACATCCTTCGGGAATATGTTGATCATCCGTCGGGAGCCTTATAGATCATTCGTGTAATAACCCCAATTTTTGGAAATTTTTGAAACCCTTATGAATAGTGATTTTGCAGATTATGCTGAATAAGAAAACTTTTCATGCCACACTATGTAGGGGTTCTGTTATTGATATTCTGAGATTTTATTAGTACTCTATATGGTATATAAGTGTATGGATCGTCAGAATCCAATTCCGAACACTTTGATTTTTTCCGAAAATCCACCAGATACCGAAAGAATTGAGTATAAGGTAACATGATTAAAAGGATTTAAATTCAAGGATTATGAGAGAGGATCATAAAAGGAATATAATGTATTGAGAAAGGTTAAGGGAACCCAAGTAATAAGATCCCGGGTATGATCCCTCAAACGATAAACGAAAACGAAAGTTAAGCGAACCGTATAACAGATCAGCGTTCATTAGCCAAATAATTAAAAGCTAATCAAAGAGATTAGTGGGGATGATGTCATCAAACCAATGAGAAGAGGACAAAGGAGGGAGGGTGACATCACATGGTGACATAAGCATGACCAAGCAAGTGTGTTGTTGGATGATTGTGAGCCACACAATATTTACCATGGTAACAACCTAATTAACAAGCAAAATAAACACAAAAATCAAAAGCAACCAAAACAAAAACATTTTCTTCTTCCCCCACTCTTTGCTCTCGGCTTTTCCATGAAAAGCAAAGGAGAAAATTTCAAAAATCAAGCTACACATCTTCATAATTCAAGAGGTTTGTTTCTTTAGCTTCCATAATTCAAAACTAAGATGAGCCATAAGTTTAAGCTCAAGATTCCATGTTTAACATAGCTAATCAATTCATCTAAGTTCTTGGTGAATAGTGTTTTCAAGAAACTAACTTTGTGTTTTCTTATGTTTTCTTCGAGATCCAAGCTTAGTATAAAGATAGTTAGTGGTTATTTAAGGCTTCCTAAGTGATTCTCCACTCTCCAAGGAAGGTATAACCCCTCCAAACCCTAACTTTACTTTGAGTATTAGGTTTGGTTTTGTTTGTTATATTTCATAAGAGCATGATTCTTGTATATTTAGAGTTTGGATGGAATTATAATGATTTTGGGTTATAAATCTTGGTTGTTGGTTGATGAACCTTAAGTATAATTAGTAGCTCTTGTTTGAGATTGAATAAGTTGGAAAAATCATGAGGTTATGGACTGAGTTAGTAAGGTTTGGATGAAGTTTGGTGGTATTGGTGGTTATGGGTTGATTTGTGGTTGATTGTGGTTGATTGGAGTAGTTTAAAATTTGGTAATCGCGTAAACATAGCCGTCGTAATGTCCGATTTACTTTAGACTGTTTTTGCTCTTAACATTAGGACCCGTGAACTCACTGCTAGGTTTTGACCATTGCAATGATTAGATAGTTCATGTTACGAGCTTCGTTTTGATATGTGGTTCGTTTGATTCCGATGTACGGTTTAGGAGAAACGACCGTTTTAAGTAACGGTGTTTCGCGAACGAACCATTACCCCTCACCTTACTTTGAAACATAGGTTAAAGACCTTAAAGGACTAATTGGAGTATGAAACACTTATGTAAAGTGTATTAGGCAGTTGGTAAGGCACTCGCGAAAGAATTGCCTTAAAACCCTTAATGGTTAATTTATTAAAAATGGTGGAGCCGAGGGTACTCGAGCGACTTAAGTGAATCGTTAAGCGCAAAAGCGAACGTTAGGGTCTAATTGGTTAAAGTATAGATTCATAAGCGACTTTGGTTTAATTCCAACTTATATGTTGTTTATAGGTTACCAGACTCGTCCCAAGACATTTGTAACCCCCAGTCGCTCAGGCAAGTTTTCTACCCATATAACTGTTGTTGTGATGTATATGTGTATATGCATGATCTTGCGATAAATGCATATTTGTTATTAGCAAATTCTTGCGATATATTAGAGCATGTGATATGGTATATATGCATGCATGTTTCGTATTCTTGATTTATATATCTGTTGGTTCAAATGCTTATTAGTTGCATAATACCTATGCTAGAGATAAGCAGTAGTTGCGTATACCCTTAGTATAGGGGACCCAAAGGTGAACATATTTCTAAACCGGGAGTCGATGTTCCCGAGTATATATATATATATATATATATATATATATATATATATATATATATATATATATTTATATATATATGGATATAGTTTTCAAAACTATTGATCGAATAAGGTTTATTCGATAACTTTATTTTATTTAATGAATATTATTTGAATATTCATTCGAGGACTTATGACTCTGTTTATTCTATTTAATGATTATTATTTGAATATTCATTTGAGGATGTATGACTCCGTTTATTTTATTTAATGAATATTATTTATAATATTCATTCGAGGTATTAAGACTCCACTTATTATTTAATAATATCCTTTATTTTATTAAAGAATAATGTTTCGATAATCAAACTTATTTTCGATTATTCGAATAAAGATAGTACTTTCATATAAGTATATCTTTGGTTATTTAATATCCATTTCAAGTATGAGTTTTAAAACTTCTATATCATTTGATTCCTTTTTCAACGATCTATTCAATGGCGTAAACTAATTAAGCTAATAACCCCTCAGTTAGAAACACCCAAATTTCAATCAATAACACTCAGAAAATTCAAACCCTAAATTTTAAATCCGAGAATCAAACGATGATTTATCTTTGATATGAAATCCAAATATAATCATATTATATACCAAATTGACTAGAATCTCATGATCTACAACATGCAATCATCAAAACACATAAACAACTTCAAAATCAAAAAGTCATAGTTTAAATCAAATAAATTTGAATTTAATAAAATAAATAGAAATTTACTTGATATTTCTGCAGTGGTGTAGATTGTAGAACTTGATTGTACTCGTCAAGAGCTTCGATTCGACTACTTGCACGCCCAAATTGGAGTTCGATAACGCCTTCGAATCCTCGTTTGATTATGAAGAACGCGATGAATTTATGTATTTTCTCTGGATAATTATAAGATTTTACTGTCTGGTTATGATTATCTGTACATAATAAAATACTGTATTGGCTATTTATATTTAGGAAATATTGGTACCCCGTTGGATCATATCGGATATAGAAATAAAATAATTAATCATTAAGTATTAACAAAACTGATCCAATTTGGTACCGGTTTTAGGATAATTATCAAAACCAGACTCTTGGTAAATACAGGCTTGGTCTCAGCGATTTGGTTACACGAATTACGATAAGATAATATAATAGTTTAATCAAAATATCTCGTTTCTCGAAAATACGGGTTTATCGGTTTACCGAAACGAAAATAATATCGTAAAATTTGCGTCGAGAACCACACAGGTAAAACGGTATTCCGGATCGAAAAGTCAAAACACGAAAAATGCTCGGTTGAATCAAATTAGGTTTGAAAGGAGTTTTCCGAGACTTCCGGTTAGTAAAAACGTAAAAAATACGGTTGAAGTTGGACGATTCCCGATTATTCAAAATAATTTATAATTAATCTGAAAACTAATTTATTAAATATATAAATCCTTTATAAAATCATATAACAGCATATAAATTAATAGAAAAATATCAAAATTATCTATACTTTATTTTAGACATATAAAAATTAAAATTCGCAAATTTTATCACATATAATCAGCAAACACATATAACAATTAACAAATAATTCACCAAAAATTCATATAATAAGCACATAATATTCGTTTATTAACAAAAATAAATACAACCTATAACCACTGTGAGATAAGGTGAGAAGGTTGTTGTGTAGGATTGGATGTAGAAGGGGTGTCTGCTTGGTTTGAGGTGGAGGGTTGACATGTGATAGGTAACCCTGTGATTGGAATCACAGTGGAAACTGTGGTTGTGACAGTGTGTTGTTCACCATGAGTGGGAACCTCCATTTGAATTGGAGGGTATTTGACCAGGTTACTATCATGTACCATGACCTCAAACCCTTGTTCTTCTTGCAAAGGACTAGCACCTGAATGTGCTTGACTTGTCTCCCCAATGATAGGATCATTGACAATTGGACTCCTAGCTTCAATTGCTAAAGCAATTTCAGCCAGGGTTTTGAGGCGAGTTATCCCTACATGTGGAATCTCCAATTGAATTGAAGATGATTTAGATAGCTCCCCCTCATGAGTACTACCCTCAAACCTTTCAATCTGTGAGGATTTATTTACACATGAAGGTATATTTGGTGCTATCACAGGGTCTTCAATAAAAAATGATGAAACCCCTGTGTTATTGTTGGTGTCATCAAGGTCTACCTTATCTTGTAGCCTCTCACCAACTGAATATTGTAACAACCGGGAAATAACGTGTAATTATTTTATCAATAAATAATTGTTAAGTGACTATTATGTGATTATTATATGATTGTTATATGAATTTTAGTGAATTATCTGATGATTGATAATAATATTTGGATGTTTATATATGGTAAAATATGAGTATATTAATTTTATTATGTTCATAATAAAATATAGATACTTAAGGTATTTTTCTGGTAATTTTTGGAATGTTATATGATTTTATATTGATTTATGTGAAGGGTTTTTAGCACATAAAAGCAGCGAAAACGTAAATTTAAATCTTAAAAAAATGAAACCCTCCGCAGGATCCATGCGAAAAATAATATTTAATTTGTAGTTCAGTATGTTTACCTTAAGAAGCTTTACGTTAATGGAAAGATGGAGGTCTTTAATGGCGATCCAAAAACGATGAACGGAAATCCCTAACAGCTGCTCCTCAAGTGTGAAGCACTCCACCGGTATCCACCAAGAGTACAATGTGATGGAGGAGGAAGAGGTTGAGAGAATTAGTTGCCTCCCTCTTGTTCTACTTTAGAATTAGGGTTTTGTAAATCTTTTTGGTTGAGGCAAAAATAGGGTCTATAATAGTATATTTATAGGCAAAATTTTCAGCTGAAAATTTTCCCATAAAATATTATTATTATTAACCCTTTATTATTCTCACTAATAATTAAAACACCTTTTAATTAATAATCCTTTTTCTAAACACTTTAGAAATAATTCTCTCACTTGATTTAATTTCCAAAAATTAAATTCTTAATTAATAATATTAAGAACTTTTTCTTAATTAATTTATAATCAGTTAAATCTCATTTAATCAATTATTAAATTTGCCAATTTATTTATTTCATAAATAAATAATTATCAGCCATTATTAATTAATTCATACATGATTGGACTTAGGACATATCTCTTTCATTATGAATTTAACAATTATTTTCTGAATAATTACGAAACTATTTTATAAAGCCGGGAATCGTGTAACCTCAACCGTTTTTACATTTTTACGACCCGAAACTCTTCGGAAAACTCCTTCCTAACCCAATCTGCTAATTCCGGACATTTTCCGTATTTTATCTTTTTCAATCCCGATTACAGTTTGACCCGTGCGCATCCTGGCGCAAAATTTCGATACGATAATCATTTTTTATGAACAGAAAAAACCCGTATTCTCGAAAGACGAGATATTATTACATTATTTTTCATGTAAAGTGTTTTATAAGAAGCCCGGTTTGGATAATTATCCAATACGGGTATCAAATCGGATCGTTTTTGCAGTTACTTAGCGGCTAAGTAACTAATTTATCGATCCAATACGATCTAACGTGAACCAATATTCCATAAATATAAATAGCCTATTTGTTATTTCATTTTATTCGTATAATCATAATCAATCAGTAAAAATATAGAATTTACAGAGAAAACCCTAAGTATTCGTTACGTTCTTGAAAATCAAACGTACAAACGAAGGCATTATTGAACTCTGATTCAAGCGTGCAATATATCTAATCGAAACTCTCGAAAAGTAATTTATGAATCAATCAACCATTTTTGTGCAGAAATCAAGGTGATTTTCTTATTTAATTATTTTAATTCGAATTATTTAGTGATTAAAATATGAAATTTTGCATACGTGATTATCTGACTGTTTTGATGATTCCATGTTGTAGTGCATATTTTTCTGGTCAATTTCATATATTATACTTCAAAAGTAGAGTTCAATAACAAATAATAATTGAGGTTTGATTTTCTGAAAATTCAAAATTAGGGTTCTTGGTGTTCTTGAGTTGAAATTGGGACTTTTTGATACATGAATCGGTTGATTGTTTTGTTGATGTATATATTTTTAATTGGCTATTTACAATCATTTTATGTGTATAATGATTCAATTCATTGTTGGAATAGCGGGCCGAGTTAAAGTTTTTTCTTCATTTCTATTCAATTAATTGAGATGTCTTGGATGATTGGTTGTTGTTAGAGTAGATATAAATGATTTTGAATGATCAAGGGGATTGTTTTGTAACCGGAATCATCGATTTTGACTACGTTTTAAGGATTTTGGTCTTGCCGGAACTGGTCGCCGGCTTTGAGTTGGGAATCGTCGATTCCGACGATTGAAACAGTGAATGAGGATGTTGTTATCATGGTTGTGATATTGAGTCGACTTCGTTCGATTTTGGTAGGAGAAAGGCCGAGAAACCGATTATTTTTGGTTTGATCGGAGTTGGTCGGCGGCTCTCCACCGTCGCCGGTTTCTGGGGACGAAACTGGAGTTGCAGACCCGGTTGTGTTCTTCACAACCCGGGATTCGACCCGGTTTCGATCCGTTTTTCCCAAATCAGTTTTCTAAAAACCGGTTTCTGGATTTTCTTTTTATAAATAATTCAAAATTTCTGTTTTGAATTTCTAAAAGTTCATTTCTATTCTAAAAATCATTAATTTTAAATTCTGAAAATTATTTTTATTTAAAAATAAATCAAAATTATTTAATTATTTAATTTTTGTTGATAATTAATTATTTAATTTATCAATTAATTTAATTAGTTATTAATTAATTTAAATCGATTATTTAATTAGATTTAATTATTTATTGTGATTTGAAATTCCGAAAAAATAGTTTCGAACTTTAAAATATTATTTTAAATTATTTTCAAGACTCGATAATTATTATAAAATTATTTTAAAGTCAGATTCGGGTGTTTGAACCCTATTATTTAATTATATAATGATTCGGAGACCCGTTTTAATTCCGAAAAATGTTCAAAAATTCGTATGAAATATACCGTTCGTCCGTTTAATACGAAACGAACGCGTCTAGACTCAGAAAAATATTTTACTTTTGTTAAAATATTTTCGAGACATAAATTCTTTTGTATCCAAAGGGCGTTTGTTTTATGAATCATTTTGAGTCGGTTATCGATCGATAAAATACTCTTTATGACCCGATTTCAATTCTAAACTTATCGAGATCTATCTTTCGACGATTCAACTTATGTGCTACATAAATTATGTGATTATGTGTTATATGAATAATATGATTACATGCCTTATGTATACGTGTTATGTGGATTATGAGTCAACGTGTCTTTTAAACGTTATCTGATCAGAATATCATCTTTATCTGTTATTATCGGGCGGGTAGACGATAAGGATAAGCGTATATACTAGACAATTATATATTGTCAGTTAATTGAATGGTATCTTTTATGATAGATACACATAGTGCGAGGAATTCAAAGCCAGACAAAGATTGTAAAAGTAAAGCCTGAATATGTATAGTAATGAAACGAATGGAGTCATAATAGAAATAAACCTGAAATGGTGAATGATAAGAAAGGTCAAGTGGCCTGTCAATGGAAATGCAGATACATCAGGACTGGGTGATATGACAAATAGTTAAAGATCAGAGGGTTATCAATTGAGGCAAGTATTCCTAAACTTTTTTCTAATATACTGCAAATACTTCATTCATATTCTATGTTCAGAATAGTTAAATATTTTTATATTTCGCTACAATTACTCTTATTTATGCAAGTACCTTTTTGATCTTGTTCCTCGATTATCGATTGATCTCTTGAGCAAATACCCATTATTTCGGGTTATTTATGAACCCGAAATCGGGATGTTTTGAAATCAAAGTGATTTGACATCAAAATACTCCACGGATTGGATGGTTATGATGAGGGCCAGGAATGAGCTGGACCCTAAGGGTTAGAGATGGATGGACCCTTGATTATTAGGCCATAGTGCCTGGGTACCCCATATGTTGGTGGGTCTATGCAGTTGGGTATAGATCCGCATTATATCCTGACTGATCAGCAGGTTATGGTGCATATGTTGGTTTCTAGTGTCAGTCTAATTTATTGTTGACCGCCATTAACGGAATTCCTTCTTGGAAAGTTTCTGAGTACAAAAACATACAAAGATTTGATTCAAAGAAATGAATCAGTAAAATATTCACTGTTCTTTTACGGAGAAATGTGATTTATGATTAAAGGCCAATGATGGCTGAAGTTTTATTCGCTCAACTATTTTAAATAAATAAAGATGTTTTGAAATCATTTAAAAATTATTTCCAAAAGTTTCTTTGATCTAATACCTGGAAACTAATTATGATACTTGCTGGGCATTTTTGGCTCACTCTTGCTTTGTGAATTCTTATTTCTTTCAGTCTCAAATGAGGACAAGAGTGAATAAATTTTAATAGACAGCAAAGGTGGAGAGACTCCAGCTAAAGGAATTTGGAGATGTCAGAGTGAATAATAAGAGGAAGTTAGTAAAGAGGTAATGAAATTGTATTTAGTTATTGTGATTTTAGAAGGTTAGATTCTTGTTTCATATCATAACCTGTAAATGATCCAGAATAATGAGGGGTTATCTGTATATTTGTTTTTAATATATAGGTTTATTTTATTTAAAGTTGTTTAGTGACACCCAATCCTGACCCCGGATTTGGGGCTGTTACACGTTGGTATCAGAGCTACAGGTTATTGGTCCCTGAAATAAGAATAGGTAGAAGTTAAGATAAGAATGACATATCATATAAGATAGGGAAGACCCGAAGTAAACCCATGTTGGGTCTGAGTTGAGTTTGAGTTGAGATTATCAAATACAGTATTGTGTTTTAAGACAGGATGTTGTTAAGATAGGTATAAGGGAAATATATATTGACGATATAGATATATTGAGTTCCCAGATCCTATAGTTGCAAAGAGTTGATAGCTTGACGGAGACTAGGTAAATTACCCAGCTTTTAATATGTTTTAAAAAAAAGATTGATTCGCCTGAGAACTTTGTATAAGAAAAGATAAATGAGTTTTAGTATGATACAACTTAGAATTATGTAGCAGATCAAGCTCCAGGCTGGAGGTAACGAGTTGATTGAAACTCACGAAGAACCAACGTCACAAGTTTGAAGGCACCACTGTGGCGAAAAACTTATTATCACTTTTTGGGCGCTGCACAAGGAATGACATCTACCATATTAGATATACTCAAGAATGCAAGAAATACGACCCTAACTACGGACAGAATATCGAATGGTATCAATTGACTATAACTATGGCATAAAGATCGACGGTGGGAACGTCAAAAATAATACTAGATGTCGACATTGTGGATAGAGTTATGAATAAACTAGTATGCAACGGCAAATAAAGTTTCATTGACTAATAAATGCGAACATGATCCAAGGAGAAATAGAATATATACCGAGGTAGATGGACCCTTAGGTGGTCGTTTCTTCAATTAGGTACTTTGTTGTGGTTGAAGAGAACAACAACCAACTCATATATTAAGGACGACCAGATGTTCGATTTTCAAACTTCTAAAACAAGTTTTCGAAAAAGATTTTCTCAATAATTTTTTTAAAAAAAGATCTTTACACAAAATGAGTTTTAAAATTTTGGTTGTCAAATTACTACTTGAGTTCTTGTTGTTATAAGTATTAGATTACCTAGAAGAATATTTGATCGAACTCAGTATTGTTAAATCAGAAGGCCAAGTAGAGCCGCTAATACAGAGAAGTTAATAATTTTCTCGAAAGAAGAGTGCAAACCTTGCTCAATAATCGAATCAACGTGCGAAAACATTATTTATCGAATTTATGAAATTATTAAAGTTTAAAATGGGTTCGTTCACCCAAAAGAAGCGTGAGGATGATTGAAGAAAATGGAGGAATCTTCCAGACGTTTGAAGAAGAATAATATTCCTATTGACGGAGTCAAGGTGTTGCATGATCAATGATTACGGTACGCGGAATAGATGAAATTAGAAATTATGATTATAAATATCGTAGGAACGCGATTATGGTCGAATTATTAAATCATCAAACATGGAAGCATGACGTTAAGAATACAAGACTTACATGGCAGGGATGAAGCAAGAAATTATGACGGCAAATCCAACGAGAAGACAATTATGCTCAGATTGTTAAAGCGTTAAAGGTATTTCCAGAAGATATTCCGAATCTGTCATCTAACGTAGATCTGGAATCCGTTACTCGAACGAGCCCTGAAAGTATGCATAAGCGAAATATAGATGGCGATCAACGGTGTCATTCTTTTCCACGACTGCGTATACTCTTCTTGATTCTTGAAGGCGTGTGAGCTTCTCTCAGTAATAAATATATGAGACAAGAATGATAGAAAATTTATTGTATCCCTTTCAAATTATTTCTCTTCTCAGAATATTTCTTTTTGATCGAGACAAGCAGTGTTATGATGTGACACTTTGTCGAAATGACGAAGAGTCTGGTGGGACGCCACCTAATCATGTGTCGTATGCCATATAGAATGAAAGACTGGCCATCTTGAGTACAAATATGGTTGTCTCATTCATATCTAAATCATCATTCATTCTTTCCTCTTCCATTATGACTTGTTAATTTATGAATCCTTCCGATTGTTTAGTTGTACTCTTATTCTTTACAAAAGGTTTACAATCAGAATCATATACATAAAGTCTTTTTTGTGTGTAAAGTCTACTCTTTGAGTGTTCTAAAAGAAGTAAAATAACCTCGTATAGCAGATGGAATTACTTGTTGAGTACAAAGATGATGGCAAGCCAATAAATGGTGGACATATGCGAATCATTATGCCAATAACGCGGTTGTCACGATGACATCAAATCAGTAGCGGAAATATGTATACGTGATACGTTGCAAGTCTGAGATTTTGGGCGTGAATTGGAGTAGTTAGCAAACTGTATGAAAATTAACCATAGAAATAAGAAAGTAAAGTTACGTACACCAGACGAGGCAAACGATTGATGGAACAACATAAGTAGATGAAAGAATTCTCAATATTGACCCAGACATGCGATTAATACGTAAGAAGATGAAGCATACCTCAATCATGTGGAAGATACTTGTCATGAAGGTTCAAGATCGAAGAAATTCTAGCTACAAATAAATTTTGAGCGTGTTTTTCAAGGAATTGTTAGATGTTTCAACTCAAGTAAGTGAGTTATGATGAATTTGACGCTCATGACTGAGCCAGCGACAAAGGTTCTGTATAGGAAAATATAAATAGAGACAAAGAACTGGTGATCCAACTGCGACAAATCTTTTAAGAAGTAATACTTTAAAACCAAATGAGTTTTCATTGAATATGATAGTGTGGATTGAGACCATGTGTTAGTTATCAGAAATTAGACAAGTTAACTAATGAGAAGAAGCGTATATTCTTAAGTGTAGAGTATTTGTTTGATCGGTTGAAAGATGCAGTATAGGTTCTTAAAAGCATCCATATACAAGTACGAGGCTTGGAAAAATGAGATTAAAAAATTTCTATAGAACGGATTTATGAACTGATATAAGTGATATAAATTGTTAATTAGAGCTTTTGGATTAGGACATAAACCAAAAAGATTCTGGAATAAGTGAATAAGGTTTTTGATAAATAGTAGATTAATTTTATATTCATTAGTGGTATTCCATGATAATCAGAAAGAATTGAAGAGAGGTATGGTTATATTAATTAAGTTGTTTATGCTATGTCATTTAGAAGTACATGTGGTTACCAGCATGATATCTTTCAAAGTATGGTGAAATGATGAATTTGGTTGATAGTGGTGGATTGATATGGTTGTTGGTTGATTGTTGGTATCAGCTTGAGTCTGACTGGTAGTCAAGGATACAGAGGAATTCTGCCTAAATTTTTAGAAATACCCTACTTTTAAAGGCAAAAGTATACTTCCGTGTGTTATTAATATTCCTGTTGATACTCCAAATGATTGCGATCTCGATTCTTGAAAGAAGCGGTTGTAGCCAAACTGACTTTATATAATTGGTCTTTGATTTCATTTAGCTAGCCATCACTTGGTTCGATTGATCAATTAAAAAGATTAATTGGTTACTTTTACCAACTTATGGTCAGTTAGATGGAAATCAATTCCAATTAGATTAAGTCAAATTCTGATGTAATTTTCAGATCTGAAATCAAAGCAATGAGGAATTTGGAGGAAGTAAGGACCCCAGTAGAATTCAGAAGTTTAGAAGAATTAGCGCGATGTTAATGCAAGTGTGCGAGGCTTTAATCGGACAAATATGCCCTTTGCGATAAATAAGAGAATTAAAAGTTATTTGCACGTGCGAGTAAGAAGAACATTTTCAAGAACTAAAGGGTCAAGATAAAAACCAAGAGAAGGAAAGAAGAGAATGAAGAAGAGAGGTTGAGTAAAAAGAGACTGGAACTACGCCAATATGGATGCTGTTAGACGATTAAAGAAATTTTGTCATCGGAAATAAAGTTTTATTAAAGAATTTGGAAGTATATCAATATAGAACGACAAGGTGACAAGAATTATTCCAAAATACCGAAGAACTCGTGAATACAAGTAATTGACGTATGATATAAGCTGATAACATTAGAAGGTGAACTAAAGAGGGAGATGTCTTGATTATGCAGGAAATACGATGTATAGCGGGCATAGACCCCAATAATCTGAAACATATCTTCGATGCGATAAAGCCAAAGATGTGACAGAGGATAGTTTGAGTTGATTAAAAATAAAAGTTGTGCAAGTAGTGATTATATGAGTAAGGCTAAGAAAATAGCTGTCAATAGATTTTGATTGTTCGGTTAACAAGAATTCAAATATTTATTAATCAGAAAGCTTTCATTCCAGTATTAGCCACATAATGGCTTATCTAATGATAACCAATCAATACAATTAGAAAGGAGGAATCGCTTATGTTAAGGAGAGACAATGAGTCATGAGAGTGGAGAACTTAGCTAGAAAGGGAAGTGGAATCAAAAGAATGATAAAGAAATTTTATAAGATTGTCCAGGATATAGGAAAGTTATGAATGTCAGGGTGCCAGAGCTAATGTAAGGCATGGAGTGAGACTCCTATATTTGGAGATAGGAAATTCATTCAAAGACTGTGATTAAATATGGAAATTTAAACGAAGGTATGGATTGGCATGGCATAAAAATGGAAATGGAAGGTCATATAAGTAAATGTCATATTTATTGAAAAATCAAAGCCAACATCAACGGGTGAAGCTATTACAATAACCTTTTCAAAAATAAGTATAGCTCGTTAAGGAGCGGTATAGAGAATCACTTGAAAACCAGAGATGAAGCAAGCGTTATTTAAATTATTGAGGATATGTTAGCTAAACCCAACCATTATTTTATTAACAAATATTTTATCTAAGGACTAAGTTGGTATAACTACAAGGAGAATATGGTGCACTATCAGATTCAAGTATGGATTGGAATTGATCGATATTATTAATCTTTTTGGGCAAAAGTGAAATGAAGAATTTGATGAAACATTTGTAAATTGAGATAAAGAATGCATCCCAGGAATACGATTCCCATACATGAAAAAAAATGGGGGAAAACATCAGTTGAATCATTATTAATAGGTTATCCCCAACCTAGTCATTATCCTTTATTAATGAACATCTTGTCCAATAAGTGGGTTAGTTGCTGTTTGAAATAATGGTAACACGTCATCAGATCCAGGAATTGATTGTAAATGATCAATACTATTTGAGTGGAGATTTGACAAAAATATCCAGAATACGCTGAATTATATCGAACCAGAATAGTATATACCACTCCTAGATGAACAAATATTAAGTAAGGCAGAAATAAAAGAGAAGAATTTGATTAAACATCGTTAACTCAAGGGATTCAAGTTACTCCGAGAATAGGATATAAAACATAGATGTCAAAGAAGACTTTCTGATAATATGACATAAAGAAAAGAATAGACTTTATATGTGAGTCAAGGGAGAGCGTTGCAGTTAGTTTCGTATGAGAACTCCTTGGAACCAAAATAAATGATAATATGCGTTAGAATATGCAGGTGATACCTCCAAGTTAGTAAATTTCTCTACTCGATTGTGATTCAAGGGAAGTAAGGTATGATGATACGTAATTATGCATTAATCGTATCCAGTGGAGATTTTCTCGTTAAGTCTTAACTCTGGTGTAACTTCGAGAATGTGGGAAACCAAATATGCCATGGTTTCAGTATATCATTCGCAGATGGACAAGAAGATTAAGGGAACGATTAAAGAGCCTCGAATGCAATTGAAATCGATTACGAACTAAGTTAATTGAACAAAGAAACATGTGGGAATGAGGATCAGCAACCAGTAACTATTGGAAACGTTCATGAGCACGAATTACTAGATTTAGAAAGAAAAGAAAACTTATATGCGTTATGTTGGTCCTTTCGAGATAATAAAATAGGCAGGATAAGTGGAAGTGAGTTGGCTTCACCGCCACCCGTTTAGCAGGTTCATAGGGTGTTTATACGTGTATATTCAGGAAGAGTAATCTAGCTCCATTATGTATATATACAATGGATGCTGGAGTTGAGTTATATGAGCAACTAATAAAATAATATGTCAGCAAGAGACTGTTGAGTAATGATTGATGTTGTGAGTCAAAGTTTATGAAAGGTTGTAAGGTTATAATATCAACCTAAGAAAATGAAAGTGAGATACTTGAATATATCATTCTAAGGACAGAATCCTTTTAGGGGGGGGGGGAATGTAACATCCAGGAAATAACGTGTAATTATTTTATCAATAAATAATTGTTAAGTAACTATTATGTGATTATTATATGATTGTTATATGAATTTTAGTGAATTATCTGATGATTGATAATAATATTTGGATGTTTATATATGATAAAATGTGAGTATATTAATTTTATTATGTCCATAATAAAATATAGATAATTACGGTATTTTTCTGGTAATTTTTGGAATGTTATATGATTTTATATTGATTTATGAATTTAATAATTATTTTCTGAATAATTACGAAACTATTTTATAAAGCCGGGAATCGTCTAACCTCAACCGTTTTTACATTTTTACAACCCGAAACTCTTCGGAAAACTCCTTTCTAACCAAATCTGATAATTCCGAACATTTTCCGTGTTTTAACTTTTTCGATCCAGATTACGGTTTGACCCGTGCGCGTCGCGGCGCAAAATTTTGATACGATAATCGTTTTTATGAACAGAAAAAACCGTATTCTCGAAAGATGGGATATTATTACATTATTTTTTGTGTAAAGTGTTTTATAAGAAGCCCAGTTTGGATAATTATCCAATACGGGTATTAAATCGGATCCTTTTTGTAGTTACTTAGCGGCTAAGTAACTAACATATCGATCAAATGCGATCCAACACGAATCAATATTTTATAAATATAAATAGCCTATTTGTTATTTCATTTTATTCGTATAATCATAATCAATCAGTAAAAATATAGAATTTACAGAGAAACCCCTAATTATTCGTTACGTTCTTGAAAATCAAACGCACAAACGAAGACGTTATCGAACTCCGATTCAAGCGTGCAATATATCAAATCGAAGCTCTCAAAAAGTACTTTCTGAATCAATCAACCATTTTTGTGCAGAAATCAAGGTATTTTCTTATTTAATTATTTTAATTCGAATTATTTATTGATTAAAATATGAAGTTTTGCAGACATGATTATCTGAGTGTTTTGATGATTCCATGTTGTAGAACATGTTTTTATGGTCAGTTTCATATATTATACTTCAAAACTAGAGTTTAATAATATATAATAATTGAGGTTTGATTTTCTGAAAATTCGAAATTAGAGTTCTTGGTGTTCTTGAGTTGAAATGGGGACTTTTTGATATATGAATCAGTTAATTGTTTTGTTGTTGTATATAGTTTTATTTGGCTGTTTACAATCATTTTATGTGTATAATTAATTCAATTCATTGATGGTATAGCGGGCCGAGTTAAAGGTTTTTCTTCATTTTTATTCAATTAATTCAGATGTCTTGGATGATTGGTTGTTATTAAGGTTGATATAAATGATTTTGAATGATCAAGGGGATTGTTTTGCAACCGGAATCATCGATTTTGATGATTAATTATTTAATTAATGAATTAATTTAAATATTAATTAATTAATTAATTTAACTAGTTATTAATTTAAATTGATTATTTAAGTAGATTTAATTATTTATTATGATTTAAAAATTCCACAAAAATAGTTTCGAGGTTTAAAATATTATTTTAAATTATTTTCAAGGCTCGATAATTATTATAAAATTATTTTAAAGTCAGATTCAGGTGTTCGAACCCTATTATTTAATTATAAAATGATTCGGAGACCCGTTTTAATTCCGAAAAATGTTCAAAAATTCGTATTAAATAGACCGTTCGTCCGTTTAATACGAAACGAACGCGTCTAGACTCAGAAAAAGATTTTGCTTCTGTTAAAAATATTTTCGAGACCTATATTCTTTTGTATCAAAAGGGTGTTTGTTTTATGAATCATTTTGAGTCGGTTATCGATCGATAAAATACTCTTTTTGACCCGATTTCAATTCTAAACGTATCGAGACCTATCTTTTGACAATTTAACTTATGTGCTACATGCATTATGTGATTATGTGTTATATAAATACTATGATTACATGCCTTATGTATACGTGTTATGTGGATTATGAGTCAACGTGTCTTTTAAACGTTATCTGATCAGAATATGATCCTTATATGTTATTATCGGGCGGGTAGACGATAAGGATAAGAGTATAGACTAGACAATTATATATTGTCAGTTAATTGAATGGTATCTTTTATGATAGATACACATAGTGCGAGGCATTCAAAGCTAGACAGAGATTGTAAAAGTAAAGCCTAAATACGTATAGTAATGAAACGAGTGTAGTCAGAATAGTTATAAACTTGAAATGGTGAATGATAAGAAAGGTCAAGTGGCCTGTCAATGGAAATGCAGATACATCAGGACTGAGTGATATGGCAGATAGTTAATGATCAGAGGGTTATCAATTGAGGGCTAGGAATGAGCTGGACCTTAAGGGCCAAAGATGGCTGGACCCTGGGTACCCCATATATTGGTGGGTCTATGCAGTAGGGTATAGATCCGCTCTATATTCTGACTGATCAGCAGGTTATAATGCATATATTGCTTTCTAGTGTCCAGTCTAATTTATTGTTGATCTCCATTAACGGCATTCCCTCTTGGAAAGTTTTTTATTACAAAACATACAAAGATTTGATTCAAAGAGATAAATCAGTGAATTGTTTACTGTTCTTTTACGGAGAAATGTGATTTATGATTAAAGGCCAATGAGGGCCGATGTTTTATTCGCTCAACTGTTTTAAATAAATAAAGATGTTTTGAAATCATTTAAAAATTGTTTCCAAAAGTTTCTTTTACCTACAAACCAATTATGATACTTGCTGGGCATTTTTGGCTCACTCTTGCTTTGTGAATTCTTATTTCTTTCAGTATCAAATGAGGACAAGAGTGAATAACTTTTAATAGACTGCAAAGGTGGAGAGACTCCGGCTGAAGGAATTTGGAGATGTCAGAGTGAATAATGCGAGGAAGTTAGTAAAGAGGTAACGAAATTGTATTTAGTTATTGTGATTTTAGAAGGTTAGATTCTTATTTCATACCATAACCTGTAAGCGATCCGGAATAATGATGGGTTATCAGTATATTTGTTTTAATATATAGGTTTATATTATTTAAAGTTGTTTAGTGACACCCAATCCTGATCCCGAATGTGGGGATGTTACAAATGTGGTTTCTGGGTGGTGAGCACAGTTTCTGAAACTGTGTCACTTGATTTGGTGACACATGAGTAGTGGGTTCAAGTGTCTCATTATATGAAGAAGAAATTTGGGAAATAAGAATAGTGATTTGAGAATTGAGTGTTGGCAGCTCCCCCTGAAAAGATGAGGGAGCTACAAAAGATGTGCTCTCATTGTGTGTGCCATCCTTATTCCTTCTTTCATAAACTTGAATGTGTTCAAGTTGTGGTGCAGACTCTTTACAAGATGCACTAGGGAGAGTGTTTTTTTCAATAGAGATACCCTGTTGAGAGGATGCCTCTAGATCTGTTTTAATCCCTCTTTTTCAACTACATCCTTTTGGGAGGATGCAGAGGTAGCTAAGTGAGTGATCAACTCAGATTTCTTTACCTTCTTTAGTTCTTGACCATGTTAGACTCTATTGGTATTTGATCATCATCACTCTCATTTATAACAGTCAAGGGTGCCTGATGGTCAAGAACTAAAGAAGGTAAAGAAATCTGAGTCGATCACTCACTTAGCTACCTCTGCATCCTCCTAAAGGATGTAGTTGAAAAAGAGGGATTAAAACAGATCTAGAGGCATCCTCTCAACAGGGTATCTCTATTGGTATTTGATCATCACCACTCTCATTTATAACAGTCAAGGGTGCCTGCTTTCTCTTCTTTTTACTCACTTCACTCTTTTGAGAGGATGAAGTGGTTGGTTTCCTAGCTTTTGATGATAAAGAAGGAAGGGTCTCAGTTTGGGAAGGCCCATGTTGGTGTTCTTGTGTTTATTCTTCTACAGGAATATGAGCCATAATTGTACTTGGTTGAACATTAGACCTCATATCAGGCATAGGGTAAGGGTAAGTCCTGAATCTCTCCAACATAAATGGAGTGATTCTAATACTTACAGGTACCTTATTCTTTGTAATAAGTGAGCCAAGTAGAATTTTGGACACTTGTTTACAATTGCCTATTTTTGTTCTATCTATACCATTAAGTAAATGAATGTCTTGAACTTTATGGTTTAAAGTAGACATTATAAACCTAGGAAAGAAAATTTCCTTACCTCTTGTGGCCAAAGGCATTGTTAGCCTTGTGCTGAGTTCCTGCAGAATCAAGAGCCCCACATTTATGTGTTTGTTGTGGGCCATGGAGAACACCAGCTTCGGGATCACACTTGAGATATTGTCATACCCTGTCTTTCTGTAGGTGAAAGCCCTCACAATTGAGTCAAACAGGAATGACCATTCCCTCATCAGATGCTTCTTATTCAATCTATCCAGGTTGATCATCTCACTGTAGTTGATAAAGTCCATGAACTCATCTAGCTCTTCTTGAGTTGTGACCTCCACCATTTTGTCATTAGGAATGGCCAAAGCCAGGTTGACATCATTCTCAGTAAACTCCACATGTTGGCCTTTGATTGAGTAGTTAACCACCATGAATACAGCTTGGTTCTCATGCACCACTATCCTAATCACAAACGAGTTCCAGAAGTCTTTGAGAACATCTAGATACATAATTGGATTTGCAGTTAGAGCACCTGCGAAGAATGTCTTAAAAAGAAACTTAACAAAGCTCTTGAAGCTAGCAGGAGCTTGGTTAACATCTGTGAATGCAAGGTAGTTGGTGCCCTCCTTTGAGATAAAAACTCTAACAGTGTTTGATGACATTTGAAGTGTTTAAATTTTAGTGGGTAAGAAATTTGGGAGAGAAAGAGTTTGAAATGAGAGAGAATGATTAAGATTTACAGAAATTAGGTCACTTGAGATCTCGAAGGCGTAAACAGGGGTTATATCGAGAAGTCTGGGTATTTATAGAAAAAGGTAAGTGACTTATCGAGAAGTAATAATAAACGGTTGAGATTTTCTTATCGAGAAGTCAAATGTGAGAATAGATACATATCGATATGCCACTTTCCTGACTCTTATCGAGAACTAAATAGTGATTTATCGAGATGTCAAATAAATACCCAGTTTGTCCTGAATTGATTGAATTTTTCCATATTTTTATTTGAATAAATCAAATAAAATTAGAATTATTTTATATCAAAAGTATTTTACTAAAATAATTTTTTGAATTAAATTATTTCAGTTCTGAGTTATCGAGAAGTCTAAGAATGATACTTGTAGAGAACTATATCGAGAAGTCTCAAGGTGACTTATCGAGATCTCTACAAGACTTATCGAGAAGTCATAATGAAGCTTGTCGAGAAGTCTAGAAAAAGACTAATCGAGAACTCTATCGAGTAGTCTCAAAATGACTTGTCGAGAAGTCATTTAGACTTATCGAGAACTCAATTTTCTACATACTTTTGTTGCTTTTGATTCTGTCTTTTGCTAATTTCACATATTGAAAATGTAAATCAACAATTAGACAATTTTCTTAGAATTTGAAAAATTCCAAGCTGAATTTTGAATTTTGAAAAATAAATATACAGAGAATTTTGAAATATTTATAACTCATATTCCGGTTAATTTCTAATTAAATCAAATTAGTTTTGATTCACTTAGAAATTAATCTACTGCAACACATTAACTAGAGTTCTTGCCTTTAGGTTGAAGAATTTAACATTTCAATTTCACCAACAAGTCTAGTGAAAGTCGCTTCATCCAAAGGTTTAGTAAAAATGTCAGCTAATTATTTTTCTGTTGGAACAAAAATAAACTCAATAGTACCATTTGCAACATGTTCTCTAATAAAATGGTACCTTACATCAATGTGCTTTGTTCTAGAATAATAACCTGGATTGGCAACAATAGATATAGCACTAGTATTGTCACACATAATTGGAATTTTGTGTAACACTAGGTCATAGTCCATTAGCTGATTTCTAATCCAAAGCACTTGAGCACAACAATTTTCAACAGCTATGTATTCAGCCTCAGCTGTGGAAGTTGACACATATTGTTATTTCTTACTATACCAGGATACAAATATTTGTCCAAGAAATTGACAGCTTCCACTAACACTCTTCCTGTCAACCCTGCATCCAGCAAAATCTGCATCTGTGTATCCAACAACTTCAAATCCAGTTCCCTTAGGATACCATAATCCCAAGTTTGGTGTTCCCTTTAAGTATCTGAAAATTCTCTTCACAGCCATCAAATGTGATTCCTTTGGATTGGCTTGAAATCTTGCACACAGATATGTTACAAATATAATGTCTGGTCTACTAGCAGTCAAATACAACAAAGATCCAATCATTCCTCTATAACCTGAAATGTCTACACTTTTTCATTTCTTATCTTCAGCCAACTTTGTAGCTATAGACATAGGTGTTGATGCAGGTGAACAATCAACCATTCCAAATTTCTTCAATAAGTCTTTAATATACTTGGTTTAGCTGATGAAGATTACATCACTTCATTCATTGACTTGAAGTCCGGGAAAGTAACTTAATTCTCCCATCATGCTCATTTCATATTCACTCTGCATGAGTCTTGAGAATATTTGACATAATTTTTCATTAGTGGAACCAAAAATGATATCATCCATATAGATTTGAATTAGGATCATATCACCATCATGATGCTTGTAAAATAGAGTCTTGTCAGTTGCTCCTCTTGTGAATCCATGTTTAAGCGAAAATTTGGACATTGTGCCATACCAAACTCTAAGTGCTTGCTTTATTCCATAGAGAACCTTTAGAAGTTGGTAAACAAAAACCGGAAATTCTGGATCTTCAAAGCCAGGTGGCTGTTACACATAAACATTGTTAGATATATTTGAGATGTCATGTCTAATATGATTCATGTTTAGTTTTCAGATCTTAACAAAAAGGACATATCAGGACTTACTGAAATCAGGACTTACTGGAAGTCAGAACCTTATATCAGAACTTAAGGTCATATCAGAACTTAAAAATGGGAAGACTTCCATATAAGGAAGGAAGCTGATTTATAGTAGAAGATCGAGACTAAAACAAAAGAAGATATGCATGGAAAGAGTTAGAAGACTGGAAGACTTATAGAAGATATCTGCTTGATATATTTTAGGAGACAGAATTGTATTCCATAGAAGTTATCTTGTAACCGTGTACAATATAAACACAGACTTAGGGTTTACACTATATGTGTTATCAATATCGAGAAGATTATACATTGTAACCTAGCAGCTCTTAGTGATATTTGTTCATCACTGAGAGAGAACAACGATTCTTATTGTAACAGATTTTATTTAATATACTTGATCTTTGTTACATACTTGTGTTACATCGATTTGATTGTATTAACACTGTATTCAACCCCCTTCTACAGTGTTGTGTGACCTAACAAACATCTTCTTCTAACTCACCATTTAGGAATGCATCTTTTACATCCATTTGATACACTTTAAAGTTTAAATGTGCAGCAAATGTAATAAAGATCCTTATTGCTTCAAGTCTTGCAACTGGAGCAAAAGTTTCATCATAATCAATTCCTTCTTCCTGTGAGTAGCCTTTTGCAAGCAACCTTGCTTGGTTTCTTGTTACAATTCCATTTTCATCCATTTTATTCCTGTACACCCACTTTGTTCCAATTATTCTTCTGTTCTTTGGTGCAAGAACCAACTTCCAAACTTTGTTTCTTTTAAACTGATTTAGTTCTTCTTGCATAGCGGATACCCAGTCAGGATCAAGTAGAGCTACTTCAGTTTTATTAGGCTCAATTGTGAAGAAAGCATGTATTTAAGCATTCATTAGCAGTTGGGTCACCAACAATTGCTTCTCATGTGTGACTCCTATCCCATTTTCTAGTGTGAGTTTGTTGACTTGAATTTTTTGCATTTTCTTCACCATTGGAATGACTTGCAGAACTTTCTCCTCTTTCTCCCCCTGAGTTTGTGCTATCAAATTAAGGTGTTTGAGATGATCTTCCATTCTCATGATTCACTTGCTCAGTTGACTCTTCATTCATTCTGTTGTGTTGACTTCAGCTTCAGAATCAAAATCACTATCAATATTGAGATTTTCAAACTCAAGGGCTTCAGCTTCATTTTCATCAAGGCATTCCAAGAATGGACACTTGTCATCATCAAAAGTCACATTTGTGCTTTCCATAATTTTCTTTTGTTCAATCACATAGACTTTGTAGGCAGTTCTCTCCAATGAATATCCCATAAAAATTGCTTCATAAACTTTTAGAGTCAAATTTTCCCACATATTCAGAGTTGTCTTTTAGAATATAGTACTTGCTTCCAAACACATGTAGATGTTTCACAGTAGGCTTCCTTTTTAATAAGATTGAGTAGGGTGATTTGACAAGATTTTTGTTGATGAGATATCTATTTTGAGTGTAGCATACAATGTTGACAGCTTCTTCCCAAAAATTTATTGGCAAGTTGGCATCTTGCAGCATTGTTCTAGCAGCCTCAGCCAAAGTTTTGTTCTTTCTTTCAACTACCCCATTTTGCTGAGGTGTTCTAGTTGCTGAAAATTCTTGAACAATACCCTTATCTTTGCAGAATTCAGTTAAGATTGTATTTCTAAATTTCGTGCTATTATCACTCATCAATCTCTTCACACAATTTTGATCTTCAGCCTGCTTCTCAATCTTATTGATGTGTTCAATAATGATGTATGGAGTTTCATCCTTAGAATGCATAAACTCTACCCATATGTAAGGTCATATCCGAACTTAAGGTCATATCCGAACTTAAGTACGGGAAGACTTTCATATAAGGAAGGAAGCTGATTTACAGTAGAAGATCGAGACTAAAACAAAAGAAGATATGAATGGAAAGAGTTAGAAGACTGGAAGACGTGTAGAAGATATCTGATTGATATATTTTAGGAGACATAATTGTATTCCATATCAATTAGAAGTTATCTTGTAACTGTGTGCTATATAAACACAGACTTAGAGTTTGCACTATATATGTTATCATTATCGAGAAGATTATGCATTATAACCTAGCAGCTCTTAGTGATATTTGTTCATCACTGAGAGAGAACAACAGTTCTTATTGTAACAGAGTTTATTTAATATACTTGATCTTTGTTACATACTTCTGTTAAATCGATTTAATTATATTAACACTGTATTCAACCCCCTTCTGCAGTGTTGTGTGACCTAACAATTGGTATCAGAGCTTATCTGTTAAACACATACAGTAAAGATCCAAAAAATCATGTCTGAAGAAGCACAAACTCCAACCAAGCCCACCAAAACTGAAGAAACTCAAAAGACTCAAACCCACAGTCGATATGAGACTATTAGGGTTCCCATACTAAGACCTTCTGAGTATCCCATATGGAAAGTGAAGATGGCTATATTTCTTGAAGCTACAGATCCAGAATACCTTGACAGAATTAATGAAGGACCACATAAGCATACCAAGCTCTCTGTTCTAGTTGCTGATCAACCAGCAAAGACCATACCAAAGGAGAAAGGTGAGTACACAGCTGAAGACATCTCATCTATTGCCAAGGATGCAAGGGTAAGGCATTTGCTGCATAGTGCCATTGATAATGTCATGTCAAACAGGGTAATTAATTGCAAAACTGTAAAGGATATATAGGATGCTTTGGAGACAAGATGCCAGGGAACTGATGCAATCAAGAAGAACATGAGGACTATACTCACTCAAGAGTATGAGCACTTTGACTCAAAAGCTGATGAGTCTTTAACTGACTTATATGACAGGTTTGTCAAACTCTTGAATGATCTGTCACTGGTGGACAAGGAATATGATCTTGAAGATTCAAATCTAAAAATCCTTTTAGCTCTTCCTGAAAATTGGGATTTGAAGTCTACTACCATAAGAGACAACTATGACCTTACTGAAACTACTCTTGATGAAATATATGGTATGCTCAAGTCTTATGAACTTGAGATGGATCACAGGAGCAAGAGGTATGGAATAAAGTCAAGGACAGTTGCTCTTAAGGATGAGGAGGAATCTCCTAAAATGGCTGCCTCAAAAAGGGGCAAAGGAAAGGCTCTCATCATAAAGTCTGATTCAGAGTCATCATATTCTGATGACGATGATTCAGAAACTGAAAGTTTACCTGAAATAGATGTTGATGAAGAGATGATGAAATTGTGTGCTCTTATGGTGAAGGGTATCACAAAGATAGCCTACAGGAAATTCAGAAAAGGCAAGAAGTTTTTCAGGAAAAGTGGAAGTTCTGATAAGAAAGGTTTCAGAAAGTCTGAAAGCAAAGGAGGAAAGTCTGACAGAGGAGACAACTCAAATGTCAAATGCTACAACTGTGGTGAAAGAGGCCACATATATCCTGACTGCAAGAAAGGAAAAAGTGACAAAGGCAAGGCACTTGTCACAAAGAAGAAAAGCTGGACAGACACTTCAGATTCTGAACATGAGGTGAACTATGCCCTGATGGCAAATGCTGACAGCAGTCCTGAAACTGCTGAATTGAAGGTACCTCAAATAACTTATGCCTTTTATACTGATGATATTACTGAGTTGAGATTATATCTTAAAACCATGTTTATCAGTTATAGAGATTAGACTTTAACATGTGAAAGATTAACATATGAAAATCTTGCTTATAAAAAGAGAAATGATTATTTAGAAAAGGAGTTAGTTTTTCTTCATCAAACTAAGAAAGAAAAAGATGATGCTTTATATGTTAGAGATGAAGTGTTAAAGTTGAATGAATCTCTAAAAGCTGACTTACAAAAAGGAAAGAGAGATTATTAGAACTTGGACTAACTCTGGCAGAACAACCCAGAATTTATTAAGTAGTGAAAACTGGAAAGAGGGCTTAGGTTATGGAGATGATAAAAGTGAAAAAGGAACTGATCAAATTGAGCCAATTGTTGTTAAATAGACTGCTAAGCCAAAGGTAAATGATGTTAAGTTTGTAGCAAAAACTATAAAGTCTGATTCTGAAAAGATGAAAGAGTCTGTGACAGAAGTCAAAGATAAGTCAACTTCTGACAAATTAAAACAGGATAAACCAGCTGAAGTAAACATAGGCTTAATGACAAAGAAGCAGCTTAAGCATAAGCTGAAAGAGATTAGGAATGTCAACAAGGTAAAGGAAGCTAGGAAAAATAGGAATAGAAAGAAAGGTGTGAACAAAAGCAGTAATTATATGCCTGTTCCTAATGCTCCTAGAAAGAAATGTTATAACTGTGGAAACTCTAACCATCTCGTTTCTTTTTGCAGGAAAAATAAAGATATAAACTCTTTACGTCCTAGATCAGGAGTTAAGAGTCAGTCTGTTAGGTTTAAACCACAAAATCCTTGTTTTCATTGTGCTAGTTTATGGCATTCCATTTATACTTGTAAGGAATATCATAGTCTGTACTATGATTATTATCAAATAAAACCTTCTTTGAAGAAAGTTACTTTAATTCCTTCTAGTATAAAGTATGATACAAAGTCTAATATAAGTTCTGATAAACAACATGTTAGCATAAACTTTGAAATTAAATCCGCTGCAAATGCTAACAAACTTAAAAAGGCCAAAGGATCCAAGCAAGTCTGGGTTCTTAAAACTAACCATTAGTGGTCTTTGTGATTGCAGGGCAACAGGAAAAACATCCTAGTTCTTGACAGTGGATGTTCATGCATATGACTGGAAATAAAGCCCTGCTATCAGAATTTGTGGGGAAAGTTGGCCCAGGAGTTTCTTATGGAGATGGCAATATGGTAAAAACTCTGGGATATGGAAATATAAATCTTGGGAATGTCATCATTGAAACAGGCAGTCCTCTTGTCTCATGACTTAAACACAATCTGCTAAGTGTGAGTCAAATCTGTGACAGAGGTTATCATGTGGATTTCTTTGAGAAATACTGTGAAGTTGTAAGCAATTCTACAGGAAAAGTGGTTCTGAAAGGTTACAGGCATGGTAACATTTATGAAGCAAGACTTTCAACAAGTTCTGATGGTTCTACAATCTGTCTGTTGAGTAGAGCATCAATTGAAGAAAGATGGAATTGGCACAAAAGACTCTCTCATTTAAATTTCAACAACATAAATGAGCTTGTAAAGAAAGATGTTGTGAGAGGACTTCCAAAATCAGTATTTGCTCCTGATGGCCTTTGTGATTCATGTCAAAAGGCAAAACAAAGAAAATCTTCTTTCAAGAGCAAAACTGAATCCTCAATTCTTGAGCCTTATCACCTACTGCATGTTGATCTATTTGGTCCAGTCAATGTCATGTCTATTACAAAGAAGAAATATGCTATGGTTATAGTGGATGAGTTTACAAGGTACACTTGGGTGTATTTCTTGCACAAGAAGAATGAAACTGCATCTACTCTAACTGATCATGTCAGACAGCTGGATAAGTTGGTCAAAGATTCTGTTAAAATCATAAGAAGTGATAATGGCACTGAGTTCAAGAATTCAATCATGGAAGAGTTCTGCAAAGAGCATGGAATTAAGCAGGAATTTTCTGCACCTGGAACTCCACAGCAAAATGGAGTTGTAGAAAGAAAGAACATGAATCTCATTGAAGCTGCACGAACTATGCTTGATGAAGCAAAGCTTCCAACCTACTTTTGGGTTGAAGTTGTGCAGACTGCTTGTTTTACACAGAATGCTACACTCATAAACAAGTATGGAAAAACACCATATGAGATGGTGAAGAAAAAGAAGCCAAATCTGAAATACTTTCATGTATTTGGATGTAAGTATTTTGTTCTTAAGACTCATCCTGAACAGCTGTCAAAATTTGATCTAAAAGCTGATGAAGGAATTTTTGTTGGATATCCACTTTCCACAAAAGCCTTCAGACTCTACAATTTAAGAACAAGGGTTGTCATGGAATCTATCAATGTATCTTTTGATGATTAGAAGATTACTAGACTTGAAGATTTCAATGATCATGATCCGCTGAGATTTGAAAATGAAGATTTAAATTCTGATTCTGTAAATTCTGATGACTTAAACTCTTATCCTGTAAGTTCTGCCGGGTTAAATTCTGATGTCATTGAAACTGTGGTAACAACTCCAAAGGAAAATGCACCTATCCAGGGAGAGCAAGCTGAAGATTCTACCACAACTCAAGACTCTCAAGAAGCATCAGAACCTGTCACCGGATCTTCAAGTTCTGATTCATCAAGTTCTGATGAGCCAAATTCTGATAATTCTGGAAACTCTGATTCTTCAAATCCTGAAGGAACCAACTCAAATTCTGAAGTTTCAGAGAGCATAACTACAGGGGGAGCATCAGAAAATAGTGATGGAGATAGCATGGATCAGAACTGCAACATTAAATAAGTGTCTCTATCATTATTTTCTATCTCAGACTGAACCAAAGAAACTGGAAGAAGCGCTTCAAGATTTTGATTGGGTGCAAGCAATGCAGGAAGAGTTAAATGAATTTGAAAGAAATAAAGTCTGGACCCTAGTGCTAAGACCAAAGAACAGATCAATTCTTGGCACAAAATGGGTGTTCAGAAACAAAACTGACAGTGATGGCATAATTACAAGAAACAAAGCAAGGCTGGTTGCTAAAGGTTACTCTCAATAGGAGGGTATTGATTATGATGAAACATTTGCACCAGCTGCTAGATTAGAAGCCATAAGAATATTTTTGGCTTATGTTGCTCACAAGAAGTTTAAAGTCTTTCAAATGGATGTGAAAAGTACTTTTCTCAATGGAGAATTAGAAGAAGAGGTATATGTTGAACAACCTCCATGATTTGTAGATCTAAAATTTCCTAATCATGTCTACATACTTGATAAAGCATTTTATGGCCTTAAGCAAGCTCCAAGAGCATGGTATGAGACTTTAGCTCAATTCCTTCTGGAAAGTGGATTTAACAGAGGCACAATTGATAAAACATTGTTCTACCTCAACCATGGAAAGGACTTACTTTTGGTACAGATATATGTTGATGATATCATTTTTGGTTCTACAAATGCCAAACTCTGTGAAAGGTTTGCAAAGTTAATGCAGTCAAGATATCAAATAAGTATGATGGGAGAACTTAGCTATTTTCTGGGACTTCAAGTCAAGCAAAATGAAGAAGGTACTTTCATAAATTAATCCAAGTACACCATAAATTTACTCAAGAAATTTGGAACGCAAGACTGTTCAACTGCATCCACTCCCATGGCCACTGCAACCAAGTTAGATAAAGATACTGGATCATCAGTAGATATTACTAACTACAGAGGTATGACTGGCTCTTTACTCTATTTAACTGCAAGTAGACCTGATATCATGTATGCTACATGTCTTTGTGCAAGATTTCAGGCTGATCCAAGAGAACCTCATCTAATAGCTGTGAAAAGAATTTTCAAGTACCTCAAGGGTACAGCTGATCTAGGATTGTGGTATCCTAGAGAATCGAATTTTAAGCTAATAGGTTACTCAGATGCAAATTTTGCAGGATGCAAAATAGACAGGAAAAGCACTAGTGGAAGTTGCCAATTTCTTGGAGGCAGATTGGTTTCTTGGTTTAGCAAGAAACAGAAATCAATTTCCACATCAACTGCAGAAGCAGAATATATTACTGCAGGAAGCTGTTGTGCACAGATTCTTTGGATGAAGAATCAACTATTGGACTATGGGTTAGAATTTTCTAAAATACCCATTTACTGTGATAATCAAAGTGCTATTGCTATGACAGGTAATCCAGTTCAACAGTCATAAACTCAAGAAAAGGTTGATAAGCTTCTTGAAAAAGCTGAAAAACTAGATATGGAGACCAAGCTTGACAAAAAGAGGTTTATCAGACCTATTTCTGAAAAGGTAGAAGCAATTGAGAAAGCTCAAGAGAAGCAACATGCCCAAATCTCTGAGGTTCTGGCTAATCAAGCTTCTTAACAGGCTCAATTGGATGAAATCCATTCTTCAGTTGAACTTCTTCTCTCACTCCTACTATCAAATGATGCCAAAAAAAGGGAGAAGATAGTTATGTCCAAATGCTCTAAAGATCAAATACTGAAGAAGAAAGATGATGAAGCTGATGACCAGGGAAACCCTAGCAAGGGTAGAGGTCAAGTTCAAAGTAAAGGGCAAAACAGCAAGGTTTCTTCAACGAAACTAATTACTGATGCAAGAAAATCTTCTACTCAAAAGAAGACAAGTTCTGAATCTGCTCAAACTCAAATCCTGATAGCAAGTACTGAAACTCAAAATCTGATATCAAGTTCTGATGAGCAAAGTCTGATGACAAAGCCTGATGTTCTGATACAAGGTTGAAGTCAAGATTCTCAAAAGTTCATGCAAACTCTGAAGCTCAAGGGAAAGCAGAATATAGTCTACTATAAGGATCCCAAGATTCAGACACTTGATGAGGAAATTGCTAGAAGATTGTTTCTGAAACATAATCCAGGAATGGATTTAGAAAATCTCAAGAAGGAAGAAGCTAGATTTAAAGCTGAAAAGACAAATCTAAAGCCAAAAGCTTCTGTTGCAAAGAAACCTCCAAGGCCTAAGGTAAAAGGCATTATGATCAAGGAGAAGTCAAATACTGAGGCATCAAAGCCCAAAACAAGATCACAATCTGAGATTGATCCCAAAGATAAAGAGAAAGGAAAAGTTGATGAATCAACCAAGCCACTGGAGATGAAGATTCCTCAAATCCTGATAAAGCCAGTGTGCAAAATGGTTCAAGTTATTGATGATATTCTTGCTGAAGATAAAGATGTTCAAACTCTGAAAAGAAAGAAGATTTTTGAAGAATCAAAGACAACCTCTGGCAAGACTCAAGTTGTTCAGAGTGAAGAACTTCAAGCTACAAAAGAACCAGCAAGTTCTGATAAAGTCATCAAGACATCAACCTCTGACAGTGCTCAAGTTGATTTAGACAAGATGGAAGTAGCTGAAAAAAAGAAACTTATGTGGAAAAATGTCAAACCATCAGATCCAAAGAAAAGCCAATTATTATCTGATTTCATGACTGTTGGATTGAAAGCCAGAGAAGCAAGAGATAGAGCTAGACTAGGTTCTGATGAAGCTAAGATCAAAACAGGAGTTGAAGTGCTGACTAGAGATCCATATCTATTAACTGACCAACCTCTTGAAGATGTTACACAGAAACACCTTGATAAGGTTATCTCTGTTCAAGTGGTACTGGATGCTCATGACAAGCACGATGTCAAGGAAAATCTGATTCTATTTTTTGAAGATGGAAGGACATATCAGATGTTAGAATCAGATGTGCTAAACAAATCATTGAAAGAACTTTAATTCTTTCATTACCTTTTAGAGGTAAAGTATGATATTACCAGGAGATGGTCAAACTTCATATTGAAGACCATTAGAGATAAAGCAAAAATTTCTTGTTCAAGAGTTATAGAATTCATTCCTAGTATTGTTGAAAATGATGGAAGTGAAACTCCAATGAAGAAGGATTATGCTAAGCTTGAAGTGTTACTGAATGAGAAATGTTTATGCTACAATGAAGATTCTTCTCATCCTAGGGTAATAAGACTGAATGATGGTTTAGAAAGAAACCATATATCTAATTTAAGGACTGCAATCTACCAGATTAGAAGTCAGAATGAAGAGATGAAGCAAGTCAAGACTATAATGTCTCAAGTCCTGAGGATTAAAGAAGAAAAGCTGATATAAAGCTTTGTCAAGAATCATTATGGATTCAGATTGACTCAGTGAGATTGGTAAAGCTACAAGGACTGTAAGTTGTAGTTAGTTATCTAGTTAAACTCTTAATTGCATTTGTACTTAAATGTTTTTGACATCATCAAATCTATTAACTTGTATATTTTGCATAATTTACAAGTTGGGGGAGATTGTTAGATATATTTGAGATGTCATGTCTAAAATGATTCATGTTTAGTTTTCAGATCTTAAGAAACAGGACATATCAGGACTTACTGAAATCAGGACTTACTGGAAGTCAGAACCTTATATCAGAACTTAAGGTCATATCAGAACTTAAAAATGGGAAGACTTCCATATAAGGAAGGAAGCTGATTTATAGTAGAAGATCGAGACTAAAACAAAAGAAGATATGCATGGAAAGAGTTAGAAGACTGGAAGACTTATAGAAGATATCTGCTTGATATATTTTAGGAGACAGAATTGTATTCCATAGAAGTTATCTTGTAACCGTGTACAATATAAACACAGACTTAGGGTTTACACTATATGTGTTATCAATATCGAGAAGATTATACATTGTAACCTAGCAGCTCTTAGTGATATTTGTTCATCACTGAGAGAGAACAACGATTCTTATTGTAACAGATTTTATTTAATATACTTGATCTTTGTTACATACTTGTGTTACATCGATTTGATTGTATTAACACTGTATTCAACCCCCTTCTACAGTGTTGTATGACCTAACAAACATCTTCTTCTAACTCACCATTTAGGAATGCATCTTTTACATCCATTTGATACACTTTAAAGTTTAAATGTGCAGCAAATGTAATAAAGATCCTTATTGCTTCAAGTCTTGCAACTGGAGCAAAAGTTTCATCATAATCAATTCCTTTTTCCTGTGAGTAGCCTTTTGCAAGCAACCTTGCTTGGTTTCTTGTTACAATTCCATTTTCATCCATTTTATTCCTGTACACCCACTTTGTTCCAATTATACTTCTGTTCTTTGGTGCAAGAACCAACTTCCAAACTTTGTTTCTTTTAAACTGATTTAGTTCTTCTTGCATAGCGGATACCCAGTCAGGATCAAGTAGAGCTACTTCAGTTTTATTAGGCTCAATTGTGAAGAAAGCATGTATTTAAGCATTCATTAGCAGTTGGGTCACCAACAATTGCTTCTCATGTGTGACTCCTATCCCATTTTCTAGTGTGAGTTTGTTGACTTGAATTTTTTGCATTTTCTTCACCATTGGAATGACTTGCAGAACTTTCTCCTCTTTCTCCCCCTGAGTTTGTGCTATCAAATTAAGGTGTTTGAGATGATCTTCCATTCTCATGATTCACTTGCTCAGTTGACTCTTCATTCATTCTGTTGTGTTGACTTCAGCTTCATCATCAAAATCACTATCAATATTGAGATTTTCAAACTCAAGGGCTTCAGCTTCATTTTCATCAAGGCATTCCAAGAATGGACACTTGTCATCATCAAAAGTCACATTTGTGCTTTCCATAATTTTCTTTTGTTCAATCACATAGACTTTGTAGGCAGTTCTCTCCAATGAATATCCCATAAAAATTGCTTCATAAACTTTTAGAGTCAAATTTTCCCACATATTCAGAGTTGTCTTTTAGAATATAGTACTTGCTTCCAAACACATGTAGATGTTTCACAGTAGGCTTCCTTTTTAATAAGATTGAGTAGGGTGATTTGACAAGATTTTTGTTGATGAGATATCTATTTTGAGTGTAGCATACAATGTTGACAGCTTCTTCCCAAAAATTTATTGGCAAGTTGGCATCTTGCAGCATTGTTCTAGCAGCCTCAGCCAAAGTTTTGTTCTTTCTTTCAACTACCCCATTTTGCTGAGGTGTTCTAGTTGCTGAAAATTCTTGAACAATACCCTTATCTTTGCAGAATTCAGTTAAGATTGTATTTCTAAATTTCGTGCTATTATCACTCATCAATCTCTTCACACAATTTTGATCTTCAGCCTGCTTCTCAATCTTATTGATGTGTTCAATAATGATGTATGGAGTTTCATCCTTAGAATGCATAAACTCTACCCATATGTAATTTGATTAGTCATCCACCATCACAAGTGCATATTTCTTCCTTGAAATTGATAATACATTAACTGGTCCAAACTGGTCCATGTGAATAAGTCACAAATGTGCACTTATGGAATTCACAGTTTTGCTCTTGTGACTAGACCTCTTCATTTTGCCTTTTTGACAAGCCTCACAAACTTCATCATGAGCAAACTCCAGATTTGGCATGTCTCTTAATAACTCTTTTTTCACCGTGGTATTGATATCTTTGTAATTCAGGTGAGAGAGCTTTTTATGCCACAACTTGCTTTGCTCAATAGATGCCTTGGTGTAGAAGAAATAAATTCCATCCTTATTTGCTGAGAATAAATCTACAATAAACAAGCTTCCCTTTCTTGCTCCTTTCAAAGCAACTTCGCCAGTCTTTTTGCTGATATTTGAGCATTCTCCTTTATCAAATGAAACCTTGAATCCTCTATCCGTGAATTGACTGACACTCAGGAGATTCACCTCAAGACCAGCTAGCAGTGCTACATCTTCAATGACAATATTTCCAGAAACTAAATTTCCATATTCCATTGTGAAATCCTTTGTTGTTTTCTCCAAAAGTCACCAATGGGCCAGTCATCTCCTGAAAGTGTGATAGCAGGGCCTTATCATCTGTCATATGCCAGGAGCATCCACTGTCTATGATCCATATGGCCTTCTTCTCTTTGCCCTGCACACAATGAGGATTAAGTGTATTTAGTTACCCAGGCAGTGTTGGTTACTTTCTTTTTGTTAACAAAATTTGCAGAAGTAGAGTTTGATGATTCAAAAAAAATAGTGTTCAAATTTTTATTTACAGTTTCCTTCTTGGTTATAGACTAAAATTTAACATCTTTGAGGTTTACTCTTAGTTTATAATAGCTTGTCATCACTTTTATATTGAACGGAATGCAATCAAATTTGTCACAGAAGGAATATGGATCTTCATCCTTTGCTTCATTGTGTTTGGAGACACCCACTATTGGCTCACTAACAGCCTTTTTGTAAAGGTGAGTTAGGTGATTGGTAGAGCCACACTTCTGACATTGTTTCTAGGGAGCATCTGCAACAAATGCAAAGTTATTGCTTTTGTTCACTCCAATTTTCCCATTCCTATTCTTCTTTTTTCTTCTTGCATTCTTAGTCTTGATTTCCTTGATTGGCTTCTTAGAAACTTGATCTACCATGGGCTTCTTTTCAGTTTTAGGAGTTAGAGTTATTATGTGCATTTATTCTCATTGTCCTTATCTGCAAGCTCTTGCTTGGTAACCAACTCAACTTCACTGAAATTGACTTCATATGTCTTGAATAAAGGTGCATCTACTTTTCTCAGCATAGCTGGGACATCTTGATTTGCAATTGCTTTGCCTTTGTCAGCTTCACTTTTCTTATTGTTGTTCAAAGCATCATAGTCCAAACCAACAGCTATGTTAGCTCATGGTTTGTTCATCATAATCAATTTTCTTCATCCTGTTAGTAGCCTTTTGCAACCAACCTTGATTTGTTTCTTGTTACAATTCCATTTTCATCCATTTTGTTTCTGTACACCCACTTTGTTCCAATTATACTTTTGTTCTTTGGTGCATGAACCAACTTCCAAACTTTATTTCTTTCAAACTGATTTAGCTCCTCTTGCATAGCAGATATCCTGTCAAGATCAAATAAAGTTTTCTCAGTTTTCTTAGGCTCAATTTGTGAAAGAAAGCATGCATGTAGACATTCATTAGCAGTTGTACTTCTAGTCCTCACACCAACATTTGGATCACCAATAATTTCATCTCTAGTGTGACTCATATCCCACTTTTTGGTATGATTTTGTTGACTTGAATTTTCTGCATTTTCTTCACCATTGGCATGAATTGCAGAACTTTCTTTTCTTTCTCCCCCTAATTTTGTACTATCAAATTCAGGTGTGTGAGATGAGTTTTCATTTTCATGATTCACTTGCTCAGTTGACTCTTCATTCATTATGTTGCATGTGTTTATTTCAGCTTCATCTTCAAAATCACTATCAATGTTCAAATTTTCAAACTTAAGGGCTTCAACTTCATTTTCATCAAGGCACTCCAAGCCTGGATACTTGTCATCATCAAAAGTCACATATGTGGTTTTCATAATTTTCTTTGGTTCAAGCACATAAGCTCCGTATGCAGTTCTTTCCAATGAATATCCCAGAAAAATTGCTTCAAAAACTTTAGATTCAAATTTTCCCACATATTCAGAGTTGTCTTTTAAAATAAAACACTTACTTCCAAACACATGCATATGTTTTGCAGTAGGCTTCCTTTTTGATAAAATTGAGTAGGGTGACTTGCCAAGATTTTTGTTGATGAGATATCTATTTTGAGTGTAGCATCCAATGTTGACAGTTTCTTCCCAAAAATATGTTGGCAACTTGGCATCTTATAGCAATGTTCTAGCAGCTTCTAATAGTGTTCTATTCTTTCTCTCAACTACCCCATTTTGCCGAGGTGTCCTTACAGCTGAGAACTCTTAAACAATGCCCTTATCCTTGCAGAATTCATGCAGAGTTGCATTTCTGAATTCTGTGTCATTGTCACTCCTCAATCTTTTTACACAATTTTGATCTTCAAGTTGTTTCTCAATTTTCTTGATGTGGTCAATTATGATGTGTGGAGTTTCATCCTTAAAATGCATAAATCATATCCATGTGTACCTTGAGTAGTTATCCACAATCACGAGTGCATATCTCTTTCTAGAAATAGATAAAACATTAATTGGTCCAAGCAGGTCTATGTGAATGAGTTGAAAAGGTGCACTTATGGAATTCACAGTTTTGCTCTTGTGACTATAACTCTTCATTTTTCCTTTTACAAGCCTCACAAAATTCATTTGGAGCAAACTCCAAGTTTGGCATGTCTCTCACTAACTCCTTTTTTACCAGGGTATTGATTGCTTTGTAATTCAGGTGAGAGAGCTTTTTGTGCCATAGCTTGCTTTGCTCAATTGATGCCTTGGTTAGAAACAACATATTACATCCTTATTTACTGAGTATAAATCTAAAACAAACAAGCTTCCCTTTCTTGCTCCTTTCAAAGCAACTTTACCAGTCTTTCTACTGATAATTGAGCATTCCCCTGTGTCAAATGAATCATTGAATCTTTTATCTGTGAATTGACTAACACTTAGGAGATTCACCTCAAGACCAACTACCAGTGCTACATCATCAATAACAACATTTCTAGAAACTAACTTGCCATATCATATTGTGAATCCTTTGTTGTTGTCTCCAAAAGTCACCAATGTGTTGGGGTTAAACCCAATATGTGATATGGGCTTGGTGATACAAGACATAATTGGATTGGGTAATAATTGTATTTGTTGACAATTATTATCATAATGACATTGATTAATAATTATATGTGTTGACAATTATTATCATAATGGGAATGGGTAATAATTGTATGGGCAGACAATTATTATTGTAATCAGATTAGGTATGTCTTGTTGGCTAAGTTTGTGATGGCTATATATATATAGTCATGTTATTATTTTGATGTATGCTTAAGAGATGTAGTCATCTTAGGTATCGTGTGAGAGATGCTTGAGCATTGGTTGGCTCAAGTATCAGTTTGGGACACCATTGAGGTGTTACGTATTGATGTATTATTGATAATTATTTTGATTAATAATACAAATTGGGATGTGGGTTTTCCACATCAAATATATTGCTGTGTATTTGTGTGCGTACTCTGTATTGGTAGAACTGAATCTCGAATATGTGTGTGTGTGTGTTTCCTCCTAACAAGTGGTATTAGAGTCGAGGTTCGAGGTTCGTGATGAATTGGGTTGGAGGAACGTTCGAGGTTCAATTGGTATGGTGGAGTATGTTGATGGATTTGCTGACAAAGTTACGTACGGTATGTCGGTTGACTTGCACCGTGGATCAATTCCTTCGGACTCGAGGTGGAAGATGGACGGGATCATTGCAATAGTTTCAATGGTTTGATGGTTGATCAAACAGGTGAATTTTTTTGGATGATATTGTTCTTTAAGAGGCCGAAGGATTGTGAAAGCAGGGATTGGGTGACTCAATGCTGAAAGGAAGCACTTGTGGTTGATGCACGTGATTTTGTAGATTGATATGCCGTTATGATGAAGAACGGTAGTTTGGAGTTATTAGAGGTCACTATACGGGACTTAGTGATTCTTAAAAGTGGGAAGAACGAGATGAATGGATTCTTGTTCGAGGGGAGGCATCGGCAAATGAACGTTGATGTTTTGATGGTAACCATTCAACCTGATCTGGAGTATTAGGTTGAAGGGGAGGATTGTTGGGGTTAAACCCAATATGTGATATGGGCTTGGTGATACAAGACATAATTGGATTGGGTAATAATTGTATCTGCTGACAATTATTATCATAATAGGATTGAGTACTAATTGTATGTGTTGACAATTATTATCATAATGGAAATGGGTAATAATTTGTATGGGCAGACAATTATTATTATTGTAATCAGATTATGTATGTCTTGTTGGCTAAGTTTGTGATGGCTTTATATACATAGTCATGTTATTATTTTGATGTATACTTAAAAGATGTAGTCGTCTTAAGTATCATGTGAGAGATGCTTGAGCATTGGTTGGCTCAAGTATCAGTTTGGGACACCATTGAGGTGTTATGTATTGATGTATTATTGATAATTGTTTTGATTAATAATACAAGTTGGGACGTGGGTTTTCCACGTCAAATATATTGTTGTATATTTGTGTGCATACTCTGTATTGGTAGAATTGAATCTCGAATATGTGTGTGTGTTTTCTCCTAACACAATGGGTCAGCCATCTCCTCAAATTATGATATCAGGGCCTTATCACCTGTCATATGCCTGGAGCATCTACTGTCTGTGATCCATATGATCTTCTTTGTTTTTCCTGCACACAATGAGGATTAAGTATGTTTACCTACCCAAGCAGTGTTGGGTACTTTTTTCTTGTTAACAAAATTTACAGAAGTAGAATTTGATGACTCGGAAAGAATAGTGTTCAAATTTTGATTTACAGTTTTCTTCATAGTTGTAGACTCGGTTCTTGCATCTTTAAGATTTACTCTCAGTGTATGACAACTTGTCATTACTTTCATATTGCAAGGAATGCAATCAAATTTGTCACGGGATGAATAGGGATCTTCAGCCTTTGCTTCATTGTATCTGCTGGCTTCCACTTTTGGCTCACTAACAGCCTTTTTGCAAAGGTAAGTTAGGTGATTGGTAGAGCCATACTTATGACATTGTTTCCTGGGAGTATCTGCAATAAATGCAAAGTTATTGCTTTTGTTCACTCCAATTTTCCCATTTGTATTCTTATTTTTCCTTCTGGCATTCTCAGTCTTGATTTTTTTGATTGGCTTCTTAGAAACTTGATCTACCATGGGCTTCTTTTCAGTTTTAGGAGTTGGAGTTGTCTCTGTACATTTCTTCACATTGTCCTCATCTGCAAGCTCTTGCTTGATAACCAACTTAACTTTACTGAAATTGACTTCACATGCTTTGAACAAAGGTGCATCAACTTTTCCCAGCATAACTGGGACATCTTGATTTGCAATTGCTTTACCTTTGTCACCTTCATTTTTCTTGTTGCTGTTCAAAGCATCATAGTCCAAACCAATAGGTATGTTAGCATATGGTTTGTTCTTCTCATGGTATTGTATAACCAACTGAGAGGCATTCCTGAAAGACTTCAGTTTCACCTCATTCTTCTCCAATATTTCCTTCAACACAGTTCCTATTTCACTTGCACACTTCAACTTGTTCTTCAAATATTCATTTTCTTGCTTGACAGTTTCAAGCTCAACAAGATGCAGTTCAAAGTCTTGCTTCTCAATCTCAAGCTTCTCAATCCCAAGCTTCTCATTTAACTTTGACAACCTACTCACTTCCTCGGTAGCTGCCACCATGCTTGTGTGGATATGAAACATCTTTACACTCATCTTTTCAACAGTTTCTTTATATTGGCTTGTATTTAAATCAATGGTAGTTAGAGTTGGTACCTCAAATTTTGATGAGGATGATTCTCCTTGCTCAAGAGCCATTAGAGTGACCCAACTAATCACAATTGAAGCGTCTTATCTTTGATCTGTCAATAGATCCATTCTTGTAGCCACCTTTGCTAGCTGAGTTATACTGAGCTTTTGATTTCCAATTGTTGCTATTTGAAGACTGTCCCTTATTCTTAAAAAACCTTCGCTTTTTGACCCTTATGTTAGAAAATTTTCTATCCAAGTAAGCCATAGACTAGTACATCTCATCTAGCTCATCAAGGGTGTAGAATTCATTTTCCTCCAATTCCAAAACAACTTGTTTCTGGGTTCCTTTGTTCTTTTGCTCCACAACATGAATGACTGGAGCTTGAGCATCTTGTTCATCCTAACTTGCTTCACTGTCATTAACAACTAAGGCATTAGAACCATCAACCACATATCCTTGGTTTTCCTTTAATGAATTTCTTTACAACATTTCAAGTTCATAAGTTTTCAAGATCCCATATAACACTTCCAGTGTCACTCTGCTCAAGTCTCTTCCTTCTCTTATAGCTGATATTTTCTGTTTAAGATGGTCAGGAAGAGCTAGCAAGAACTTTAGGTTCACCTTCTCAGCTTCATAATACTTATCATAAAGTTGCAAGTCATTTATCAATTTATTAAACCTTTCAAAAACTTCGGTAATTCCTTCCTTTGGTTTTGCCATGAAACCCTCATACTGAGACACCAGTATTCTCCTTTGATTTGATCTAACTTCCTCTGTACCTTCACACAAAATCTCAATCTTCTCCCAGATCTATTTGTATGTGTCACAGTTGACAATATTGTTGTACATGACATTGTCAAGTGACTCTATCAGAATTAGTTGCATATCACTATCTAGAGAGAATTTTTCTTTTTCAGGTTTAGTGTATTTTGAAGGGTCTTTAGGAGCAAAATGAGCTGGGATGACCATGTCTCCATCAGTAGATTCATCAACCCTTTCCATGGGGTAAAAAGGTCATTCTTGACAATCTCAAAATGTTCAAGGGGTTGGCCATCCTTATGAACAACATCATTTTTTTTCCAAAGTGTATAGTTGATTTTATCAAAGGCTGGTATCTTGATATTGCTTATCTTTTATGCAGTCATACTTCCAAGTTCTTGATCTGTTTACTTTCAGATTTTGCTTTGATACCACTTGTTAGATATTGAGCACAACACAGAGGGGGGTGAATGTGTTTTCTTGATTGTTAGCCTTTTTAAAACTTGTTTGGATGTGGTGAACAAAGCAATTTATATGTGTTAACAGAATTAAAATAACAAACATCATATTTCAAAACTCATTTAATTTATATTAATTAAGTTTGTCTTGCTACAAATTATTTGTTCTTAAAAAATATAAGAACTCGCCTTCTTCCTTAAGAGAGTATAAGAAAATTTAGATATGTTTTTGTTACTCTGAAAACAAAAGACCAATGTTTATTTTATAGATTAGTAAACACATGTTTACACAGCATGCAATAAGATGTACTAAACCCTCTTGTAAGATTTCTCTGTTTCTTTCTATTTTTGGATTAATAAATCTTTACAAATCTTGTAGGTCTGTGACCATCCTTTGTCAGTTAATCTTGGCCCTTGATCTTGAACTCTTCAAGCTGTTTTCGTAGACTTTTTAATCTAAGTGAATAGATCATTTGTTGATTGATAATCTTGAATCTTTAACTTGTCTGCATTACTATATTTGAGCTTCATGTCGAGACCTCTAGTTTGTTCAATAAAAAAGTGACATCTCGATAAATATAATGACTTATCGAGATCTCTGAGTTCTCTGTAAGTGTACTTGACTTATCGAGGTCTCTAAATCTCTACATATAGAAATGACTTGTCGATGTCTCCGAGATCTCTATATACATTTTGACTTGTCGATATCTCTGAGATCTCTAATAAGAATTTGACTTGTCGATATCTCCAATCTTCACATCTTCAATTGACTTGTCGATATCTCTGAGTTCTCTACATGCAGAAATGACTTGTCGATATCTCCAATCTTCACATCTTTATTTAACTTGTCGATATCTCTGAGACTTCTCTATAATCCATTTTGAACTTCTCGATAAGTCATTCTGGAGTTCTTGAATGACTTCTCGATATAACTTGATCTATGACTTGTCGATATTTTGACCTAGAACATTTTTCATAAAACAAATTTATTCAACTCCAAGCTTCTACATCTTTTCTCTGAGGCATGATCTTTGTTTGATCTTCTTCCAGAATTTATTCTTAGGGCTTGAAACTGTTTACAGAAAAATACTTCAGTCTAATCTTCTAACCTTTTTACAGACTAAAGAAATACAATACATAATACAGATTTAGATTATCATACAACTAAATCTCAGGGTTGTCAATGTGACTTAGTCTTTTTATTATACATGCATGTCTTGCACAACAACCCTCTAAGCCCTATACCAAATCTGTATAGCATTTTCTAGCAATCTAACTCCCTTAACCTTTGTTATCCAAACTCAACTACTCAGCAACAAATATTTACACCTTGAACAATACAAGTTTAAATGAAAATTATAACCAAAACCATGAACTCTATGAATATAGATATATGTATATATGTTAGAGCTCAAAATAAGAATATTCAATGAATGCAAGTTATATTTTTCTCATATAGTATGGTGTATACTTCGTGGATCAGCCTCAAAAGCAAGTATACTCGATCATATTTATAGACTAAGTTAATTTTTAAAATAAAACAGTAAACTATTGGTTCTTGACCAAATCTCATGGTTTGGTGGTTATTATTTAAACGTTAAAATAATTCTAAATATATTTAAACTAAAGATAAGATAAATATGAAAAGAGTTTGGAAACATCTATTTGTAGTTTAAACTCAAATACTGAACGATGATAAAGTTGTTTTAAGAAAAATGTTTGAAAACAACTTCCCAGAAAATAGAAAATGGTTTTGAATTAAGAATTTAAATATCTGATGAGCTCTAATATATTTAAACACAATAATGTAAGGCATAATATAAAGTAATATGTAACCGAGAAATTATAATTCAACATAAAACAGATGAGATAAATAATATTAACTGTGAAGCACATGAACCCTGAAAATGAAGACTGGATAAATACAAAGAATCAAAATATGAAATTAATACTCCAAGTCCGTAAACAAGGCATGGAAAGAAACTCATTAATATGTTTAAGCCTCCGTGAAGAATAAAATGTCAAAGAACTTCTAGTGATAATGAGATGTATTGATTTAACGTATTGAAGATCAGGGGTTTCAATGATTAAAGCAATGAATGACCAATAAGTTGGTATCATCTCAGAATTGTAAAGAGATTAAATTAAATCAATTTAGTGCTAGTTGTTTGTGAATCAGACCAGTGCACCAAGTATTAGTACATCAGAAAAGAATTAATTTTAATCATACATGAGAATTGAAGTTGATATAATGTAGAGGGGATCAAGGAAATCAAAAAGTTTCTAAGTCAAGAATGCATAAAAGGAAGAGATGGTTTCCCGATCGCAACTCAGCAAAAATATTTCTAAGGAAAGTCTTTTCCTTGTGGTCTTAACTCAGGGGATATATCTCTAAGGAAAATTGTCTTCCTTGTAGGCACAACTTGGAGAAATCTGTCTAAGGTAATTATTTCCCCTGTATGCGCAACTTATGAAGAAAATAAGTAAAGTCTCTCCAAGGAGCACTCTATGCGCAAGTGGGATATCCGGAAGTATTTCTAGGCACAACTCATCACAGAAACTAAGGGAATAGATACTCTCCTCTGTGCGCAAGTGAACCTTATTCTAAGTGAAGGAAGTTCACTCCTGTCGCCACTCAGCACTTGATAAATTCATTGTAAACAAAAAAATAATTGAGTTGGTGCTTGGCTGAAATTAAGCCACGTGCCCAAAGTAAATTGAAGTCTACACAAAAGAAGCATAATGAATTGAATTCATTCAGGTATTTTCCTCATCTCTCAACTGTATTTTTACGAAGCACCATTGAAGGCCAAATTTATTAGCTTGTAAACATACTGTTATGCTGTTGAATTTATTGTAGCTAATCAATTGCTTGATTAGAGTGTACCAACCTCAAGGTTTATATTAATAAAATAATATATTTTTGAATTGTTTTGTGGCTATTTTGATCTCGTTATTTAACGAAGAACTTGAAACGAAATGAAAAAGATTGTAGGTGTCGTATTCAACCTCTCTTCTACGATAATTTGGGACTAACACGCGCGCGCGTACACAAACGTAAATATATATATATCCTAGAGTCCTCACAGAAATTATTCCTATAACTTTTTCTTTAATCCACAGGATATATATATTCAACTAACGAGGTAACTGATAGCTAGCTAATAGACCTGTCAAAGTTAATGTTACTTAGTCTTTCAAGTTACCAAGTCTTTCAAGAAACCTGACTTCTGCAAAAGTGTGGAGTGCTTGAATTTTGCTTGATTCCCTATAATTACTGTGGCAAAAATATAGATAAGGGGAGAATTTCAATAGATTGGCTATATGGATCATAAACTAAATTTTATGGAAATATTTGACAAATTCGAGCTCAACAATATGCTACAATATGCCGGCGGATTCTTCAAAACTTAATATCCACCTTTCATACCTTATTTATGGGGAACCAAAAATTATTTCTTATCTTATTTTTAATAATAAAATATTTATTTTTCTCTCATCAATTACTTCAAATACATTAGTAGAGTATAAATATAATAATACTGGGATCTAAATTTAGATAATTTTGTTGGAGTTGATATACAATAAATTGTCCTAAATCATTAAGATCTAATAATATTTTTAAGGATTATGTTAACATTTTTTTGGAGTTCTTTAATAAATTTCAGGGATTCAAAACTCAGTTAATGCAAATACGTGCAGACATATTTAACTTATACAATTGATATCGTATTAAAATGGTTTAGTTTAATTAGCACGCATTAAACACTTGTAATTCATCAAAAAAAAAAAAAATTTGGAACAATATAGCAAAAGTTGTGATACTGAATTACTGATGGATGAATTTGCTTAAAATGAAACTACCAACTTTGAAAAAAACAAGCCCATCACTATAGACCAGAGTCAAGATTTATCAAACGTATCCCATTTCTCCTGGCCCATACTTGGGATGAAGTTAGTCCAATGCTGTTCAAAAGTTGATCCAAACCTTGCCATTTTCCAAAACGAACTTCAATCTGCTAGTACTCTGTAACTTGTTCATGAGTCCAGCCCAAACTTTTCTTTAGCCAGCCTATATTTGGAAGCCTGTTTAGATTGCGCAGAAAGTCAGAAACTACTCCCTATCATAGAATAATTTGTGGAATTTTAAGAAATTTTACACTCCATGCACTCTAATAATAGTTGAACACAAGATATCCTAAGAAATAGCAACAAAAAATCCTAAATTACATTCACATTCAGAATTAACTTTGAAATACTCGTATTATCCTCACAAAATACATAATGCGAGTGTCACAAATTCATGCATGAACATATGACCTGTTTCTATTTTACAAGTTCAAATGTATAAAAATGGATGTAAAAAAAATAATGTTTCAATAACTATTTAGCAGATTCTTAGATCACCGGCCCAGGAAATTGAGTTACTGCTGTCAAAATTTGATTTTTTTTTGATAATTTAAAATTTTAGTGTGTAAATTTTATTTTAATGGGAAAAACATTAATATTACGTATAAATTTTGACTAAAATATAACTGATATAATAAATTTTTTTACATGAATTTCAAATTAATGCTGGCTAAGCCCCTCCTAATTCTTATTATAAGTAGCATACTGTACTGTTATACCCCTAACTTTTATTTTATAATAAAATATTAAAAAAAATCTCAATCACTCTTCATTTTACGGCGTACTTTCGTGATATAAAGTGTTTAAAATACTAAAACATAAAAGTAGGAGTATAAAAGTTTTCCTAATTTAAGCAATTAAATTAAAACTTTATATTATATTTAAAAAGATAAAGTAATAATTTATGGCATTTGCTCATAAATTATTAACACACCATAGGACCTGACGTGAGTACGGCGTACACACAAAAGTTTTATATATGTTGATTAATGGGACGGAACGAAGATCAATTGTCAACGCACGGATTACTCGTACGGATGCACAAAAAGCCCGGGTCCAAAATCTGATCCGACCTGATTCGGTTAAAATCCGGTTAAATCTGGCCCGGTCCCGGCTCGGTTCCGGTCCGGGCTTCAGGCCTCGACGGACCCTATATTTTTAGGTAAAGCCTGGCCCGGTCCGGTTAAAAATCCGGGCTTCGGTCCGGCCCGGCCCGCTTAAAAATCCGGTTATAATCTGATGATTCTAATATATTTTCTTATATATTTATAAATTCACATTTACTATAAATATAAATAATATTTTAAACACACATATCTATACTATATTATAATAGACGAAACATTAAAAGTTTGGTGATCGGTCGGTCGGTACTTGCTGAAATTACTTAATTACCATTATTTAATTGTTCTAATTCTAATTATTAGGTCGATCAATTTTAATTCTAATTGATATTGAAGTCACTTCCTATGTTACTTTACCAATTTCAATTTTATTTTATATCGAACTCTATATCACTATAATTTATATTAAATTCAACTTCTTCTGCCAATTTAAATTTTAATTCATATCGAGTTCTATATCATTCTAATTTATTACTTCGGGCTAAATTAAATTTAAACAAACTAAATATAATTCTTAAGATTTGGTTGATATATAATGCGACCCGGGCTAAGATAAAATAATAATACTATCAATCCTACTAAAAAATACTAATGAACTTGGATAAACAAAATAATATATTTTATTTATCCATGATAAAAAAATACATTATATAATTGATTCAGACTAACACAAAACTAAAATAAATACAATTCGACTAAAAAACATATATACTAATTATGCAGTCTAAAACAAAATTATCTTATTAATCCAGAATAAAAAAAAATTAAACTAAAAATAATTAGTTTAATTTGGCCAGTGTAGTGTATTGGGCATCGGGCTAAAATAAAATAATGTAAATCACTAATGATTTCATTATAATAATATTTCCCCCTTTACCAATATTATCACTTTAAATAAGTTTAAATATTCTAAAATGTTATGCACATATACGTTTACTTATATAATTATTATGAAGTCATATCATTTAAAATTTTAAATAAACAAAATTAAGAATTGAATTCAAGTATTTTTTCTAAAATTATGTAATATTAAAAAAATTATGTGCAATCCATGCATCGCACGGGTTTTAAGCTAGTATTTACATATTTGTGATTAATAATATTATTTATATAATTCGTTGCATAAATAATGAAAGATAATATAATAAGTACATTATATATATTTGGATATCATTGTTATCATAACAATGATAAAACATATTATTCTATAAACTATAAACATGTTTATTTTTTGCCGAACTTAAATGTTTTCAACGAAGTAATGTTTTCATAAAATATTTCATGTAAACTAATACATTGTTACGATGATCTAGTTGCTAACATATGTATTCTTCGGAATCTCTAATAATACTCGATCTGATTTAAATTAGAAAAAAGCCCGGTCCGATCCGATCCGGCCCGAAAAAAAGCCCGGTTAGGCCCGCCTCGAGGGTTTTGACATTTTCGAAAAGTCCGGCCCGGTCTGATTAAAGTCAAAACCCGAAAAGCCGGTCCGATCAAAGTCCCGGCTTTTTAACGCCCGGTCAAAACCCGGGCCGGTGGCCCTTTTGTGCATCTCTAATTACACGTATGGTTACTTTGGCCTCGAGTATTATTTTTTTAAGATACTGCAAAAAAAATGATTACTAAGAAATGTATAATAAGAAAATGGCAGCCCATGGTTTAATGATGATAAATATGAAATGAAGCCCACAATGAAACACTTTAACATCTTAGCCTAGCTCAACTAAAGAAGAATGCAGAAGGAAATTGTAGTGTGGTTGTAGAAGATAAGGTAGTAAGATTTTGTTACTCAAATCTTCAACTGGAGGGGCCAGCACACCATAAAACATAAGAATCAAATATGTCAATAACCATTGGTTCCACAACCACGATCAATCATCATACGACAAAACTCAAAACTGACAGGGACATACTTATGTATACGTAAATCCGAATTCTTTTCAGACGACCATTATTAGATTATATTTTTCTACTTAATGCTTCTTTTATAATATTAGAAAATGAATCAAAATTTTCAATATATTCGCTGATAATAGACAACAAAGTAACGCGGAAAATTTAACACTTGTTGCGCTAGCTAGCTCTTCCAAATAAACAAAACTCGTCGTGGCAACGCCTAAGCTCTACGAATGTTCTTAAGTATTGTCCAATTATTTCCCACTTAAGATTTGCCTAAACTAATGGTTCCGAGCGTGTGTTTATGCGACTACAATTTGCCAGCATATATCTGAATTGTACGAGTCACCACTAGTACCCACCTGCCGCCTTGGTTGGGTGTGTGTCCGCGCGCTACAAGTGGTTTGTTGTTGCCAACATATTTTAGTGTTTAATTGTTAAATCAATTTTGTTGTTATTTTTCTTTTGAATTTTGTTACAAATGTGGTCATTGTAGAATTGACTACTAGGTTCTCGGATTGAAGTGTTTTAACCAAAAAAACCATACACTAAATTTTAACATCACAACCAAATAATCTAGAAAACAAATTTAAATGATTTTTTATTTTGAGAATAAGTTTTTGGTACTTTCAATTTAATCTTTGGGGTATAATTAAAAATCTAATATTAAAATTCGGTTTTTCCAGAACGTGTTAAACATAAATTTTTATGACTTTAACTTATTTTAATTGTTTAATATTTCTTAATAACGGTGGACTCTGTGTACACTAATCAAAATGAGTCAAATTTACAAAATTAATCGGGACACACATAAAATAGCTCATTATAATTTTTATTTTTTATTAAGGGTGTATTCCCTGCACACTAATCAAAATGAGTCAAATTATAGAATTCAAAGTTCAGACACAAGACACACATAGAATAACTCATTATAATTTTTCTTAATAATAGTGAGTTGACTGTACACTAATTAAATTTATACAATTCAGTGATTGTACATGTCGAATAATTCATTACTTTTATTTCACTTTTTAAAAAATTGCTAATATATAAATATTAACAAATTTTAACATTGATGATTAAAAAATATTAGTATTCATACTTATTACACGACTATATTAAATATACAATTGTTTGTGGTACGAAATGAAAAATTAATGATGCTATAATTGCATGCGGTGTAGATTTATTTAAATAAATTTTATAATTTAAATAGTGACAATTAAAATGTAAATAGATAATTATTTTAAAATAAACAATTTTCTCTAAAATGTACAGTAATTTTAAAATGTAGTTTTATTTAACCGGTGGGCTGCCGTTTAAACTTTTTAAAAGTTAACTAGGATTGAGCTCACTTAAAAAAGATTAGCATTTAGCTGGGGGGGGACCCAAAGAAAAACCCAAAACTGGCCAATGAGAAGCTTACAAGTGAGGAGACCGGAGGATGTGAATTGTGATTCGACAAACCGCCCCAGTGAAGAAGGCAGACCAACGAACTCCATCACCTTTTATGGCTTGAAAATAAGTTTAAAGGCTAAAGAAAAAGGTAGTAATAAAATAGGAGCACACTATAATCAATCTTCTCTCGTCTATTTTTTCCAAAACAACATTATCTACCAACCTCTTAGTTTCTTTCCCAGAATGTTTAGTTAATTTACCAACTTATTTGTTCATCTGTTTAATCATCATGCTCTTCTTTTCTAACCCCCCTGCATATTCCCACTATCTTCTTCACTTTATCTATTATAGATGTTCAGACATACCCATGTACACGATTACATTTCAGAAGCATCACGTACCCAAAGAGTGTTTGTGCATAAGCATGAGATAAGCAGCATTTGCATGGGCTTTTTCTTTTTAGTAGGCTTTTTAGTTTTCTCAAACACAACTACCACGGTTTTGGAACTATGCCACAAAATCCTGCAAATATTTAATCCAGTTAAATTTATAATAAATATAATAATTCTTTATTTACAATATAATTAATTAATAAATAATAAAATATAAAATGTACAACCTCACAAATCTCGCAAATTCAAATTTTTTTAAAGCGGGCACAAACAAAACATCACAAACTTTCTAAAAGATAACCGTCAACAAACTAACAAGCCCTATACAAATATTATCATTTAAAATTTAACTGAACCGAATCAGGATAAACCAGCTTAAACGAAGACCTAAAATAGAAGGAACAAAAACAATCTAAAAGGACAGAACGCGCAAGCCCAGAATCATATAAAGGCAAGCACAAGCCCACAATCATATATAGTTTTCAACTATTCAATAATTCGATTTAATTAAAAGAATCAAAGTAAAAGGATTCAAAAATATATAACTGTTATTGTACAAGCCGGGAAGTCATCGACAAATAAATAAACTACAAGTATGACTCTTTTATACAGATTTGACCTACCAACCACGTACGATCACTTTGGCTTGGTAAATCCTAATCAATCCTAGTGGGAGACTGTACGGTGAAGTGAACTGTGATTCTTAAACATTTCTATCGCATTCTCCTTGGATAGTCAAAGGCATCATTCATTCGGTCACTGTAAGAAATTATTAAACAAATTTATTTCACATGCATTTTTATGGATTCAATTATCCAAAATTTAATTGGTGTTATAAAATTAAAACAGTCAAACCATATGGTAACAAAACATAGTTTTACACTACTTTTCATTATTGTTTCAAAGTCAATATAACATTACGAAGTAAGTGATCACAAGAAACAAGTGCTTGTGAATGTATAAAAAACCGTTTACTAATTTCATTTCAGAAAAAAAAAAAGAGTTTGTCATGCATATTCGCTACTGGGGGATCCCAAAAAATCTTCGTCTCCAATCATATGCATAATGTGGATACAAGAAAATATTATACATTCTCATCTTCTTCATTCTTACTTTAGTTTTGAGTCTTTGGTATTTGATCAAAACCGTGTGAAATATAATGCAAAGTCAATGTCACAAGTCTTGAGGTAAAATCAAATATATGCATAATATATATATATATATAGAGTAAAGTTCTATGTATATATATATATATTATGTGTGTATCTTCTCGGAATTATCTTCCTTAATCAAACAAGTTTTTTTTTACAAAAATATCATTTATAACTTTATAAATAAATATATATTCTTTTAAATTTTCGGGGTGAGTGAGAATGAAAAAAGTACTTGATACCCCAGATAATAAACTCTTAATTTAATAATTTTAAGTTATAATCATTAGCAATATATTATTCTTAACAACATTATATCGATCTCAAACTGATGATCTTCAACTTCAATTGACTATTGTATAATACTCTGTGTATGTGTGTGGTGGTGGATGCCAAATGATTTTAATATCAACTTGTAATCTAAAACTAGCAATAAACTTTAGTGAAATATGTAATTATGTCAATGAAATACTTAGGCTTACATATTCTTCTTAGAATTTGTTTTACATCACCATAAAAATTAGATTTAGACCTCAGAACCATGAATTTTGAAGTAAATAGACCTTAGAACCATGAATTTTGTCTACATAAATATTAAATCAAAATACCATAAAAAATTTGTTCATATACAGACCTAGTAGTGTTTTTTACTTTCATTTCACTAATCTTGAAATCGAACTCAAACCCAAATTTGTATTCATTTATTATTATTTAGGTGAGAAACAAATTTTTTGGTGCATACATGAAATTACACATAAGTACACGAATTATATATCAGAAAATCTAACAAAAAATGAATTGTTAAAAAATGAAGTAGCTAATAAAATAAACTCAGCGTTGGACAAATTCTAAATACATAAAACTTACATAAGTGGAATTGTTCACAAAAATAACATTAATATGAAAAATTAAATACCAAATTTTTTAGTGTCAACAACTTGATCTTGTTTCATTTAGTAATATAAGTTCAGTACAAATAATATATATGTGATTAATAGAAATAAAAGACTAAATTTGTGATGGCATTACAAATAATATGTATTCTTTAATTTATTTATTTCTTGTACATTCGTTATCTATCTTATACTTATATCAAAAAATCAAATCTAACATTAAATATATTCATATTTTTTAGTGTGTATGTGCAAAAAAATTTCACCCAAAGGCTAAATATTCATATAAATTTGGTGTCCCTTACTATGCCTTATACCAATTTTTGAATATTATATTAGAAATAATCATATTTATAAGATCGCGAAATTGCAAGTTAACGTACAAACGATCACGACTCCAAGCTCATTAATTTTCTGAATCCCGTGGTTTAAAATAACATATGTGAACGCATACATTATTGGCTAAAGAAAGAAATGAAGATTAAGTCCTGAACTAGCTGGCTGTGTTATTCTTTCCCTAACCTCTAGAGTTAGAGATATAATTAAGTACCAAATCGGAGTTGTTGATCAGTCTCTCAAACTCGATTATACATTTACATACGTCAAGAATATGAATCTTTTAAATTTTCAGCACACTGATGAAGTTCTTAATTCGTACTTAACTATATGTCAGCGGTGCACGGCAGTAAGGGCTGGCAGTCTTTGCTAGTTAAACGTATTATATTAATGTTTATAGAACAATTGAGTTAAGTTAATAGTTAATGATTTAGATAGCGATTAGTTAACTATATTAAAAACTACATACAGAAGCTCTTTTGATTTGACCACGAATATTGGCTTCGACTTTAGACTTTGAAATAGCATTATGCATAACTACGAGGAAATAAATCCGAATTTAGGACATTGTGGTGCTAAACTCTTAAATCCTATGTCTAAACCAGAACCTAGGTTACTCAATGTTGTTGATAATTCCGGTGTGACTGCTGTTCCTTACTGTGTGTAGCTGTTACTGGGTTTTTGCAAAACAACACCAAGGGGCAAAAACCCACCGGAGGGGGTTTGAGTTTGCGACCTCTCTGGTGTGAGAGTAATAAGTTTTGGGTAGACCGAAAATATGGTACTCCAACCATGATAGCTGTTAGTAAAAAATTAAAATATCATGTATCTCATCTTCTATATCAGTTGATCTTGTAGCCATTAGCTAAAACATACATCTCATCTTAGATTTCTGTCAACTTTCTGCCTTATTTTAACCTAACTTTGCACATCAATACATACATATATTCATATATATTTAATAAACATTACATATTTATAAAAATACTAATAAATCTAGTCTAATCTAATATAATAAAATAAAATATAAATATAAAATTTTATTTTGAATATAAGTATATGTTTTTTTAACACATATAAGTGTCTTATTATAATTATATAATTATATATTCAATATTTTTTATTAAATAAATATTTTATTTTTACTTGTATTTAATTAAAAATTTAAATTTATTTTAACATGTGAAATTTCCATATATATAAAATAATTTGAAAATACATATAGCATACTATTTTTGAACATAGCTAATACCACCGGAGCAAATGACCTAACAAATTTAACAAAATTTTAGATGATGATGATATAGCAAATCATTTTAGCTATTGTGGTTGGAGATGCTCTAAGGTGGCTGTGTATGTATATATGAGTGTAAGAGAATGTAACCCCTAAATCAGGACCGTTCGTTGCTGGGGGCGGAGGACGCATGCCTCTGACGGATTTCATACACGTGTCTAGATAAGGACCGCCTTCGAATGCACCAAAGATGTGCTAACGTGTGTCATGCTTGTCTCAATTGTTGGTTGTTGATAACTGTCATCGTCACGTACATGTCCATGTTCGTACCTCACGTGCTCCTCCTTGGTTGGCTTTGAGGTTGGCTTGTGTTTGGGTTAGGTAGGACATGGCACTTCCCTGAGCCCGGCTCGCCCAATGGCTGGGTCAGACTCCAGCTGAAAGGTCACCTTACTCCTAGACTGGGCATGTACCTGGCTATCCATGTGAACCTGGCCCATCCTATTAGCTTGCTCCTGGATTGAAGGGGTGTTGGCTCTCCTTGGGCTTGGTCCACCCTAATGTTGGGTTGAACCCTGGCAGGGATGCTTGTACCCTAACATTGCCCCCACTCCCTTATGCAGATTTTCTGGATGAGGGAATAAAGTAAGGATACATAGTGGTGCCGGTCTTGGAGGAAAAATTTTGCTGCTTTCTTGTCCCTCAATCCGAGTATGGTGTGAGTAGAGCAATCCGGATTCAAGAAAAAAAGTTGGTTTTCTTGGAGAAAATTTTTGATAGTTTATTGCCCCCAATCCGGGTATGGTGTGTATGGACCAATCCGGCTTCAAGTAGAGGAAGTTGTTTCTCTTGGAGAAAAATATTGTTGCTTTCTTAGCCCGCCTATTCGGGTATGGTGTGAGTAGAGCAATCCGGATTTAAGGAGAAAAAGTTGGTTGCCTTGAAGAAAATTTTTGCTACTTTATTACCCCCTAATCCGGGTATGGGGTGTATGGCCATACCCGGGTTCAAGTGTAAATTTGAATTCGACTTTGTGGCTTTGAATTTATGAAAAAATTAGGGGAAGTTGTAACGTTTTTCTGTTTCCCCTCTAAATTTGAATTGTGGCAGTTAATTCTCCTCAAAAGACCCCGCATAATTATGATGGGTTATGTGTGTATATATGTAATTTTTGTAACTGAGAATCCAACCAATCGGGGTTGCCACGTCACCCTGATAGTCACTCTTCTCCCTTGGATATAAATGCCATTCCCCCTCTTCACTTTTTATTTTACTCAAAAGCTACAGTAAAACTCTCTCCTTTTTTTTTTCTTTTCATTTTCTGGCGAGATCAGAGTGTCGAAGCTTCTTCGTTGGTGTAAAGGCGCTGTTGTATTCTCATTTTCCTTATTTACATAACTAAGATTTCTTCTCCACCTTTCTTTTCTTGAATTACTTGGTTTCGCTTTGATCTTTGCTTGCTCGAGTTTTTTATTCTCGATTCTGAAGGTTTCGGTTAGATGCGGATTTTGATATGTTGTTGTAATTTCGAGATATTGTTATGTTTGTTTTCTTATCTGTGTATTTTGTGATTGAATCTGTGTAAAATAGGTTATCTTTATTCAATTTTGGTTTAGAAATTTTCTGGGTTTATGTGCTGTTCTTGGTGTTTATAGTATAGAATGTATGCAAGCATTAACAAAAGTGACATATTTTGGTATTTGATTGTGGATGCTAACTGTAACGACTGAGAATTTTGCGACATAATTAAGTGAGTAAAATAGATTTTGTGGTATAATTATTAATTATGTGATTAAGTGATGGTTAATTATCTTTATTGTATATTAGTATCTGGGAGCGTAGTTAGACGCGTTCCAATTTAAAGAGTCAGCTTAGGGGTTAAGCTGTGTTGTCGGGCTGTCAGTTATAGCGGAACCCGTCCTAAAAAGGGATTGAAGTGTTTAAAATGTGGAATATGTGTTAATATTTGAAATGAAATGTTTAAGTAAATATTGCGTTCTAGTGACGTGTCGGTTGGTAAAAGTAATTGTGAAGCATAATTGAAACGCTGAGTGTCGGGCCGTCGGGCAGAACGTGACCCGGTACGCGAAAAGAGGAATAATGATAAAAAGGGAAATTTTATGATCATACATGAGTTGTGATGTGTGAGTATATGTGCTTGCTTGTCTGTATGCATGATTATGTGATATGTTAATTTTTTTTTAAACGGATTTAAGGGAATTATTTGATTTAAATAAGGTTTATTGAACCTTTATACATTTTTGTAAAATTATACGAGTAAGGTTAAGGCATGAAATTTGTTTTGTTACCTTTGAGATAGTCCTAGAGACTTTCTAAAAATGATAGACAGATTTATTTCGAGACCGTTGCATTTTAAAATGATTATATGTAATTAAAATGCTATTTTTAGCATAAACTTGTAAAATCATATAAAATCAACCGTACGCTCAAAAGTTTATTATGAGTAATGGTTGGAAAGCTAATTTCGAGATCTACGTCTTAAAATTGTCATTCGCAATATTTTTCAAATTTCTGAGAGAGATATATTTAATATTTAAATTCAATTTTTATTGGAGTAAAAAGAGAAAGGAAATCAAACTAAAAAGGGGATTAGTAATTTACTAAATTACCCCTGCCCTCTATTATAAATACTAGCTCATTTTCCCCCTTTCTTTCTCTTTCTTTCAGTGACACTCTCATCTCTCTCTCTCTCTCTCTCGATCACTCTCATCTCTCTCTTTTCTCTCCATCACTCCCGAGTCTCTCTCTCTTAAAAACTCTCTTGGTATATCTCTTTTTCTTATTATCTCTCAACAATCCTTCATGAAATTCTTTGATAATCATATATATCAATAGAAGAGTGTGCATGTGTGTATATACACTTGCATGTAGGTATATGTGTGTTATGTGTGTTCGATGTGTGTGTGTTCACCGAGAACCTCTCGGTTCTTGTTGTTCTTGTTGTTGTTACCTTGTTTAAGCATGATTTCTTGCAAATGAATGATATTTAAGATGTGCATGTTAGTTATTTTGAGGAATTGATGGAAAATCGAGGGTTTTGTGGTTGGACACCCTCGAATGAGGGCACCACCGTGAAGCCACCGCCACCTGTGATGAACTCCGGTGAACCGGTGGTGAGTGATGATGTTATTACTGAGCTCTAATATTCATAAAACTTAATTTCAGTCTTTGCATGTGGTGATTGCCTAAAAACCGAATGGTTTTGATCTTTGAAGTTATTAAGTTGATTTTGTTGAATAAAGTGAATTGATGATGGTTTTAAAAGTGTTTGAACTTGTGTAATTGTTTAGATGCTTGAGAAATCAAAATTTGATGTTGCATGTTAAGGTTTTGGTTCGGTTTTTGTACAAATAAAAGGGAATTGGATTTTGTGACTTGATCTTGGTGTAAACTAAGTTTAATTAGTAAGAAATGAGATTACATGTTGATTTAAAAGAGAAATTAGTGATGCATGTATGTTTAATTGGAAAATTCGATTGCGGTTTGAGTCACTAAGTGATGTTTTGTTGAATAATTCAAAAATTATGATTTAGAATGAGTGTTTGATTTAATTAGAGAATGAATTTGAATTGCATGTAAGTATATATGTATAATTTGGTTCGAATTTTAATGTTAAAAGAAGGGCAAATGATTCTTTTAAAGGTTTTGATTGAACTATGTGTTTATGTGAGCTAAAGTGGAAATTGATTGATTTTGTGGTTGGTATTTGCAATAAGGCCGAATAGGCCATATGAATTTAGAATCAGAACTTGATTTTTGGTAATCAAAGAATGATGGGGTGTATATAGATGAATATCTTTGGATTTGTTTGCTTGACTGTTGTTGTGGTTCGAATTAGGGAATAAAAGAAAAGGGAAACTAAGTTGTTTGATTGTAAAGAACTATATGTGATAGTTATGGTCGTAAAGATTTAGTTGTGAATGAATCGTGTACTCGTATGAGTTACAATAGTTTGATTTGAGGAATAGTCGAGATAAAAGCGAATATAAGTTGATTATTGAGTATACAAATATATAAAGGCTATGAGTAAAGAATGTGTTATGTGCATGTGTGTATAAGCTATACTCGTATAGTTCGAGTCAAGAGTATAATCGAGTTATCGTATTGAGTAAACGTTCTGGGAACGTGAGTTGAGAAACTAATTAAGGTTTTGGTTTTGGATTGTAGATTCGGAGCGTGAGGGCATTCAGGCTAGGAAAGGGAACAGTATAATAGGTGGCAGTAGTTCAACCTTTGTGAAACAGGAAAGCGAATTCAGGAAAGTAACTCTATTTACTTGTGTAAATGGTTATAAAGAGGATATTGTTCATGCCATATAAAGTATTGAACTGTTAAAGAAATGTACCACTGTTATTGATTCTTGAGATACCCTGTCATTGATCTTGTGAACTTGTTTTTTATAAGCTTATTGATCCAACCCTTTGGTAACCCATTTTTCCTATTCTGATTACTTGTTATACCATGAACTGTTATAAACCCTATAAGTAAATTTATGAACCCCTTGTAATGATGTTTCATTCCTTGTTTACCATATACTTTATTGATCCTTGAAACGGTTTTGATTTCCCTAACTTGAGTACCTTGTTATTGTTAGTCCCTTAACAATGCAACAAGAATTACAGAAGGGGGGTTGAATGGAATTCTTGAAACTTTTTCTTGGTTTAAAAATTGTTCTACCTTAACAATATATATCTGTGTGAATTGATTTACAAAGTGCGGAATAATAACTTGAAATGAATCAAAACACAAGTCTTTAAAAACTTTCTGGTGGATTTGAATGTATCCACCAGAGATATATATTATATATCAAGAGAACTCTGTGTAGCAATTAGCTCACAGCTGCTTACAAATGAACAACTAAGAATACAGAGAAATGCTAAGAATACCGCTTACAAATGTTTCTCTCTTGGTTGCTTAGTTAGTTGTTCTATTTGCTACTACTTGGTTTATATATTACCAAGATTACAAAGTAATAAGACAAGACAATAAAACAAAAACTTTCAAGTCTAATACTATGCTACTTCATTACTCTTTTCCAGAATCTTTGAATATCTTCATAATAGCATAAAAATGGAAATGCTTCTTTGTTCTCTAAAACCCAGTTGAGTAGGCTTCCATATTCCATTTGCATACACTCGACGCATGTGACTGTGTTGTCAATGTCAACAGATGTTTGAATTCTTTATCCGTCGGGTTCATGATCATCCGTGGAGTTTATTATCATTTGTCGGGTTGTCTTGTTGATCATCCGTCGAATTGCATTGATATTTATCCGTCGGGTAGCAATCTGGCACTTGACTTCATTTCATTTATGCAGAATTACAAGACATCATTTATGTACAATTAATCAGCCTATTCTGCATATCTGGTTAAAGTCAACATAACTTGAGTACTACTTACAGAATCTAAATAATATGTATGCAGAAATATGCTACAGACTTATTGTTACATAAGCTACTCACTCGATGGAATATAAATCATCATCCGTTGGGACTATATTGAGTCATCCGTCGGGACTATAATCCTTATCCGTCGAGTGCTACATTTTTCACTAAGTAAAATCTACCAAGGTGTTTTGTTAATAAAATCATCAAGTACACAACATATTCACAACAGTTATCATTGATCAAGATCCCTAGAATTGAACCTTGCTTATCCTTGATTCATTTCCTTAACTTTGAATTCTTGAAATTGAACTTAAGAATGAGTTTCGACTTGAAAGAGTCTGAATGATTTCATATTCTTGGTAATGATAAAATGAATTTAGTAAACCATTCTTTTTCCAACTCAAGGTTTTCTAACGAATTCCTGATGGATTGGATTGAGATATAAGAGGCTAGTAGGACTAGTCCAGTCATATTAAGAGGCTAGCGGGGCTAGTCCAGTTTAAGGCTGAACTTACGCCATTGGTACCTTAAAGACCAGATGGAGGTCGGTACGGGCTGATTACCCGTATTACTATGAAATGAAAGATAAAGTAGTCAAATCAAGGGTTCTATAACTATTTAAAAAGGAATTGAAATTTCCTATTCAGTAATTGATTCTTTAAAAATGAAAAAGGTTTATATTGTTTTTGAAAAGAGTTGATTGTGATATTGTGAAGCTTACAGCTTGTGAACCCTGATTTGATTATGTTGATCATATAATTGATTCCCAATGATGAAAATATTATCGCTTTCCATTTGAAAGATCATTTGTGATCCTGTTAATGATTTGTGATGAATGTCAGCTTTCACCCTATCTTAAGCCTTGTTCCTTGAAAGCCCAAAGCTTTTCTTCATAACCCCTGTTAGGTCACACACACACACTGTAGAGGGGGTGAATACAGTGTATAGTACACTCAAATCGAACTTTAAGAACTTAAGTAACAGAAAACAAACTTTATTGAAACAATAAACTCTGTTACAGTATGGAACTGTTACCTCTCAGTGATGAACAAATATCACGAGAGCTGCTAGGGTTACAATGAATAATCTTCTCTAATAATGATAACACTTATAGTGTAAACCCTATATCTATGTTTATATACTACACAGTTACAAGATAATCGCTAATTGATATGGAATATAATTCTGCTTCCTAAAATATATCAATCAGATATCTTTTCTTCCAAGTATTCCATTCTTTACAGAATTCCTTCTTCATGCATATCTCTTCTTATGTTTATCTTGATCTTCTTTCCTTTAATCAGCTACTGTCCTTATCTGATTGTCCTTCAGCACTTAAGTTCTGATATCTATCTTCTGACGATTATCTCCTGATAACATATGTACTGATATCCTTAAGTCCTGACTTCCAGTATAAGTACTGATCAACAGTTAAGTACTGATTTATCCTGTTCAAGTAAGATCTGAAAGCTAAACATAAAATATATTAGCCATGACATTATCAAATATATCTAACAATCTCCCCCAACTTGTAAATTAACATAATATACAAGTTTAACATATATTTGATGATGTCAAAAACATTAAGTACAAATGCATGAGAATTAGACTAGATAACTACAACTTACAGTCCTTAAAGCTTTAACCAATTTCAACTTCTGATAACAACTTCAGTCTGTATAAATATTAGAATTTAAGCAGTTGTAGATCTTCGACTTGGCTTCATCATTTTCTGATCTCTCTGATATCAGGAGTTGTTCTGAGATAGTTCTTCAACAAACATTTCTCAGCATATCTGAGTTCATCAATCATTCTCCTTTTGACATCTTTAAGCTCTACAGTATCTTCACCAGTTTGAAAGATTGCAGCTCTGAGATCATTGATCTTTGCTTTTCTCAACTCCTGATCTAGTCTTATGACATAAGCTTTGTCAGACTCTAGATTGAATTCAAGTCCCTTAATACCAAGATATGTTCTGATCTGTGCAGTATTAGGCTTCATATCAACAATATCACCATTGTGATCTCTGTACTTTGGAACATATATGCTGTCAGACTTAACAGAATAAAGCCTTTTCTGTCTCTGAATCTGTTCTTTTAACTAGTTTGCAGCAGTCTCTGTTATTCTGTCATCCACTTGAAGTAAGAAAAGTACATGCTCCAATTCTTCAAAATACTTCAATGGAATGGCATTTTGTCTTATATGATAAACCCTAACATATGTCATGAAATACAACATGATGTATTCTTTCAAGTAGGTATGGTAAACCATCTGTACAGATTCCAGTTGATTCAATCTCTCAGGAGTTGCTCCAATACCTGGTTCACTCAAGGAAGTTGGATCATTGGTAGTGTTGTGTACTCTTCTTTCATCAGCACTTCCCAATCCAGTTTTATCTCTAGCTTCCTTTCCAGTAACTACTCTTGCTTCAAAACCACTTGCAGTAGTCTTCAAATATTGAGTCTGTTTTGCTTTAGTGAATCCTGGTAGGAGTGTCTTTGATCTATTTTCTGATATCAAGTTAACTTGAGCTCTGTCAAAGGTTACTTGCTTCTTCTGAATATCAGAACTTACAATTTCTTGACTCTGAACAACTTGAGCCATGTCAGAGGTTGTTTTAAAAACTTTTCTAGAAGTCAGAGCAAGATCATCTTTTTCATCAGTAATTTCTTCTTCCTCAGGAGGTACATAAACCTTGATAGGTTCACCAATCTTTTCTTTACCCTTGGATCTTGGATTTATCTGTGGTTGTGATCTAGCCAACGTTGCTTCAGTATGTGTCCTTTCTTTGATCACAATGCCTTTGAGTTTTGGAAGTGACTTTTTACCAGAAGCTTCAGATTTGGATGTGACTTTCTCTGATTTAAGTCTGGCTTCTTCTTCCTTTAAACTTTCTAAGTCCATTCCTGGATTTTCTTGAAGAAATAACTGTCTTGACATTTCCTCATCAAGATCTAGAAGTTCATCAGAACTTATCCTTTTACCAGCAGCAGAACTTATTCTTTTCCCAGTATCAGAACTTGTCCTATGACTAGCTTGTCTTGATGTAAACCTTCTACCTTGACTATGACCGCTACCCATTCCAGAGTATCCTTGATCATCATTTCCATCATCCTTTCCTAGCAGTGTCTTGTTAGTGTTGCATTTGGACTTAATTATCTTCTCCCCCTTTTTGGCATCAGCAGGTAGTAAAAGAGAGATAAGTAATTCCACTGAGGATTGGATTTCAGTAAGTTGCGATTGCTGAGAAGCTTGATTTGTCAGAATGTCATCAATCTGAGCTTGTTGTTTCTCTTGAGTTTTCTCAATATAAGCAATCCTGTCAATGGTAGGTTGAAAGAACTTTTTCTTATCAATTTTCCAAACTTGTTCTTGTTTGATAAAGTTCTCCTGAATCTTGTGTAGCTCTGCATGAGTAGTTGAATGAAGACCTTGTAGATGTTTAATACTCAATGCAGTGACTCTAAGCTGGGTTTTTAAATCATCAGAATTTAACATTTCATCAGCTTTAGTCAAGTGCTCAGCAAGATGTATTGCAGTTGGAACACATGAAACTGAGTTCCATTCCTTAGTCCACTCCAGACCTGCAGGAGTTTCACTCCAAGGTACTGGTGCATCCCCGATAACAAACTCCTTTACCAGTTCAGACTTAGGAAGAGTCTGTTGAGGAGTATGTCCTGAAGGACCTGCTTCATCAGCATCTACAGTTGGAGCAGCTTCACCAGTATCTCCAGCATTTGCGACATCAGAACTTAAAGAATCAGTATCTTCTGATAAGACAACAGTGTGAGTAGCAATGGAGGCTTCAGCATACTCTAATTGCTGATCTGATACTAAGTTCTGATCAACAGCCATATCCTGATGCTCACCTAAAGTCTGATCATCAGCATCTTGATGCAGAGAAGGTGTTGTTGATAACTCTGGAGTTTGAACAGCATCAGTAACAGGTGTTGTGGAAGGATTATTTGCTGTTGGAGCTTCTAAGAGAAATACTTCAGACACAACCAAGTGTTGAACATCAATATCAGCACTTGTGCCTGGATCAACAAGAGACACAGATGGTGAGTTAGCCTTGTCAGATACAGCTTCCTGAGATGGAATTGATGGAGAAGAAGTGACTGGAGCAAATTCCTTGTCTTGTGAGATCAGAGATTCCTGATCCCCTTCCTTAGCTGCTTCCTCTTCATCATCTGAAATTGGCCTTTGTGCCCTCTGTTTCTTGTACTTCCTTGTTGATTTTGGATTCCTTGGGAGTTTCAGGAACTATCATTCGTCTAAGCCTCTTGAGAAGCCTAGAACCCCCAATTTCAGAATCCTTCTGAGAAACCTCTTTCTCAGCTTCAGAAACAACAGGTTCTCTAGAAGAAACCTGTTCCTCAGAATCAGATTCATCTCTCAATACAATCCTCCTTCTCTTTTGAGATGTTTGAGGAACATTCTTTGTCCTCTTTGGCTTGGAAGATGAAGGCTTCACAGTAGGTGCTGAAGATGAAGGTTGAGCAGTCTGTGAAGTTGAGAGATAGGATTTGAGATATGTTCTGAGGGTAGGTTGAGTAGAATGAGAGGTAGGTACTGAGGTTGATGGATTTTGGGTGTTTGGAGTTGGTTGGACATCAGAGTAAACAGATCTATAAGTATCAGGATCAGCATTTACCAGGATCTGTTTTACAGACTTAGGAATCTGTAATGGTCTAACCACTTTTTTCTTAGTATCAGCATTTACCAGGTCATTAAAGTATCGTTTTGCAACCTTAAAAGGTGGGGTTTGAGTGTTGACTAAATGAGGTTCATCAGTACAGTAAGTGTAAATAAGTTGACAGAATCTAGCAAAATAAACAACATCTCGATCCTCTATCATCCTATCCCCAATAAAACCAATTATTCCAGTTGCAAAATCAAAATGAGTTTGATGAATAATAGCATACCCTATGTGCTGACTCAGAATTGGGATAGCATCAAAATTTGAACATTTGTTCCCAAAAGCTTTGGTGATGCAATCAAAGAAGAAACTCCATTCTCTTCTGATATTAGCCCATTTCAACTGTCCAAGTTTCGTCAGACTCTTTTCATATCCCAATTCAGCCATTAACTCCCGAAGGGCTGAGTCCTCTGGAATTGAGAAAGTACAATCTTCTGGAAGATGTAAAGCCCTGCGTACTGTACCAGGAGTGACTACAAAGGATGAATCACCCACTTGGAAGATAATACTGAGAGTTCCACGTGGACCACCATCATCAAAAAGTCCAGTCCTCCAAAACCTCAGAACTTGTTGGCTTGAAAAGAATTCAGGCTGTGTTAATGCATACCCAACCTCACTATGTGCAAGAAGATCTTGCACAAAGTGCAATTCAGATGGAGCTTCAGTGTGATCAAGAACTGCAGCATAGTTGTTGGGGACAAACTTAGCTCCATCAATGATTAAATCCTTTGGTGCCATGTGAAAAAAATTGAGATTCAAGTATGCCTGTTAGGTGTTTGAGATAATGTCTGTATGAAAAACCAACGTGAGAAAGAAAGAGAAAGAGAGTAAAAGTAAGGAGAGAGATAAAATATAAAGAAAATAAAAGATTAAAGAAATCTTCTCTCTGTTGTACTTATACTCTGAACAAAAATGTTACCGTTGGACACCTGTCAGACATGCAGTAATAACGGACAGTTACTGGGCTCGAGAAAACAGGAATCATTACTTACCCAGTTGCCTAGTTTCAAGGAAAAAGCGTTCCTTTTATCAAGAGAAATAGTTTTAATTCAAAATTTAAACCGTTAGCACTGATTGAATTATTTTTCACTGCATCATTGATATTCTGAAAATACATCACATGAAAATGACCAAGATAAATTAGATAAGTAAGTGCTGAAAATGAATCAGAACTTAATATAAAACAAAATTTATACGGTCATCAGAATATCAATCAGGATTTATCAACACAAGATAAAATAACTCAGAGACAAAATCTTGAAGTAAAAACAACTTTCATTAATATATCAAGACAATACATTTATGAAATGGAAATTACATCAATACTTATACAAGATTTTCCCTAAGCTTCTAATCCTAACATCAACAGCCTTAGTCCTAGCTAAGAAGCCTGACAAAGCTGATGATGAAGAAAAACAGGTTGAAGATGAGATTAAGTCATCTTCTTCTTCCTACTCTCGACAAACAGAATGGCGAGTCGGATGATTCGCTCTTGCTGGCGGAGAGCTTCCATCCTTTCCTCCTCCAATCGCTCCAGATGGCGATGGTAGTCCATATAGAAGAACAGAAGGTGTGTCAGTACCTCCTGTGGGACAGAGTCCCATATCTCCTCAGGAATGGCTGTGACATGCCATTCCTGCTGCCACTCGGCACAACTTAGCTCCATATTGAAGTTTTGTTAGTTCAAAAACATGTTGTATCTGACCATTGTGTTTTTGAAAGAAGAAGTATGAAGATAAGTGTGTGAGAAGAATTTGATGGAAAGACTGATGTGAAGTGGCTGCTTATATAGGCAAGAGAATGCCAGGAGACGCAAAGAAATTGAATGCTGACAGGTAGAATTAATTCTACCTCCTCTCCCTAGACTTTGAAAAAGAATAACATTCATTGGAAAGAGGAATCATAGTTTAAAACGCACAAGAAACAAGAAACAGTGGACTGTTCAAGGACGAATACCATTAATCCTAATCATAGTGACTATTAATCTTCCACTTCAACATATTCTAGTTCGAACTGAGACTGTTATCAAATTTTATTCACAGATAAGCCAAGTAAAGGATTAGACTGAGAAATCAGAACTTAGACCTATACCAGAACTTAACAGTCATCAGAACATAATTTCTTAACTCGAAAAAGGAATGCCCATCTTAGTAAATCCTCATACAAGTTCTGAGTTATAGACTTCAGAACTTAATCATCAGAACGTGTAACTAGAACTTGTCCTCAGAATTTGTGCAATAATGACACAATGACTGTTTATCTAAAATAACATAGACCACCACAGAAATTTTCATCATTCAGATGGAGTGATTAGTGTGTGCATTAAGCTAAATAACAGACAAAGAGTAAAGTCTGATTCACTTCAGTACATCTTAGAAATAAGGCATAACTAAAATTATGCTAAAGAGCTGTCATTGTCCTGAAACCTACCGATGAATGAGTTCATGCTTGAGTCCACCTCAACTGTTTTGTGCTAATTTTATGCATCTTTTAAAATTCTATTTTACAGTGGCTTCTCAGTGTAAGTGAGTCATGACTGTTTATCAGAATTTATGCTATTATCAGAGTATTTCTCCAGTAATCATAGAGTGTGAAAAGTCACCAAGAAAATATTTTGCTTTTCTAATACATATCTACTTAATACCATCAATGCACTTGAGTCGTCCCTTCCACATTTTGACTCTAGATCTCAAAGGAGTACCTGATTTTATTCTTTGATCTTTTTGCTTTTTCTTTTGATAAGTGAGGTTTATCAGCACTTAGTACATTCAGCAGTTTTACTAGTATCAGAACTTAACAGATGAGTAGCATTATTCTAATTTGTGACTTAGTAATAAGATATACAAAGTAAACTTAACTAAGCTCAATTATCAGAATTTGCTAGTGTCATAGGGTTTCCACTGAAATAATTACTTCTTACATGGAATCATTTGTTTATTGAAGACTACTAGGTCAGTATCTAGCACAGTTATCCTCATAGGATTGAATAGGTACTTGAACAGACATATCACTTATCAGAGTTTAGAAACATATATCAGACAACAGTCAGTACTTAAAGACATTTATCAATTAAGCACAGAATACACAATGAGATTAATTCTGTAAATACTGAGCATAAAGTCTGATAACACAGAACAAGACTAAGCAGATTTAGAGAAAGAACCTGAAACCATTCCAAGTTCATTTACCAATCTTGTAAAAGTAGCTTCACACAGTGGTTTTGTGAAGATATCTGCTAGTTGTTGATCTGTGGGAACAAAATGCAATTCCACTGTACCTTCATCCACATGTTCCCTGATGAAGTGGTACCTGATGCTGATGTGCTTTGTCATTGAGTGTTGAACTGGATTACCTGTCATAGCAATAGCACTTTGATTATCACAGTAAATAGGGATTTTGAAATATGTTAACCCATAATCCAGTAACTGATTCTTCATCCAAAGAATCTGTGCACAACAGCTTCCTGCAGCAATATACTCTGCTTCTGCAGTTGATGTGGAAATTGACTTTTGTTTCTTGCTGTACCAAGAAACCAATCTGCCTCCAAGAAATTGGCAGCTTCCACTTGTGCTTTTCCTGTCAATTTTGCAACCTGCAAAATCTGCATCTGAGTAACCTATTAGTTTAAAATCTGATTCTCTAGGATACCATAATCCCAGAGCAGCTGTTCCTTTAAGATACTTAAAGATTCTTTTTACAGCTGTTAAGTGAGGTTCTCTTGGATCTGCTTGAAATCTTGCACAAAGACAGGTAGCATACATGATATCAGGTCTACTAGCAGTTAGATAGAGTAGGGAGCCAATCATACCTCTGTAGTCAGTAATATCTACTGATTTACCGGTATCCTTATCCAGTTTTGTCGCAGTGGCCATTGGAGTGGATGCACTTGAACAATCTTGCATTCCAAATTTCTTCAGCAAGTTTCTGGTGTACTTGGTTTGACAAATAAAAGTGCCTTCCTCATTCTGCTTGACTTAAAGGCCCAGAAAATAGCTAAGTTCCCCCATCATACTCATCTGATATCTTGACTGCATTTTGAGTAAAACAAGCAGTCTGCACAGCTTCAGCCCAGAAATAGGTTGGAAGCTTTGCTTCTTCAAGCATTATACGTGCAGCTTCAATGAGAGTTCTATTCTTCCTTTCAACAACTCCATTTTGCTGTGGAGTTCCAGGAGCAGAAAATTCCTGCTTTATTCCATGGCTTTTGCAGAACTCTTCCATTATCAAATTCTTGAACTCAGTGCCATTATCACTTCTTAAAACTTTCACAGAATCTTTGACCATTTTATCCAGATGTTTGATATGATCAATCAAGGTTGATGCAGTTTCACTTTTTGTATGCAAGAAATACACCCATGTGTATCTGGTGAATTCATCCACTATGACCAACGTATACTTCTTCTTTGCAATAGACATGACATTTTCTGGACCAAATAGATCAACATGTATTAGATGATAAGGCTCAAGAATTGATGATTCAGTCTTGCTCTTGAATGAAGATTTTCTTTGTTTGGCTTTCTAACATGAATCACAAAGACCATCAGGAGCAAATACTGCGTTTGGCAATCCTCTCACGAGATCTTTCTTGACCAGTTCATTTATATTGTTGAAATTTAAATGAGAGAGTTTCTTATGCCAATTCCAGGTTTCTTCAATTGATGCTCTACTCATTAGACAGATTGCAGAACCATCAGTACTTGTTGAAAGCTTAGCTTCATAAATGTTACCACGCCTGTATCCTTTCAGAACAACTTTGCCTTTAGATTTACTCACAATTTCACAGTGTTCTTCAAAGAAATCAACATGATAACCTCTGTCACAGATTTGACTTATACTCAGTAGGTTGTGTTTAAGTCCTGAGACTAGAGCTACTTGTTTAATTATGACATTTCCAAGATTGATATTGCCATATCCCAATGTTTTTCCAATGTTGCCATCTCCATAAGAAACACTTGGGCCAGCTTTCTCCACAAAGTCTGATAGCAGGGCCTTATTTCCAGTCATATGTCCTGAACATCCACTGTCCAGAACTAGAATATTTTTCCTGTTGCCCTGCAATCACAAAGACCACTAATTATTAATTTTAAGGACCCAGACTTGCTTGAATCCTTTGGCCTTATTAAGTTTCTTAACATTTGCAGCGGATTTAGCATCAGAGTTTATGTTAACATTTTTATTATCAGAACTTACACTATCAGACTTTGAATCAGAATTTACACTAGAAGGAACAGTGGAAACTTTCTTCAAAGAAGGTTTTATTTGATAATAATCATAGTACAAACTATGATATTCCTTACAAGTATAAATGGAATGCCATAAACTACCACAATGAAAACAAGGATTTTGTGGTTTGTATCTAACAGACTGACTCTTAACTCCTGATTTTGAAGGTAAGGAGTTAATATTCTTATTCTTCCTGCAAAAAGAAGCCAGATGGTTAGAACTTCCACAGTTATGACATGTTTTCCTAGGAGCATCAGGAACAGGTTTATAATCATTGCTTTTATTCACACCTTCCTTTCCATTCTTATTTTTCCTAGGTAATTTTACCTTGTTTGCATTCTTGACATCTTTCAGCTTATGCTTAAGCTGCTTCTTTGTCATTAAGCCTATGTTCACTTCAGCTGTCTTTTCCTGTTTTAGTTTATCAGAAGTTAATTTCTTTGTAACTTCTGATTTTTTATTTTCAGACTTTACAGTTACAAACTTAACAGGTTTTAACTTTGGCTTTTGTTTATCAACAGACTTAATTTCTTCAGTTCCTTTATCTTTCTTATCTTCTCCATAACCTAAGCCCTCTTTCCAGTTTCCACTACTTAGCAAATTTTGAGTTATTTTGCCAGAGTTAGTCCAAGTCCTGATAATCTCTCTTTCCTTTTCTAACTCAGTTTTTAGAGATTCATTTAATTTTAGCACTTCATTCCTAACATAAAAAGCATCATCTCTATCCTTCTGAGTTTGATGGAACATGACTAACTCTTTTTCTAAGAAATCATTTTTTTTCTTAAATGCAAGATTTTCAGAAGTTAATCTTTCACATGTTAAAGTTTGGTCTCTATAGCTAACAAACATGGTTTTAAGATATCTTCTCAACTCATTAATATCATCAGTATGAAAAGCATAAGTAGTCTGAAGTACATTTGTTTCAGCAGCTTCAGAACTGCTCTCAGCACTTTCTTTATCAGCATTTGCCATCAATGCATAGTTTTCCTCACTTTCAGAATCTGAGGTGTCTGTCCAGCTTTTCTGCTTTATGACAAGAGCCTTGCCTTTGTCACCCTTTACCTTCTTGCAGTCAGGAGATATGTGGCCTTTCTCACCACAGTTATAGCATTTAACATTGGTGTAATCTCCTCTGTCAGACTTTCCTCCTCTGCCTTCAGATCTTCTGAAATTCTTCTTATCAGAACTTATGCCTTTCCTGGAAAATTTCTTTCCCTTCCTGAACTTCCTGTATACAATCTTTGTGATTCCTTTCACCATAAGAGCACACAGCTTCATCATCTCCTCATCAGCATCAGTCTCAGGCAAGCTTTCAGAATCTGAGTCATCATCACTCTCAGAACTTGATGACTCGGTATCAGACTTTATGAAAAGAGCTTTTCCCTTGTCTTTCTTTGAGGAAGCTGCTTTGGGGAATTCTTCTTCAGCCTTAAGAGCAACTGTCCTTGACTTTCCTCCTTTCCTCTTGCTTCTTTGTTCCATCTCCAGCTCATGAGTCTTGAGCATTCCATAGATTTCATCAAGAGTTGTTTCATCAAGATTGTAGTTGTCTCTTATTGTCGTTGCCTTCAAATCTCAGCATTCAGGAAGAGCTAACAGGAACTTAAGGTTTGAATCTTCAAGATCATACTCTTTATCAACCAATGACAAATCATTCAAAAGTTTGACAAATCTATCATATAAATCATTCAATGACTCATTAGTCTTTGAGTCAAAGTGTTCATACTCTTGAGTGAGTATTGTCTTCCTGTTCTTCTTAATTGTGTCAGTTCCCTGACACCTTGTTTCCAGAGCATCCCATATCTCCTTAGCAGTCTTGCAGTTGATTACCCTGTTTGACATTACATTATCAATGGCACTATGCAGTAAGTGTCGTACCTTAGCATCCTTAGCAATTGATGTTATGTCTTCAGCAGTATAATCACTGTTCTCCTTTGGTACGGTCTTTGCTGCTTCACCTGCAACTGCAACAGCGAGTTTGGTTGGTTTGTGAGGGCCTTCCTTGATTCTATCAAGGTATTCTGGATCTGTAGCTTCCAGGAACATGGTCATCCTTACCTTCCATATGGGATATTCAGATGGTCTCAGTATGGGAACTCTGATGGTCTCATACCGACTCTGAATTTGTGTCTTTGGTGGTTCCTCAGTTTTGGTAGGCTTAGTTGGAGTTTCTGTGTCCGACATGATTGTGTTTGGATCTTTAACTGTATGTATGTTAACAGATAGGCTCTGATACCAATTGTTAGGTCACACACACACTGTAGAGGGGGTGAATACAGTGTATAGTACACTCAAATCGAACTTTAAGAACATAAGTAACAGAAAACAAACTTTATTGAAACAATAAACTCTGTTACAGTATGTGAAAGGAATATGTCCTAAGTCCAATCATGTATTAGGATTTAGGAATAACTTTTATGTAATCTGTTTTGATTTCATTGATATTAATAAAGACTTGTTTTGTTTTTATTACGGGCTTTATCTATTTAAGTGTTTAAATAAGATATACCATAGTTTAGAGTAAAGCTTTTTATGGATTATGATGAGATCATAACAGTGAGACCTAAAAAGATGATAACTCTAAACTTAAATAGTTCCTGGTCATAGGATTACTAACTGGTAATTAATAATCCGCAAAGATCGGTACATACTATGCTTGCTTCATTATGAAGGATGTATGTTCTCATAGACATTTGTGTGGTGACACTATAGCTAGTATGTAGGTGCTTATTATAGAATAAGTTCACTGAACATGACTCGCCCAGCTGAACAACTGATGGAGTTCACTCACGTGTCAGCAGTTGTTCGCTTAGTGATAGTTGTACAAGTATCCTTAGACTTGAGGTCATCATAGTCATCTTGTGTACACTGAACTATGCTTTGGTTTAGTTCTTAGTCTCCAGGGACAATTTTTAGGGCTCTTCTGGGTATAGGAATTTGTACACGAAGATAGTGTATGATCAATAAAGGATCTACCCCTTCCAGTGAAGGAAGCGAATGTTCAAGGCTGATCCACTTATGCTAGTTCAGGAATCTCTGGCCAGAGTAAATGAAATTAGAAAGGAGTTTCTAATTTGCATAGAACTACGCATAGTAAATGGTAAGCAAAGTGATTGAATTAGATAGGCTTGACACGAGATCCATGCCTTGTATTTAATCGGGACATTGTAGGGTAGAAGGAGTTTATTGTACGGTAACTATTCACTGACAGGTTCTTGGTATTCTAAGCAGTGAATTCATATTATCCGGATAGTCGCGATATGTTGAGAAGCATCACTCACGATGTAGAATAAATGTGATTAATTAATTAATCATATTTAATAAATTAGAGAATTTATATAAATAATGATAAAATAGTTTTATTATTATTTATTTCTACTACCGACTTAATATTGAACCTACAGGGTCACACCATAAAAAGAGAATGATTTTATGGTGGAGGAATTAATTAATAATGGCTAATAATTATTTATTTGTGAAATAAATAATTAATTGGCAAATTTAATAATTGATTAAATGAGATTTAATTGATTATAAATTAATTAAGAAAAGTTCTTAATATTATTAATTAAGGATTTAATTTTTTGGAAATTAAATCAAGAGAGAGAATTATTTCTAAAGTGTTTAGAAAAAGGATTAATAATTAAAAGGTGTTTTAATTATTAATGAGAATAATAAATGGGATAATAATAATAATAATATTTATGAGAAAATTTCACCTGAAAATTTTGCCTATAAATACACTATTATAGACCCTATTTTATTCCAACCCCAGAAACCCAAAAAGTTTCAGAAAATCAAATTCTCTCCACCTCCTCCTCCTCCTAAAAGTCGTTTTCTTGGTGGATACCGGTGGAGTGCTTCACACTTGAGGAGCAACTGCTAAGGATCTCTGATCGTTGTCTCCGAATTATTTTTAAAGGTTAGATTCGATCCCTCGAATTTTTATTCACGATTTATATGCTTTTATTTGGATTTTATGTGTGTAAAAATGTTTTGCCATGCCCCGCTGCGTTTATAAATCCAACAATGGTATTAGAGCATAGGTTGTATGCATATAGATCTGTGGTAAAAATTTCAGAATTTTATGTGCTTGTATGAATTAATTATGATTTTTACAAGTTATATTATGGATTAATTTTGCTTGATGAGAAATCATTTCTCAGAATAATTTTGAATGTTAATCTGGGTTCTACAAGTGTTGTAGATCGTCTGGGTATTTTTTTCATAATTTTAGGATGTATAGATTTTTTATTATGAATTTTTGAAGTTGTTGAAATTAAATTCGTATAAAATAATCATATATATATATAATTGTTTGTATGTATATATTAATCATATGCATCTGCTGTGAAATTCTGTGTTGCACGGTAAGTAAAAGGCAGACAGAGATCAGATCTGTCAGGAAGCACGCAAACCGAGGGAGAGAGAAAAGGCGGCTGACTGAAAAAGGACGGAGGACCGCGCGTCGACCACGCGCACGTGGGGATCACGCGCTGGCGTGCCACGCGCGGCGCGTGGAAGACACGCGCTGGTGACGACGTGCTGACGTCATCAGATGACGTCATGCTGACGTCAGCATAGGGGATAGGGCGCGTGGAGCGCGTGTGGCGCGTGGAGGAAACTCAGACACGCGCTGTCAGGCGCGTGGGCGCGTGGGGGAAATTGTTTTGGCGCGTGCGGGCGCGTGGCAGCTCAGAATTGGGCGATTTTGGTGCCGTTGGATTCGTCTTTTCGAGACGCTTCTAATGGTATATTATATGATATTTTAGGAAATTGTTTCGAACTGTTTATAGCTAACAGAAGTGTTTTTAAGCTGTTTTTAACTATTTTAGTTGCTTTTAAATGCTTCATGTGATACATAGAGATGTATAATGCTTAGACTAATGTGCTAGATGATGTAACATGCCTACCTTGATGTTTATTCATGTTGATATATGTGATATATGCTTAGTTTATCATGCGATGATAGATTCAGGTGAACTTAAATAAACATAAGGCGTTTGTTAGACAACCTAGTATAGTGAAATTGTTTCATAACCTTAATAACAATATTATGAATACAATCATGAGATTCTTGTGTTTGTGAAACACGTAATTGAATATAAATTTTTGATATGAGAGAAAGGATGATTCTGTCAACAACAGATTTCTATCTGTAAGAAAGGGTTATTAAGTGACGCCTCTTGACAATGCTCCACCCGATCTGGGAATCGTCTGATTATTGATTATTGATTTGAAATATTTAATTTAAAAGGAAGAATCTCTTTATAATATGATTATGATTGTAAACTAATATAATCCCTCTAAAATTAAATAATATCAAGTAGTAATTGGCCAATGACATAACGGGCTTGTGTCGGTCATAGCCTTCCAACATGATAGAAAGTAGTTCTTATTTTTGAATCATTGTCGTTTCGTGCCACAGCCGAGGGCTTTGATTTCGAAATAAGAAATACTTGTCTATTACATAGAGATGTGTACATTGAATAAAAATCTAAAGGTCGTTACGTGCCACAGCCGTGGGCCTTTGGGGACTGATTCATTTGTACGGAATGTTGGGTTCGACTTGACTTAGAATATTGAGTATGTCGTGCCACAGCCGTGACTCAATTATTCAAGAGGCTAAAGTTTGATTAGGGAATAACATGAGATGTAATTGACAAGAGTTGTCTGCCTATTAAACATTACATGGCGTTTCAGGCCACAGCCGGGGTTGTGTGATGGAATGTAGGATCCCTATTCCCACTAGCATTATGAATGCTTAATTTTTCACGTAGGGGGTTGAATAAATTAGGAAAACTAGTGGGAGCCACTTATGAATAAAGACCCGATTCATATAGTGTTTTAAAATGAAATCGAATATTTGCTAAGTGTTGTTATGTGTTTATCATTTACAGATTTACAATATACATTATGTCTTCTGCACTATCACTCAGGAGCATACTAGATGCTCATAAATTGACTGGTCCTAATTATGTTGACTGGCTTCAAAACTTGAGAATTGTTCTCAGGATTGAGAAGCTGGAATACGTGATTGACACACCTAAGCCTACTGAACCTGCTAGCGATGCGCATAATGATGAACATGTTGTGTATCGTAAGTGGATAGATGATGCAAATGTTGCTCAATGCATCATGCTAGCTTCCATGAACATTGAGCTATAGAAGCAACATGAGCATATGGATGCTCACACTATCCTCATGCATCTACAAGAGTTGTATGATGTGGCAGGGAGGACAGCTCGATATGAGATATCGAAGGAGCTGTTCGGTTGTAGGATGTCTGAAGGATCATCTGTGAATGACCATGTACTTAAGATGATCAATTTGATTGAACGTCTTGGACAACTTGGTTTTGCCATGGATGGGGAGCTGAGCCAAGACTTGGTCTTGCAATCGCTTCCGAGTTCGTTCTCACAGTTTGTTGTGAACTTTCACATGAATAAGTTGGATGTCAGCCTGCCTGAACTCCACAACATGTTGAAGACTGCGGAATCGAATTTTCCCCCTAAGAAGAGTTCTGTTCTTCTAATTGGTGAAGGTTCCAATCCTAAGAAAAGGAAGAGGAACTCTTCCAAGAAGAAGAAAGTAGGTGAGAAAACGCCGGTTCCACCAAAAGCTGAAGACCCCAAGAGCAAAGTTGTTTGCTTTCACTGTAATAAGATGGGGCACTGGAAGAGGAACTGCAAGGTTTACCATGCAGAATTGAAGAAGAAGGGTAGTGAGACTACCGCTTCTGATTCAGGTATGTTCATGATAGAAGTGAATATGTCATTTCTACTTGGGTATTAGATACCGCCTGTGGTTTTTCATATCTGCAATTTGTTGCAGGGACCAAGGAGAAGTAGGACTCTTGAGGAAGAGGAGGTGATTCTACTGATGGGAAATGGAGCAAAAGTTGCTGCTGAAGATGTAGAATCATTTCATTAACATATGCCTACGGGAAAGACTATTGTTTGAAATAATTGTTATTTTGTTCCCTCGATTGTGAGGAATATTATTCCCAAGTTAGAATTGGATGGATTTTTCATTTATTATTGAGAATAATGAATGTTATATTCTTAGAGATAATATTCTTTATGAACGTGGTACTTTAAAAAATGGTCTGTATATATGTGACATAATTTGCTTCAGATTGAACAAACTAATAAAAGAAAAGGGATGATGAAAATCTCACTTTATAGTGGCACTGCAGTCTCCATTTAGTGGACATGGAGAAAAGGCTGCAAATTTGCTAGGAATGGTACACACAGTTGTATGTGGACCAATGTCTATGCAAGCCATGGGTGGGTTTTCATACTTCATTACTTTCATAGATGATAGATCTGGATTCGGATATGTGTTTGATGAAACACAAGTCTGAGGCCTTTGAAAAGTTCAAAGAATATAAGTATGAAGTGGAGAAACAACCAAACATAGTATTATAACTCTTCGATCAGATCGAGGTGGTGAATACTTTAATGGAGAGTTTCTGGATTATCTCAAAGTAAATGGTATAGTCTCCCAGTGGACTCCTCCAGATTGGTATCTGAAAGGAGATATCGAACTTTGTTAGACATAGTTCGGTCCATGATGAGCTATGCAAATCTTCCAGTATTCCTATGGGGTTATGCATTGGAAACCTCAGCATATTTACTGAATAAGGTGCCTTCCAAATTTGTTCCTCAAACTCCGTATGAGATATGGAAAGAAAGGAAACCGAGTCTTAAACACGTTAAGATTTGGGGATGTCCAGCTTATGTCAAGTAAGTTGACCCAGATAAGCTAGAATATCGATCCGTAAAATGTAGTTTTGTGGGATATCCTAAAGAGATTTTAGGGTATTACTTTTACACCGATCATCGGGTGTTTGTCTCCAGATATGCTACCTTCTTGGAAAAGGAGTTTATCCTTGAAGGAAACAGTGGGAGCAAAATTGAACTTGATGAAGTTCAAGAAGCACAAACTACTATGGATCAAGTGGAAACACCTGTTCTGACTGAACAACCTTTTGTAGAACAACCCATTCATAGATCAGGGAGAGTGTCTCGCCAACCTGAGAGGTATTATGGCCTTGTCATTAAGAATGACAATGAGTTGTCGATCATTGATGATGACGACCCTATGACCTATAATGAGGCTATGAGTAGTGTTGACTCAGAGAAATGGCATAGTGCCATGAAATCTAGAATAGAATCTATGTATACGGTATACAAAAGATAGATTATAGCAGATGGCCAGGTGGAGACCTATAAGGCCAGGCTTGTGGCAAAAGAATTCAAACAAAGGCAATGGATTGACTTTGATGAAGCCTTTTACCTGTAGCCCTGTTAAAATCAGTTCGGATTTTGCTTGCGATTGCTGCTTACTACGACTATGTAATCTGGCATGTAGCCAGATGGTTTTCTTTCCAAGGGAAATGAAATCCTAGTGTGTAAGCTGCTGCGAACCATATGTGGTTTAAAGCAAGCTTCTCGAAAGATGGAACATTCGTTTTGATGAGACAATCAAAGAGTTTGATTTTATCAAAAACGTAGATGAACCATGCGTCTACAAAAGGGTTAGTGGGAGCGCGATAACATTTCTTATATTGTATTGAATTAGAGTTGACACACATAACAACACAGCAGACCCACTCACAAAGCTACTTTATGAAAGTCACTTTGATCGTCATTAAGACTAGATGGGTATTAGATACCAGAGTGATTGGCTTTAGTACAAGTGGGAGATTGAAAGGAATATGTCCTAAGTCCAATCATGTATTAGGATTTAGGAATAACTTTTATGTAATCTGTTTTGATTTCATTGATATTAATAAAGACTTGTTTTGTTTTTATTACGGGCTTTATCTATTTAAGTGTTTAAATAAGATATACCATAGTTTGAGTAAAGCTTTTTATGAATTATGATGAGATCATAATCGTGAGACCTAAAAAGATGATAACTCTAAACTTAAATAGTTCCTGGTCATAGGATTACTAACTGGTAATTAATAATCCGCAAAGATCGGTGCATACTATGCTTGCTTCATTATGAAGGATGTCTGTTCTCATAGACATTTGTGTGGTGACACTATAGCTAGTATGTAGGTGCTTATTATAGAATAAGTTCACTGAACATGACTCGCCCAGCTGAACAACTGATGGAGTTCACTCACGTGTCAGCAGTTGTTCGCTTAGTGATAGTTGTACAAGTATCCTTAGACTTGAGGTCATCATAGTCATCTTGTGTACACTGAACTATGCTTTGGTTTAGTTCTTAGTCTCCAGGGACAATTTTTAGGGCTCTTCTGGGTATAGGAATTTGTACACGAAGATAGTGTATGATCAATAAAGGATCTACCCCTTCCAGTGAAGGAAGCGAATGTTCAAGGCTGATCCACTTATGCTAGTTCAGGAATCTCTGGCCAGAGTAAATGAAATTAGAAAGGAGTTTCTAATTTGCATAGAACTACGCATAGTAAATGGTAAGCAAAGTGATTGAATTAGATAGGCTTGACACGAGATCCATGCCTTGTATTTAATCGGGACATTGTAGGGTAGAAGGAGTTTATTGTACGGTAACTATTCACTGACAGGTTCTTGGTATTCTAAGCAGTGAATTCATATTATCCGGATAGTCGCGATATGTTGAGAAGCATCACTCACGATGTAGAATAAATGTGATTAATTAATTAATCATATTTAATAAATTAGAGAATTTATATAAATAATGATAAAATAGTTTTATTATTATTTATTTCTACTACCGGCTTAATATTGAACCTACAGGGTCACACCATAAAAAGAGAATGATTTTATGGTGGAGGAATTAATTAATAATGGCTAATAATTATTTATTTGTGAAATAAATAATTAATTGGCAAATTTAATAATTGATTAAATAAGATTTAATTGATTATAAATTAATTGAGAAAAGTTCTTAATATTATTAATTAAGGATTTAATTTTTTGGAAATTAAATCAAGAGAGAGAATTATTTCTAAAGTGTTTAGAAAAAGGATTAATAATTAAAAGGTGTTTTAATTATTAATGAGAATAATAAATGGGATAATAATAATAATATTTATGGGAAAATTTCAGCTGAAAATTTTGCCTATAAATACACTATTATAGACCCTATTTTATTCCAACCCCGGAAAGCCAAAAAGTTTCAGAAAACCAAATTCTCTCCACCTCCTCCTCCTCCTAAAAGTCGTTTTCTTGGTGGATACCGGTGGAGTGCTTCACAGTTGAGGAGCAACTGCTAAGGATCTCTGATCGTTGTCTCCGAATTATTTTTAAAGGTTAGATTCGATCCCTCGAATTTTTATTCACGATTTATATGCTTTTATTTGGATTTTATGTGTGTAAAAGTGTTTTGCCATGCCCCGCTGCGTTTATAAATCCAACAGTATGGAACTGTTACCTCTCAGTGATGAACAAATATCACGAGAGCTGCTAGGGTTACAATGAATAATCTTCTCTAATAATGATAACACTTATAGTGTAAACCCTATATCTGTGTTTATATACTACACAGTTACAAGATAATCGCTAATTGATATGAAATATAATTCTACTTCCTAAAATATATCAATCAGATATCTTTTCTTCCAAGTATTCCATTCTTTACAGAATTCCTTCTTCATGCATATCTCTTCTTATGTTTATCTTGATCTTCTTTCCTTTAATCAGCTACTGTCCTTATCTGATTGTCCTTCAGCACTTAAGTTCTGATATCTATCTTCTGACGATTATCTCCTGATAACATATGTACTGATATCCTTAAGTCCTGACTTCCAGTATAAGTACTGATCAACAGTTAAGTACTGATTTATCCTGTTCAAGTAAGATCTGAAAGCTAAATATAAAACATATTAGCCATGACATTATCAAATATATTTAACAACCCCTTTCATAGCCCAAAAGATAGAAATCTGCCATATAGAAATGGTAGAATGCCCTGAGATCAGTAATGGTATATTGTGGATTTTATATCGTAGAACTGTTTTTAGTTACTTGCTGAGTTTTATACTCATATGTTTTGTTTTAATCTAACCATGGCAGTTAAGCAAGAAGATGGTCAGGCTTAGGCGCACTGCTTGTAAGAGCGTACCTGGTGGTCCCTACCGTGTTGAGGGATTCCGGTTGCCAGAGCTAGTAGTACAGGTTTTGAGTGAGCAAGCGCTTAGCCGAAAAGTTGTTAAGATACAATGGGTTATCTGTCGGTTCCATGTCGGAATCGATTATGTAAATTTGGTTTTATTTTGGGTTGTAAATTATATTTTATGGTTGGTAGTTGTAATCTTGTCTCATACTTTATCCTGTTTGATCCTGTTAGTAGCTATTCAGGGTTTATGCTTATTTAATTTCATAGATTAGAGGTGTGTGGGTCCTCATTTCCTAACCCCGAGATTGAGGGCGTCACACTAACTGTTTGTGGGTTAGGGTTTTGAGTTCTACCCAGGTTGAAGGGTTATGCTCGAGTATGGGTGAGTGTTTATCTTCCTTGACTTTTTCTTTTGATTAGCAGAAATAGCTTATTTAGGATAATGCTAGTCCGGACTAGCGATATAGTCGGGTTAGACTTACATTGTCGGTCCGGGTTGGCCAGTTATGAGAGAACTAACATAACGTGTCGGGTTAGGACCACTTAGTAAAAATATAAAAATTGTAGGAATCCAGACTAGCTCACATTGATCTTGATACGTATATGGTCTATACCAAGGCTCTCGCCAAAAGATATTTATCGTGCTATCCGTGTTCTGAAGAGAGTGATCCAAATTTATCTGAAAAAAACTTGTCCCGGGTAGAGATGCGTAGATCAGCTGCTACTTCGAATGAGATTATTAGTAGGCTCCGGGTTAATCAGCTCCCAGACCGATCTATTCATTTTACTCTTAAAGCTATTGGATATGCTTTATGCTTTGAAGGATCATTATGCTTTGAAGGATTCCTTTGTTGAGGCTGACCCGACTTAGAAGGATAAAGCTGTCCAGGATGCTTTTCAATTGACTCCGGATATTGAATAGAGATGGCTGCCTCTGCTCCACTTGAGGTCCGGGTGGAGTCCTCGTTGCCATATATTTTTGAAATATCTTTGTAAATATGTGTACAAGATTTCTCCAATGCAGATTAGCCATAACGGTATCGAGTCCATAACTTGGTTCATTGCTTGTTGTAATAAAGCTGGTTATTAGCCAACCCTGAAGCTGTTCCACCAGCTGTTTTATGTGGTGAAGTCGAGTCAAAATCCCTTTTATGAGATTAGGTTTAGGTCTATTGAATGTGGTATGGGCCAAGTATATCGAAGCCGGTTATTTACCAGTCTTCCTTGAAACACTGGAATTGGGAGATCCTAAAGGGGATGGATTTGGACTACCTTCCTTATTTTACTCTGGAGGGTATTGTTACCGAGTTTCACCAGACTATCCTCGAGGGTGAAGCTCTGAATCAAGTTAGAAAATTTTATGGATGTGTCGGGTATCAGCTTACCCGAGATACGTTTATGAACCATAAGATTTTGTTTGAGTTTGGATGTGAAAGAATTGCCTTGAGCAATTTCTCCACTTTTTCATATATCGCCTTCTGCCTCTCCGGGGCAAAAATCCTTCTCTTCTGCTTAACCGGCTTCCTTTCTGGGTTCACATCCAGACTATGCATTGCTACGGATTCATGATGTCTGGGAATATCTTTGGGACTCTAGGAAAATACGTTAGCATACTCCCGGAGTAATGATATTAGTTCTTCTTTGAAAATTATTCTGAGCCCGAACCCTATCTTCACCTTCTTGGAAGGATTACTTTCATCGATCAGGATTGTTTCTGTATCTACTACAGCCTCAACCTTTGCTTAGTACTGGGTTGAGACCATTTGTTGGATCCGGGCTTCAGCATTTTTTTCATGTAAACTTGAGCCTGGGCAGATGCCCTTGCTTGGTTGCTTTCCCTTAGTTCATTTGTTCCAATGTTGGTTGCTTGCATAGTAAGATTGCCCTGGTCTAGAGCGGGGTCTGCTTCAATCACTATCATGATTTAGTTACTGTTTGATTCCTCTGAACCTGGCTTGGTTGCTTTTGGATCCGGGTTGGATTCAATAACTCGAACCTCTTTTCCCGATCCTTCCCTCGAGTGAGGACGATACTTCTTATGACTTTGTTGCTTTTGAAGGACTGTGGCCTTCCTTTTATTGTCTTGGTGAGTTTCTTCTATGACCAGGGCCTGGCTATAGCATCTTTCTGCGACTTCATAGTCTCTTTTGACTTCTCCGAATCCAGTCGGGGTTGGGAACTTGATCTTTAGGTGGGGGATAGAGGTTATTGCTTGCATCCTAGTTATAGCCTGGCGACCAATTATTCCATTATAGAAGGAAGGAGTATTAATACATCAATTTTTTTGACATATGTCACTTGGTTGGGAGCAGTTCCAAATAGAATAGGCAAGTACAGGGTACCTTAGATCAGGACCAAGTTATTCTCGAACCCATAGAGTGGATCTTCCCGACATTCATTTGAACGAACACTCCCTAGCTGCATGCGATCCATAGTATGCTTAAAGAAAATATTCACTGACGAGCCAATATCAATCAGCATCCTCCTGACTTTATTATCGAAAATGTCCAAAATTACGACCAAAGCCTCATTGTCATTATGATTGACCCCTTCATAATCTTTGTTGATGAAAGACATGACCATCTCCGAGAATGACTGAATAGGGAGGACCTCATCCCCCGGGTCTGGGCTGCGGCCGAGGGGGGTGAGTGGGAGCCTCCCAGGACCACATTCACCATATTCTTGTTTTTTCTCGATCCTTCTCCTTTCTCGTTAGAGTCCTGGGATATGTATTGTCTTAGGTTCCCTTTATTGATTTTTTCCTCGATGAAGTAGTTGGGGGATGGGAAATTCTCTGTCTTGTGGCCATGTGTTTCATGATAATCACATTATCGATTGTAGGGCCGGCTTTCCGGAGGAGTCTGCATTGGCTTTGGAAGGTAATATAATGGATTTTCCTTGATCTACTTTAGGATTTCTCCCCAGTTCCGGTTTAGTGGAGTCAAATCTAGCTCTTGTCTGGGCTCCCTCGCTTGCCTAGTGTTAGGAACAAAATACGCGCTAATAATTCACGTAAATATACGCGTTCGCAAGTAATATAGAATAATTTTTAGTTCGTTCCCACAGAGACTCAGACTAATTATGTTCAATTAACACTTACTGTAAGAACCCAAATTTTTTACATCGGTAAAAGACCTTTATGAATGGTAATATAATAACTTGAATTTTTGAGACCTTGTAGAACGTTTAATGAATAGTAACCCTGACGGACGGGAAAAACTTTTGAGTCCACACTATGTAGTGCATGGGAAAATGAGTTTCGGAGTTGATATTACGATTATACGTACTAAATGAGTGTATGTAAACGCTATTAGTTTTCGAAGAAAACGAACTTTGAAAAACGACCGTATTTATGACTCATCGAGTATTATAGGAATCACAGTATAATTACGAGATTAAAACCTTACGGATTTATATTCAAGTATGATAATTAAAAATATAAGGAATAAATACGAAAGGAATTACGTCGCGAACCATTTACGAGTAAATATTACGAAAACGTTTAAGCGACCGAGAGAACGCGTAAACGATTAAATAAACGTAACGCACTAACTAAACCATGATAAGAGAGTAACCATGGTTACTTTATCAAATAGTAAGCTAACCATAGGATTATCAAGCAAGATATCCAAATAATGTGCTAAGGAAGCTAACATAAGTAGTTTCTAGGAAGCTACCAAAGATTTGTCCCTAAGATTTGCAACAAGAATAAACCTAGGATTCAACCTAGGAGAATAAAAATCAAGTGCAAGATCTTCCACCCCATTTCTTAGAAGTTACCTAGCAAATCAACCAAGCTAAGCAACCAAGAGGAGTATAAATACCCCCTTGATGTTTTCATTCGGCCCTAATGCAAAAGAAGGAGAATTCAAATTCTAGCTCTTGTAAAATCATCCAATTAATTCTCAAGCCTCCTAGCAATTAAAATATGGTAATAAAATTTTTTCATCTCTTTTTATCAAGGTTTGATAGGTAAAATAAAATCAAGAAACTCACTAGTGAACAGTATGAATAATAACCTTTCTTTGGTTTCTTGGTTTCAATGGTGGTTCTAGGCTCCAAAAATCATACCAAGAACTTCTCAAGATTTCAAGAAAGGTAAAAATCTTTGGCCCAACTTTATTTAAGATTCATTTTTAAGATCCATTTAGTATGTGGTAGAAAACTTAGTTTAAGAAGTGGTATTGTTGAGATCTTGAAGTTTAAGTTGAGTAGATTTAAGGTTGATTGTTATTGCCTCAAGAACATGATGTTCTTGAGAGGAGTTTGTGTGTTGATGATGATATGATGATTGTTGGTGGTTGTATTAAGAGTTAGGGCGTAAACGAAACCCCGATCGTAAACGTAACTCCGTTAAAACCAACGAATCATAACTTTAAGTTTCTGCCATAAATCCCGAAGTTTTAATCTGTAGTTTCTTGAAAAATAATCCTTTCTTATAATAGGAAATGTTATAAGGATCGTTTAGGTGCTTGAATCGCTTAATTCCGATTTACGGATCTAAAGTTATGGTCGTTTTAGTAAAAGTGATTTACGCGACAAAAACTGCTACAAATCACGAACTTTGAAAATATAAAGGATCGACTTAAAATTGTTCATAAATCATGAAATTTTTATAGATAGTAACATATTGAGTTTCCTAAATTCTATAAAAATTTCAAGTGAAAAAAAATTATTTTTCAGTTTTAAAAAAATATCGGAGCCGAGACCGCGCGATTAGAAACCGTAAGAATCTATAAGCGGAACCGACGACGATAAAGAGAATGAACCTAAGATACTTAGAAAAATGAAGCGAACATGATGTGAATAAGGACTTAAAGGAATAATAAGGGTAGTATAAGTTGAGAGGGTGCATAATAAATAGCGCATGAGTGCGAGTCACCGTAAATTAGAACGTGACCTAACGAGACGAATTGTGTTTATGGTCATAGATTTCCGAGCGGAACCTAGAGCATCCTCCACCTCGAGATACCCAGGCAAGTTTACGAACCCAACTCCATTTTTACTGTTGTGTTGTGAAAGGATTGTTTTACTATCATTGCATAAATACCATGCTTGTCATGATACATAGTTGTTGAATTTTGCATAATAGCGATGTTGTACGATAAAGTATATATCGTGAAATGTTATTTCGCTTTAAGCGTGTCGTATTATATAAGACCGAGAATCGGTCGGGATTTAAGATAAAACCCGGGAATCATTTCCGGTGATATTATAGGACGGTTATAAGTCCATAGTAGTACGTTTTTAAAGGGACTCATCGTCTACTTACGAAACATTAAAACACCTCGAAGTTTTATTAAAACAATTTTCCCATCGATCATTTCCCTCAACTATATTTTATTGTTCGAATAATAAATACTATATACTTATTCCTTATTATGGGAGTAGTATACTCCAACGATTAATTATTTCAAAACCGATTAATCATTATATATTAATTAATGATGTAGACACAAACTAGTTGAGGAATATTATTATAAATAATATTTTAGAGAGTAAACTCATTCGAGGTTTGATTATTATCGATTATCATTTAATTATTTATTAAAGGGTTTATTATTGATTTAAAAATCATAGATCCTGATTTAAAACATACTTTTTGATTTCAGAATATCATTTGAATAATTTCAGATCGTCGGTGAATATTATCCCGACTTATTAATATTTTGTATATAGTTTCAAGGGGAAACTTTTCCCCCTTAATTAATTATCTGTTAACAACGGTCAACTCACATACTTAGTACTTCCTCCAAAACTTTCGGAAGTACATATATATATATATATATACAGTAAAGCTATGCCTATCAACAAGCAAAACGCTTGAAGGAACTTCGATGTGGTTCGAGTTCTCGAGATATGATAGGATTTCCTAAAGGACAAGGGAGGGGTAGGATCGAAGTACTTCGTGTATTGGATAGACTACTGGTACCGTAGGAGACGGTACAATATGTACCTATGGACGTGCGAAGTGTGTGTATACCCGAAATGAGGACACATAGCCCGTATGCGACAAGGGTGATAACCAAGATGTGAAGGTGTCGTCCCTCTACTAGTAGAAAAGGTTACTTTTATCGCAGTACGACTGATCATCGTATGCGGTGGCTCCAACGAATGTCCTAATTCTTCCAATTGGAATTGTGATGCAATACCATAACCCAAGCCTAGGTGCTGGGTTTACTATTATGGTATTCGCAGATTAATAAAATCCACTAAAGGATTGTTTTCATAAGAAGGTGTGTATCACCGAGGAAAACTATTTTTGAAGAAAACGTATTTATCATATATGACATTTTTACTTGAGTTTATCATACAGTCATTTCATACTGTACATTATTATGCTGGGCATTATAGCTCACTCTTGCTTTCTTTTAAATGACAGAACACAAATGATAACCAGTATGCCGGTGTGGGACTTAGTCGCTTGCAGTCATGGGGAGGATCCCTGACAGCTTTGTCTCAGGTGTGCTAGAGTATCAGATAGATATAAGATATCAGTCGTAATTATTGTAACTTCATGTAGAGGTTAAAAATAATTGTTTGAGATCCTGTGAAGTACATTCGAGTGTAATAAAAGAAGATTACATTTTGTACGTCATTTCTAAGACTATAACTTGTGTGTGAGAGTATGAGATTGGGGTCTGTTGGATTATTGAATCAATACCAGGTTACACATGAGTGAAGAATGGCGTGACGACCCAGATTCCTGACCCCGGATTTGGGGGCATTAAAGAAATGGTATCAGAGCATTAAGTTATAGTACTCAGAAACGAGAGTGCTAGGAGTCTGTATAGATGCGAGATTTCGTAAGAGCTCATATAGAGTTCATCATTGGACTACTGGATGTAGCCTCAATGTGTAGGATAGGATAAGTGTATATTTGAGGTATTCAGGTATGACTAATGAGACCATTGGAGATTATCAGAATGATGAGGAGAAAAATTAGAATCATATTTGATTTGGCGAGGATATGGATGTAAAACTCAGAGCTGAGTCTCCAGAGCATTTGGGGTAAAGACGATAGTACCAACACCATATGTAAATTTTGATAACACGAGCCTTGTTACCTGTAGTTCTGTGTAGGTTGCCCGAGAAGGGGCATCACCTGTGAGAACCATAAAGTCTAATTATTAATATACAGTTGAGGTTATTGACCTAGACTAGTTGAAGGTGTCATTTTACCAATGAGAAGGTGACTATCGTATTAATAACGAATTCAGCAGAGATAGTGTCTGATATACCCTTGAGTATTTTTTATTTCCATTAAGGAAGATTTGAATATGATACAAATGTCATCGTAAGACAAGTACACTACATAATATTATTAATGCACTTAACATGTAAGGTTATGATGGTTTAGCTCAGAAATCAAGAGCATTGAGAATTAATAGCATGTATATAATTAAATGGCATAAGATTACAACGAGCGATGGTTTGATCTTAGAACCTTTTAAAAAGGATAGACCAGTGAGTTTAGAGCGGAATTCTTCGGTAGAAATGATGTCACAGGCAACGTATATATACACGTAGACCTCTAATATATTCAGTAATGTATGTTCAATTACACACACATGCCACTGAACTTATGTACTGCATTGAGATCCCTAAGAGATCTCTTTGATCTGTTCCTAGGGGGAACTGGCCCCTTATAGTTAGTAATGGATACGTGTAGCAGGCAACTATCGGCTTAACAGATGTTTTGGAATATTTCTGAGTAAGGTCTTCGAGGTAAAACACCTGAATGACAGATATACGTGTGAAAGTCAAGTTAGTAAACAATTTTAAAATGATGTTGAAAGAGAAACTATTTGAAACATGGAATTACGAAGAAAAAGAGGTGGGATCATCCTCAGATGGATAATGACGAGAGTTAGGATAATCAGTGAATTATTTTGGCACCTACTCACTGTCACGTTACTCCCTCCAAATTGTTGATCATTCGTAATGCCTTGATAAGTCATATCAGGCAATCCTTTTCGTTCCGTACTTTGAACTTCTGATGTGACATCTTGAATAGTCTTTCTCCGCATCAGGACTTGTTCAATTCTTTTAGTTAATCCATGAACTTTCATTCATAGATTATGATCTTCTTGTTCAACTCAGATATATTTATACTTCATTTCAATTATATAAGAGATTTTTATATATAAATTTTCCCTCAGTTCATCGATGAATATTCATAATGAGTATCTTCATTTGATTCTTCTTTCTTACTTACTCTTCTCAGTCGAGATTGTAAATATCTAACAAATTGTTAAAAACATGGATGATCTAATATCCATATATTCCTCGGGAATCCTTTCCCTCTAATCGGGATGAAATTATATATTGAATTTTGAAATCATAGTAAGGGTATCAATTTGATATTGGTATTCCGATTCAATTTTATTTAAAGATCTGATAAAGTATGTGAACTAGGGCACCTATGAGTGTACCCTTTATTTGGAAAGAAATATTTGATAAGAGGCTATCGATTGTTCCGATACCAAGACCACTCGATCCAGAGTTATAATTGTCTTTCTCAGCCCAAATTTAAAAACTATTTATTTCAAAATCATCATCCAGGTAGCCACAATTTCTTCAGTGGTTACGATGTTGAGATTTTTACAAATAAACTGAAATATGCCTAGTTGCATATGTCCCCATGAATGACTACTTAATTGTCCTAACTAGTCAAAATTTTAATTAATACTACAAAAGCCTAGCTAATCATCCTAGCTAGTTGTTATGGGCTAAACCAATTGTGTTGGCCATTTTCTTAGCCAGTTGATAATATTGCTTGATATGGACTAGTTATTATTTTCCTAGTTCCACTTCCAATAAAAATTTTATTATTCCATAGTGCATTATATATGCCAGATTTAATTGTTGATGAAATTTTCAAAGATTGATTTAATTGAGACCTAACTAGGTCGCCCACTCAAACGAGAATTCATATTCAGTTTTATGAAATATTTTGTTCATGAAATATTTTATTCTTTCGTTTGTATAACGAATATCCAATTAAAATTATAAAGTGATTGAAGAACAATATACTTCCTTATTTATTAATCATTGGATAAAATTCCTTCTTTCAAAATAGCACCTCTTGGAGACCTCAATGGTTAACCTTTGGTTGAGGATGTCATTCCATATTTCTTTCATTATTCGAGAAGAAAAGTATTCTTTCAATAGGAAAATCTTACAAGTATCATTCGTATGATGTTATTATTCAGCAATCATTGCTTTCAATGGATATTCTCCATAATATCACAATATAGAATTCAAAGGACATGGAAGGATAATCCTTGTTATATTCTTCCTTCCAAGTTATAAATCTTCTGAGTATTGTGACTCTTTTATTCAGAGCTCATTATTTGTTCAGATGTTAGATTTTGAAACCTTATTAAGACTGTCTAAATTTTATCGATATCGTGAAAATCATTTTTCCAAGGCTAATTGCCTTCCCGACAAAGAGGGATATAGTTGAGAATCGATTGTTGTAATATGAGACTGAAAGCTCAGTGCTATGATGGTGCAATCGGAGAATCGTGATGAGTAAGTTGTTTTAAAAAGAAGAACATCATGTTTATTTATTATCATAAGTATCTTTAATATGGTTATAGAAGAACGAAAATAGGGATACAACGTGATTAGTGTGGTACACTTCTATGAAACATTATCGGGATAGGTGCTAATAAATTCGAGAAAGACCAAGCATGTATGAATTTGAGGAATAATATTTTCAAAAGGTAAAGGTAAGGTTAGTAGCAATCCCGTGCTAGAAATACTCAACGATAAAAATAGGATGTTGCGTGAAGTCTAATGATATGTCTACGCAGCTTAAGGACCGTGACATAAGGCTTTCCAATAATAATCTAGAATAATTGCGATAAGGTTCGGACTGAAAGGGACAAGGAGTTTACTTCTGAGGAAATTTGGAAAAAAAAATTACACTGAACACGAGATAGAGGATATAGTCAAAATGATCAAAGGCCATGATTGAGGAATTTATTATCATCAAGGAAAGGCCAATGTGGTGGTCGATACTTTAAATAGGAAAAGATATATGGAGGATGACAAATCTCAGAATAACTGATGAGAATGATCGCATGAAAAGAACGCTTTATTACTTAACAAAAAGACTTAAAGATGCCTAAAAACGTAAACCGATATTAGTCGTGACAGAATATGAAAAGGGATGTTATCGAGTAGGTAAGTAAGTATTCGACATAGTTGGAAAATGAAAACGGAAAGGCGAGGGTTAAAATTTTGGCGATTTCAACTTGTAGATGACCCAAATAGGGTTAAGAGTTAATTATAATAAAATTTGAAGGAGAATTATCAAGAACCAAGTTAGCCGCCGTGCTATTTGAGGATTTTGAGTGATAGATTAAATAAGACCGCTTACTTTATTATGCAAACGATAGATGTCCACTTTACAAAATTTTTATGAACGCAGAAGAGATAATTGGGACAGAGAGACCCTGTGACGACTGCGCTGCACAAGGACCCAAGATTTAATTTCACAACGGGACTATTTCCCAAGATATTTTGCGAAAAAGGACGGACAGAGGAATGACTTAGAGTTCTCAAATCGACAAGTAGAATGAGAGGACTATCCTGACCATTGAGAATACAACTAGCGGCTTAACTTTTATTTGGAACGGTTTGGGGAATCGTCTATTGTTCACAGATAATTCGTGTAGATGTACTTACCATGCTAGGATACGAAAAATAGTCGTCGATATCCCTTACGAAGGGCAACGTGAAAGAATGAAGGATGTCATTGTCAGAACTGATATAAGGCAAAGAAGATCGTACACGCCCTATAAAGGCCACTAGCAGCAGGTAACAATAAACGTGAATACGTCTAAGGCGCTAGCGAGAATAACAAGTACGACCCAGAAAGTGTCGTAGTACTATAGATATTATACGGGGAATGATTAAAGAAGTCCGACCGATGATGGAAGCTGAACGTTGCTCCTAAAACGTGCCAATAAATTGCATATGAAATGGTGCTTCCTTCAAGATGGCAACAGGACGATGACGTGCTTTACGTTACTACGAAAAGAAATGTTAAATCTGGCGCTAAGCGTGTAGCAGGAGACGAGCGTGTAGAAATGCGACGAGAACTTCTTACATAGAATAATCGACAGAGATGATGCGCCCAAAATGGGAAAACGTTAAGGAATGAAACTCTAGCACTAGTAGGAGCGATGTAGGGGGAAACAAATAAGTTGAAGAATGATTCCAAACACTAGAAAATATGTTAATCGTCAATGTTATCAATTTTTAAGGGGAATGAAGTGGCCAGTTGACGTTAATTGAATTATCGACAATAACGAGTTATCATGCGTGCATTGGAACGGCTACAAAGTTTGTACAGAAGAAAGAATCGTCCTCTCTTAGGTTGGGAAGAAATTGGTAAACGGAGGATACTGTACCATAGTTGAATCAACAGACCAAAGGAATTCCTACAACTTATCAGAACCCGGCTAATGGCATCCCAAGATGAACAATAGAGATATGCTGTAATAACCCCAATTTTGGAAATTTTTGAAACCCTTATGAATAGTGTTTTTGCTGAACGAGAAAACTTTTCATGCCACGCTATGTAGGGGTTCTGTTATTGATCTTATGGGATATTATTAGTACTCTATGAAGTATATAAGTGTATGTAAAGATCGTCAGAATCCAATTCCGAACACTTTGGTTTTTCCCGGAAATCCACAATATACGGAGAGAATTGAGTATAAGGTAACAGGATAAAAAGGATTTAAATTAAAGGATTATAAAAGAGGATCATAGAAGGAATATAATATATTGAGAAAGGTTAAGGGAACCTAAGTAATAAGATCCCGGGTATGATCCTTCAAACGATAAAACGAGAACGAAAGTTAAGCGAACCGTATAGCAGATCAGCGGTCATTAGGCAAACGATTAGGAAGTTAATCAAAGGGATTAATGGGAATGATGTCATCCAACCAATAGAAAGAAGACAAGGAAGGAAGGATGACATCATGTGGATGAGATAAGCATGACATGGGAAGGAGGAGGTGTGGTGGCTTTGTAACCACACAAATCCAAGGGCAAGAAGGTAATTCACTAAAGCAAAAACAAAACCAAATCAACCAACCAAGCAAATCATTTCATTTTCATCAAACAAAACACAAAATTCTCCATTCTTCATGAAGCTCTCGGGTGGGTTTCTTAATTTTTGAAAGTCCAAGCTCCTCCACTTGTTATTTTCCAAGGTAATTATCCTAGCTTCTCCTAATTAAGTTACATACTTCCTATAAGTTTAAGCTTCTAATTCCAAGCCAATCTTTTTCTATAAATCATCAAAGAAGATGGTGAATAGTGTTTTCAAGAACTAAAATTTGTGTTCTTGAAGTTTTGTTTAGATTAAGCTTGGATAAAGACTTTAAAGGTGATTCCAAGCCATCCTCTTGATTCTCCACTCTCCAAGGAAGGTATAAACTACAAACCCTAGCTTTAGTTTTGAGTAATTAGGATTGAATGTGTTTGATTTAGCATATGTGAAGCATGATGCTTGAATGGTTGAAGTTTGGTTGAGTTGTAGAGATTAGTTGGTTTTGTTGTATTGTTGGAGTTGTAAATCTTGGTAATTAGTTAAAGAACCTAAGTAAAGCTTTTAGTTCATGTGAGGAATAAGTATAAATGGTAAATGTTGTGGTTTTGAATAAAAGAACTTAAGTATGATTAAAGTTAAGTTTAGGCATAAGTATGAATGATTAAATTGAATTGGTTGGGGTTGTTATGATGTGATAAGGATGGATGATTGTTGTATGATGGATTTGAGGTTGGATTTGGGGTTGATTTGGAATGGGTTTGAATGGTTTAAAAAAATGGGAAATCGCGTAAACATAGCCGTCGTAACGTCCGATTTTCTTTGGACTGTTTTTGTGCATAGCATTAGGACCCGAGAACCCCCTGCTAGATTGTGACCACTGCCATGTTTAGATAGCTCATGTTACGAGCTTCGTTTTGATATGTAGTTCGTTCGATTCCGATTTACGGTTTAGGAGAAACGACCGTTTCAAGTAACGGCGTTTCACGAACGAAACTTTTTCCCTCGCCTTACTTTGAAATGTAGGTTAAAGACCAAAAAGGGTTAATTAATGCATGAAACATTTATGGTAAGTGTTTTAGGCAGTTGGTAAGTCACTCGCGAAGGAATCGCTTTAAAACTCGTAAAGGTTAAATTATTAAAAATGAAGGAGCCGAGGGTACCCGAGTGACTTAAGCAAATCAGTGAGCGCAAAATCAAGCGTTAGAGTCTAAGTTAGTTAAAGTATAGATTTACAAGTGATTTTGGTTTAATTCCAACTTACTTGTTGTTTATAGGTTACCAGACTCGTCCCGAGCCTTTTATCACCCCAAGTCGCTCAGGCAAGTTTTCTACCCGTTATACTGTTGTTGTGATGAATATATGTATATGCATTATCTTGCGATAGATGCATGTTGGTTAATTAGCAAATTTTTGCGATATATTGTAGCATGTGATATGGTATATATGCATGCCTGTTTTATATTTTTGAAATATATATCTGTTGGTTATTTGATAATACCTATGCTAGAGGATAGTTGTATCTTGCATATACCCTTAGTATAGGGACCCAAAGGTGAAAATATTTTCTAAAACCGGGAGTCGAGGATCCCGAGTAGATTTTATATGGATATGGATATATATATATATATATATATATATTTATATATATATATGGTTATAGTTTTCCAAACTATTAATCGAATAAGGTTTATTCGATAACTTTAAACTTCATTTTATTATTGAATATTATTTCGAATATTATTCGAGGGCTTATGACTCTTTTATTTATTTATCTGAATATTATTTGAATATTCATTCGAGGGCTTATGACTCTTTTATATATTATTATTGAATATTATTTGAATATTCATTCGAAGGCTTATGACTCTTTTATATTATTTATGAATATTATTTGAATATCCATTTGAGGATCTATGACTCCGATTATGTGCTGTAATATATTCTTTATTTTATTAAAGAATAAGGTGTAAATAATCAAACTTATTTTCGGTTATTCAAATAAAGATAATACTTTTATATAAGTATATCTTTGGTTATTTAATATTCGTTTTAAGTATAAGTTTTAAAACTTCTACTTCAATTATTTTTATAAAGATTATTCTTTATGGGAATATTAATTAAAATAATAATATTCAGTCATTTTCTAAAATATTCTGGGGACTGATTTACTTCATTAAATCAGCCTTACTCCAAACACTCTTTAAAGTGTTTTCGAGTCTTCAAAATGATTTTTAAAAGTCAGAGCGGATCCCAAAACTCATTTTTATATTTAAGATCTTCCTTTTAAGGGGATTTAAATACTCGCTCAAAACCTGGGGAATCCGGCTCTGTGGTGTATTTTATATTCGCAACAAGGTTGCATATTTGGTAAATGAATTGATTACTTGCCCAACGTTCGGGAAGTAAGCCCCTCTCATTGAGTCGGCATAAGCGAGAGGCCGGGGTACGGTCTATTATTGTGTAAGTGGCTCAGTGGGAGTCCATCAAATGCATAAGTGGCTGAGTGGCAGTCCAGCATAGGTCTTAATTATGACCAGGGTGATGACCAGTGGGGAATTCGTCCATCTACTAGTAGAAAAGGTTACTTATTGGTATCTTCGCCTGATCAGCAAGATATCGGGTTTATGCCAAAATTCTTTTCCTTTCCAAAATTCATTGGATGTTTCGAACTCTGTTCATACTTCACATAACAGAGGTTCCAGGAAATGTTTAAAGGGATATATATATGTGGTTATATATATATCGGGACTAAATAAAGTATCTCATAACTTTTTCATTCAATAATCTTTCAAAGATTGAATCTATTCAAGTCTTATCTTGTGGTCTCATCAGTGGGATGAACTTTTGAAATTGATTATAACTTGAACGGTGGTAGTTCAAGTAGTATTGGGAATGATATAAATGTAGTGAAGTATTTGGTAACTTCATCTTTTAAACTTATATCTAATTAATAATTGTCTTATGAATGACAAAGATTTTCAGAAAAACGTTGAGACAAGGTTAGATATATGAGATCACCTTGCAACGATATTTTTTATATACAGTTATACACTGGGACTTTGTGTATATTATGCATGGAAGAGGACTTCCAATATTTTGAAAAGTATATATGTATATATATATACAGAATATTTTGCGACTTCATCGCATTAAGTTATCAACTTGGTTCATTTCGTTTGACCAAGACTTTCATGAGTATTATGAGTAGACTCATATACTGTAAATAATTATGCATATTATTTTGGTGGGCTTGCTGCTCACCCTTGCTTTCTTCTTTCATCACACAACAACAGTTAGGAAAGATGACCAGACTCCAGCAGACCCAGCGCAAGCGCGTGGAAAGCGTTCCGCGTCTTCCCGTTGATGTCGTAGCTGCTATAGCTGCAGAGGTAGATCTATTGTAGATTAGACCATCTGCTTTTGGAGAATCAATTATGTATAATTATAACTTGTGGCAGATAATGGCAATTAACTGTAAATTTATCAAGTAATCGTTTTGGGTTGTAATAACTTTTAAATTGTGGATTCAAAGACTTGTACTTATTTGAATTTCATCTCTGAGACTATAACGGGTTGTGGTGTATGTTAGTGTGGGGTCACAGCATAAGGTTGGTTATTATTAATTAAGTGAAGTGATATTGTGGAAAGAAAGACCGTGACGACTCGGATCCCCGACCCCGGATCTGGGGGTGTTACAGAAATGGTATCAGAGCTAAGTGTTATAAACCTCAGAGATGATGGGACGTTAAGATAATAAGTTAACTAAGATAATAAGAACTCTTTCCAAGTTCATAGTCGGGCTACCTAACGTAGCACTGACAGTTAAAAACCCTTATGGGAACCCTTATAAATATCGTGATAGGAGCGTAGTTCGTTATCGTATATGGTAGCGGGACTCCGAACCCTGAGGTTGAGGAGCAACATCGCGATGATGTTTTATTACTCATTGGAGATCAAATTATGGATCCAATAGAGCGTCCTAACGCAGGACCGGATGATGTTGATATTGAGGAGGTAGCGGTTGAGGAGGTTGTCCTAGAAGGGATAGTTGTTGAGGAGGATCCCAAGGAGGATCCTGGCAAGATTGGATAAAGGACCACTGATGAATTGATGACCATGGTTAGGGCAACTCCCAGAGGTAGGATTGGCCGGTCACTACCGGAGGTTCGTTCAAGTTTGTAAAGATAGTAACCCCTTTAACGCGGCTTACTCGTAAGACTGAGAAGTTCGAATGGACAGAGAAATGCGAGAACAGCTTTCAAGAACTGAAGCAGAGGTTGGTGATGGCCCCTATGCTGGCATTGCCGGATGGAAAAGGTGATTTTGTGAAGTGTAGTGACGCTTCGCACAAGGAATTAGGGTGCTTCTTATATAGCACAGCAAGATAATCGCGTCTGCGTCAAGATAATTAAGGGAATTTAAAATTCGATATCCCCACCCATGAGCTTGGGCTCGTGGCAATAGTTTTACCCTAAAGATTGGAGGCACTACTTGTATGGAGAGAAGTGCGAGAATTACCTAAGCCATAAGTGCTCTAGTACATTCTTACGTAGAAAGAGCTCAACATACGCCAGAGGAGGCGGTTAGAGCTAATCAAGAATTATGATTGGGAGATTCTTTATCATTCGGGGAAAGCCAATATGGTGGCTGATGCCCTTAGTAAAAAGGAGAGACTCAAGATGATAATGTCTTTTGGAGAGTTTATAAGAGATTTTGAGAAAATGGAAATAGTAGTGAAGGTAACCGGAGCCGGTACCGAAAAGCTGTTGAGATAGCAATACAGCCCGAATTATTGGAAAAGATCATATTGTGCCAGAAAAGTTATGAATGAAGGCAGAGAGCCAACAAATAGATAAGAGGTTAATACCGAGAAAGATGAGAAGGGAATAATGAGGTATTCCTACAGAATTTGGGTTCCAAATGTTCAAGAGCTTAAAGATGAGATCTTAGATGAAAGCTAGTTTGAGGAATAAGATTTAGAGCAAACCCTGAACGTGATAGTCAGGGAGGTCGCCATCAAGATAGAAGGAACCCATGACATAATGGAGTGAAAAATGAGGATTTTAAATTAAAAGATGACCCCAATTATGGGGAGTAGGATGAAACATTTCATACTAAGGAAACAAAAAGTCGAGCGAGATAAGGAGACCCGAGACGGTACTCCTATACGGAAATTCATGGACCTGTCTAAAGAGAACTTAGACTATTATCCCCAACCACCACCCTGAGGAGACAGTGCGGTGGGAAATTCTTTCAGGACCTTTAAATCGCTAAGCTCTCAGAGTTCCAAGGAACAAGCTGACCCAGTCGAGGCAAGAGCCTGGCTAAAGGAAATATAGGAATCATTTGAGATTCTAAATGATTGACGAATCACAAAAGACTGTTTTTATCACTTACCCTCCTAAGAGAGAGGCCACCCGCCGGTAAAAGGCCAAGGAAGGCACGGAACAAGAGATTATAATAAACTGATTTAAGTTCAGTCAATTGTTTTCGGGAAAGTAATTCCCAAAGATAAGGAGATAGTGTAAAAGCTTTAGAGCCAGAACAAAGGCAGACGAGTATGATAAATTATGAATCTAAGTTGTAAAAGTTATCAAGATTCGTTCTGAGGACACGAATCCAGAATGACGGGATGTTTGGAATCAATGCTTATGTTGTGATGGTTCATGAAATAATGATAAGAGAAAGGGAAATAAAAAGGAACTGAAGTGGAAAGGGATATAAAGGCAAAGGAGTTTGAGGTATGATAAGGGAGTCGGGTATGAGGAAACCCTAAAGACTCATAGCAATAGAAATAGAAAAGTATGTAATCGTCCGGATGAGAGTGATTCACCATGAGTTAAATTGATGGTTGAAGGTATAAGAGATACATATATTTTATCCCCTGTAAGTTGGGAAGATTCGAGGAAACCTTGAGATAATTCGAAGGATAAATAATGAGACGCGGATAGACTGAGGAGACAAGAAAGTAAGGAATTAAGAAAATTGGGTGAAGGAAGTGACCTTCAAGAAGGTAAAGTGTAAGACCGGTGGCATGATACCCAGAAAGGGAGACGCCAGATATGAAAGATATCCCAACATTGAGGTGACTGTTGAGATAAACAACAGAAGTAAATAAGGAATTATTAAAAAGAAGTTCACGTTGAACACGACCAATATCTTCCAGAACATCCTTGTTATCGTTACCAAATTAGGCAAGACAAGCGGATAACCGTTGTTATCTTTTGGAGGCCATATGGATTGACCTCAATTTGAATAAGGATGCTATTATGAAATTAGGTATCGACTATCGAGGTGGGAATGATGAATAAGATAATCTGTCGAGGATATATGACTTGATTTATCCATGGATGGATGCAGGTACCTTTTAAAGGTGGAATTAAGGCTAGAACATCGGTAACTTAAAATGAATCCTAGGGGAATGCATAAAGGTTTGCATTTCACCCTTAATAGGGACGGTATGAGTTTTGACAGTATGATTTGGAAAGGGTTAAGGTAACAATAACCTTTAAGAATTCGTGGAGAAATTTTCAGAAGTATATAGACAATGGTTCTAGTAATAGTAAATGGTATTTTGATATGCCCTGTATCTAGGGAATACAGGAGGAACGATTCAAGGATAACCTTAGAGGTTTTACAAGGAGAAAGGTAATATTCAAAATTCTCAAGAATAGAAATGTTGATAAAGGAAATATGACGTAATTATGATGTTGCCAAGTGGGGCACATGTTAAACCACGAGAAAGTATGGATCGAACCAGTAAAGGTTGAAATTGTCAGGGCAATTAGGGCCTAGGATAAAAGATGTTCTAAGTATGATTGAGAGTCAGTCGTGACAGTGATTAACCTCTAAAGATTGAGGCAATAACTTATGGAAAAATGGTGATATTTTTTTTTTACTCATCAGATTTTAAGGAAAACATCTTCACATAAGCTGTGATTGAAATAAGGTAGAAAATTTATTTGGAGGTGGTTAAAATGACATTGACTGTAAGAAAATTTTACTATCAGGAAAGGCCAAAGAGGTGGCCGACACTTTAAAGGTAAGTGGATAATTATAGGCGCGTGTGCCAAAAGAATACAGTGATGATGGTTAAAAAAATGTGAAGGTTGTATTATGGTTTGGAAGATTGACATTCCTTCTGATGACTGTGCAATACCCAACCGTAATAGTAGTTAGTAAAGGTTTAATTCGTGTAATCGCCATGAGCGGGCTATCTATCTCAGAAGATACTATCTTGAGATAAGCCAGGACCATAGTTCAAAAAGGACTAAACAAACCTTTGAGTTAAGTCTTCTATTGAAGGCATATGATTAAGAATGGTATTAACCTGCTATCATTGCTTTGAGCGAAACTCTTCTGCAAATTTTATCTGCTTCATGTCATGAAAGTACGTCAGAGTTTGGAGTGTTCTTCATGAATTGTGATTGGTGGTTATGTTAACTCCTTAGGAGAATTAGATACGAGATGGATGGACTCCGTATGGTTAGTTATTAAGACTTCATGGAAAATGAATGACTACAGTAGGTCAGTGGTGGACCTTAGTAAGGCAGCAATGATTCTGCGAGTAATGAGCTGATTACAACCGTGAGAGTTGTATTGGAATGGGTGTTGAGATTGAGTACCACTAATCGGGTAGTGGTAGTGTATAAGTTATCATTGATAGACTAATTAAGTAGAGTATCTACCTAGTGAATAATTATTCTTTCTTATCAATAGAGAGTCGTATTATTATACAAGGAAGGTTGCGGTGCAAGCATAGAATTCAAGTAACGATGATGTCTAGAATGAGATCCCAGATTCGATTTTCGATGTCGAGGGAGTTTCAAAGGTAATTGTGTATAAGCTCGAGGAAGAGCATGGGTCCATAGAATGATGGACGGGATAGCGAAAATATTTAGGCACGTGAAATGCGATGCTATAATACTTGATGTTGATTAAATACATATATGTTTTGTTCTTCTATGACAAACCTCTATAGTTCAGAGGTAGGTTCCAAGCCAGATATTTTGTGGCAGTATATTTTTTTTCATATATACAATTCTCTTCAGTTCGTTCTTTTCTCTTCTTTTCATTTCATGTAAGCTGAGAAGAACAACCCTTCCAGAAGGGGAGGTATTGCCGAATGACTATCTATCTTTGTGATAGAAGCCTAGTAGGATACCACATGTTGTTTAATTGCTTGTCAAGTACTAAAGGCTGGCCACCTTCTGTACTAACTATGCAATATAACAAGTGTTCATGATCATAGTGATCTCTCAACAAATTCCTTTACTTCTATTTGATTGATCAAATTTTGGAAAATAGAAACAACTGAAAAAGGAGTAATAAAGTGGTGGTAGTATGCGGAATGGGAACACATTCGTGATACTAAGGTTGACGTGGTTATTAAAAGGTTATAGAACGCTAACAAGCAAAAGTATAACCCGTATAATATTAGGAACGGAAGGTAGTAGCGATTACGAACTGGAAAAGAATGGGTATTGAGAAGCAAGAGCTCTAATGATTGGAAGCTATGATGAGAGTCTGTGCAATAGACTTGAAAGAATTTGGAATGATCACTTAATTCGGATTGAGTTATCTTACGACAATAGATCATATGTCATTATCGAGATGTCGCCTTATGAGATCCTTGAGGGAAGACAATGTCGATCTCCCTTATGTTAGGATGAAGTTGTAGAGCGCAAGATACTCGGACCCGCAGTAGTCCAAAAGATCAAGGATATGATAGATCTAATCAGAGGACGGCTGGTAGTAGCCCAAGATGGACATGATAAGTATGTTGATTTGAAACGAAAGGATAAAGAGTATGAAATAGGGGACCTAGTAATGTTATAGGTATCCCTTGGAGAGGATTGATGAGGTTCGGAAAGAAATGAAAGCTAAGTCCACGAATTGCTGGACCCTTGGATATATTAAGACGTATTGGGAGGATAGCATAGAAGCTAGCCCTAACCCCGAACATGTAGCAGGTCGTAACGTGTTTCACGTATCAATGTTAAGGAAGTGTAATTTAGATGCCAGATAAATAGAGGCATATGAGCGCATAGATATGCAACCCGACGTAACCTGTATGGAGCAACCAGGAAGGGTTATAGAGTGAAAAAGAACAAGTGCTTAGGAGAAGGATTATTAAACTAGGCAGAGTTTGGTGGTAGGACCACAATGTGGGAAAATTTACTTAAGAGTTAGAAGGTGCAATGCTAGGAAGGTATCCCTATTCATTTTCTATCTGATTCCGGGACGGAATCCTTTTAAGGAGGGGAGACTGTAATAACCCCAATTTTGGAAATTTTTGAAACCCTTATGAATAGTGTTTTTGCTGAACGAGAAAACTTTTCATGCCACGCTATGTAGGGGTTCTGTTATTGATCTTATGGGATATTATTAGTACTCTATGAAGTATATAAGTGTATGTAAAGATCGTCAGAATCCAATTCCGAACACTTTGGTTTTTCCCGGAAATCCACAATATACGGAGAGAATTGAGTATAAGGTAACAGGATAAAAAGGATTTAAATTAAAGGATTATAAAAGAGGATCATAGAAGGAATATAATATATTGAGAAAGGTTAAGGGAACCTAAGTAATAAGATCCCGGGTATGATCCTTCAAACGATAAAACGAGAACGAAAGTTAAGCGAACCGTATAGCAGATCAGCGGTCATTAGGCAAACGATTAGGAAGTTAATCAAAGGGATTAATGGGAATGATGTCATCCAACCAATAGAAAGAAGACAAGGAAGGAAGGATGACATCATGTGGATGAGATAAGCATGACATGGGAAGGAGGAGGTGTGGTGGCTTTGTAACCACACAAATCCAAGGGCAAGAAGGTAATTCACTAAAGCAAAAACAAAACCAAATCAACCAACCAAGCAAATCATTTCATTTTCATCAAACAAAACACAAAATTCTCCATTCTTCATGAAGCTCTCGGGTGGGTTTCTTAATTTTTGAAAGTCCAAGCTCCTCCACTTGTTATTTTCCAAGGTAATTATCCTAGCTTCTCCTAATTAAGTTACATACTTCCTATAAGTTTAAGCTTCTAATTCCAAGCCAATCTTTTTCTATAAATCATCAAAGAAGATGGTGAATAGTGTTTTCAAGAACTAAAATTTGTGTTCTTGAAGTTTTGTTTAGATTAAGCTTGGATAAAGACTTTAAAGGTGATTCCAAGCCATCCTCTTGATTCTCCACTCTCCAAGGAAGGTATAAACTACAAACCCTAGCTTTAGTTTTGAGTAATTAGGATTGAATGTGTTTGATTTAGCATATGTGAAGCATGATGCTTGAATGGTTGAAGTTTGGTTGAGTTGTAGAGATTAGTTGGTTTTGTTGTATTGTTGGAGTTGTAAATCTTGGTAATTAGTTAAAGAACCTAAGTAAAGCTTTTAGTTCATGTGAGGAATAAGTATAAATGGTAAATGTTGTGGTTTTGAATAAAAGAACTTAAGTATGATTAAAGTTAAGTTTAGGCATAAGTATGAATGATTAAATTGAATTGGTTGGGGTTGTTATGATGTGATAAGGATGGATGATTGTTGTATGATGGATTTGAGGTTGGATTTGGGGTTGATTTGGAATGGGTTTGAATGGTTTAAAAAAATGGGAAATCGCGTAAACATAGCCGTCGTAACGTCCGATTTTCTTTGGACTGTTTTTGTGCATAGCATTAGGACCCGAGAACCCCCTGCTAGATTGTGACCACTGCCATGTTTAGATAGCTCATGTTACGAGCTTCGTTTTGATATGTAGTTCGTTCGATTCCGATTTACGGTTTAGGAGAAACGACCGTTTCAAGTAACGGCGTTTCACGAACGAAACTTTTTCCCTCGCCTTACTTTGAAATGTAGGTTAAAGACCAAAAAGGGTTAATTAATGCATGAAACATTTATGGTAAGTGTTTTAGGCAGTTGGTAAGTCACTCGCGAAGGAATCGCTTTAAAACTCGTAAAGGTTAAATTATTAAAAATGAAGGAGCCGAGGGTACCCGAGTGACTTAAGCAAATCAGTGAGCGCAAAATCAAGCGTTAGAGTCTAAGTTAGTTAAAGTATAGATTTACAAGTGATTTTGGTTTAATTCCAACTTACTTGTTGTTTATAGGTTACCAGACTCGTCCCGAGCCTTTTATCACCCCAAGTCGCTCAGGCAAGTTTTCTACCCGTTATACTGTTGTTGTGATGAATATATGTATATGCATTATCTTGCGATAGATGCATGTTGGTTAATTAGCAAATTTTTGCGATATATTGTAGCATGTGATATGGTATATATGCATGCCTGTTTTATATTTTTGAAATATATATTTGTTGGTTATTTGATAATACCTATGCTAGAGGATAGTTGTATCTTGCATATACCCTTAGTATAGGGACCCAAAGGTGAAAATATTTTCTAAAACCGGGAGTCGAGGATCCCGAGTAGATTTTATATGGATATGGATATATATATATATATATATATATATATATATATATATATTTATATATATATATGGTTATAGTTTTCCAAACTATTAATCGAATAAGGTTTATTCGATAACTTTAAACTTCATTTTATTATTGAATATTATTTCGAATATTATTCGAGGACTTATGACTCTTTTATTTATTTATCTGAATATTATTTGAATATTCATTCGAGGGCTTATGACTCTTTTATATATTATTATTGAATATTATTTGAATATTCATTCGAAGGCTTATGACTCTTTTATATTATTTATGAATATTATTTGAATATTCATTTGAGGATCTATGACTCCGATTATGTGCTGTAATATATTCTTTATTTTATTAAAGAATAAGGTGTAAATAATCAAACTTATTTTCGGTTATTCAAATAAAGATAATACTTTTATATAAGTATATCTTTGGTTATTTAATATTCGTTTTAAGTATAAGTTTTAAAACTTCTACTTCAATTATTTTTATAAAGATTATTTTTTATGGGAATATTAATTAAAATAATAATATTCAGTCATTTTCTAAAATATTCTGGGGACTGATTTACTTCATTAAATCAGCCTTACTCCAAACACTCTTTAAAGTGTTTTCGAGTCTTCAAAATGATTTTTAAAAGTCAGAGCGGATCCCAAAACTCATTTTTATATTTAAGATCTTCCTTTTAAGGGGATTTAAATACTCGCTCAAAACCTGGGGAATCCGGCTCTGTGGTGTATTTTATATTCGCAACAAGGTTGCAGATTTGGTAAATGAATTGATTACTTGCCCAACGTTCGGGAAGTAAGCCCCTCTCATTGAGTCGGCATAAGCGACAGGCCGGGGTACGGTCTATTATTGTGTAAGTGGCTCAGTGGGAGTCCATCAAATGCATAAGTGGCTGAGTGGCAGTCCAGCATAGGTCTTAATTATGACCAGGGTGATGACCAGTGGGGAATTCGTCCATCTACTAGTAGAAAAGGTTACTTATTGGTATCTTTGCCTGATCAGCAAGATATCGGGTTTATGCCAAAATTCTTTTCCTTTCCAAAATTTATTGGATGTTTCGAACTCTGTTCATACTTCACATAACAGAGGTTCCAGGAAATGTTTAAAGGGATATATATATGTGGTTATATATATATCGGGACTAAATAAAGTATCTCATAACTTTTTCATTCAATAATCTTTCAAAGATTGAATCTATTCAAGTCTTATCTTGTGGTCTCATCAGTGGGATGAACTTTTGAAATTGATTATAACTTGAACGGTGGTAGTTCAAGTAGTATTGGGAATGATATAAATGTAGTGAAGTATTTGGTAACTTCATCTTTTAAACTTATATCTAATTAATAATTGTCTTATGAATGACAAAGATTTTCAGAAAAACGTTGAGACAAGGTTAGATATATGAGATCACCTTGCAACGATATTTTTTATATACAGTTATACACTGGGACTTTGTGTATATTATGCATGGAAGAGGACTTCCAATATTTTGAAAAGTATATATGTATATATATATATACTGAATATTTTGCGACTTCATCGCATTAAGTTATCAACTTGGTTCATTTCGTTTGACCAAGACTTTCATGAGTATTATGAGTAGACTCATATACTGTAAATAATTATGCATATTATTTTGGTGGGCTTGCTGCTCACCCTTGCTTTCTTCTTTCATCACACAACAACAGTTAGGAAAGATGACCAGACTCCAGCAGACCCAGCGCAAGCGCGTGGAAAGCGTTCCGCGTCTTCCCGTTGATGTCGTAGCTGCTATAGCTGCAGAGGTAGATCTATTGTAGATTAGACCATCTGCTTTTGGAGAATCAATTATGTATAATTATAACTTGTGGCAGATAATGGCAATTAACTGTAAATTTATCAAGTAATCGTTTTGGGTTGTAATAACTTTTAAATTGTGGATTCAAAGACTTGTACTTATTTGAATTTCATCTCTGAGACTATAACGGGTTGTGGTGTATGTTAGTGTGGGGTCACAGCATTAGGTTGGTTATTATTAATTAAGTGAAGTGATATTGTGGAAAGAAAGACCGTGACGACCCGGATCCCCGACCCCGGATCTGGGGGTGTTACATATGCAGACCAGAACTATAAAGACAGAAAGTACGAAGTAGCGGACCAAGTATTGTTGAAAGTACCTCCCGAGGAGGGAGTGATGAGATTCGAAAGGGAAAGAAATGTTGAACCCGAGATTTATTGGACCAGTTGAAGAATTAAAGGACTAAGAAAGTTGACTTATAAATTAGCACCATCGTCGAATGGTCACTAAGTTTATTACGAGTACCACGAATCGAGATTAGGAAATTTAACCGTCAAAACTAAACATATGATTAAAAATGAGCTAATAAGCTCGTAGCCAGACTTAGCGTATGTCGAGTAACGTGTAGAGGTCATAAGACTACAACGACGAGTACCTGAAACTATATTGGATGGATGAGTGGAAATTTTACGAAGAGATCAAATACTGCAAGGTCAACGTAAGAACTCGAGGTTGTCATGCGTGAAGCATATCCCTACCTGTTTCTGAACTGATTCCGGGATGGAATCCTTTTAAGGGGGGAAGACTGTAAGAACCCAAATTTTTGACATCGGTAAAAGACCTTTATGAATGGTAATATAATAACTTGAATTTTTGAGACCTTGTAAAATGTTTAATAAATAGTAACCCTGACGGACGGGAAAAATTTTTGAGCCCACACTATGTAGTGCATGAGAAAATGAGTTTCGGAGTTGATATTACGATTATACGTACTAAATGAGTGTATGTAAACGCTATTAGTTTTCGAAGAAAACGAACTTTGAAAAACGACCGTATTTATGACTCAACGAGGATTACGGGAATCACAGTATAATTACGATATTAAAACCCTACGGATTTATATTCAAGTATGATAATTAAAAATATAAGGAATAAATACGAAAGGAATTACGTCGCAAACCATTTACGAGTAAGTATTACGAAAATGTTTAAGCGACTGAGCGAACGCGTAAACGATTAAATAAACGTAACGCACTAACTAAACCATGATAAGAGAGTAACCATGGTTACTTTATCAAATAGTAAGCTAACCATAGGATTATCAAGCAAGCTATCCAAATAATGTGCTAAGGAAGCTAACATAAGTAGTTTCTAGGAAGCTACCAAAGATTTGTCCCTAAGATTTACAACAAGAATAAACCTAGGATTCAACCTAGGAGAATAAAAATCAAGTGCAAGATCTTCCACCCCATTTCCTAGAAGTTACCTAGCAAATCAACCAAGCTAAGCAATCAAGAGGAGTATAAATACCCCCCCTTGATGCTTCCATTCGGCCCTAATACAAAAGAAGGAGAATTCAAATTCAAATCTCAAAGTTCTAGCCCTTGTAAAATCATCCAATTAATTCTCAAGCCTCCTAGCAATTAAACTAAGGTAATAAAATTCTTTCATCTCTTTTTATCAAGGTTTGATGGGTAAAATAAAATCAAAAAACTCACTAGTGAACAGTATGAATAGCAACCTCTCTTTGGTTTCTTGGTTTCAATGGTGGTTCTAGGCTCCAAAAATCATACCAAACACTTCTCAAGATTTCAAGAAAGGTAAAAATCTTTGGCCCAACTTTATTTAAGATTCATTTTTAAGATCCATTTAGTATGTGGTAGAAAACTTAGTTTAAGAAGTGGTATTGTTGAGATCTTGAAGTTTAAGTTGAGTAGATTTAAGGTTGATTGTTGTTGCCTCAAGAACATGATGTTCTTGAGAGGAGTTTGTGTGTCGATGATTATATGATGATTTTTGGTGGTTGTATTAAGAGTTAGGGCGTAAATGAAACCTCGATCGTAAACGTAACTCCGTTAAAATCAACGAATCGTAACTTTAAGTTTCTGCAATAAATCCCGGAGTTTTAAACTGTAGTTTCTTGAAAAATAATCCTTTCTTATAATAGGCAATGTTATAAGGATCTTTTAGGTGCTTGAATCGCTTAATTCCGATTTACGGATCAAACGTTATGGTCGTTTTAGTAAAAGTGATTTACGCGACAAAAACTGCAACAAATCACGAACTTTGAAAATATAAAGGATCGACTTAAATGTGTTCATAAATCTTGAAATTTTGACAGAGAGTAACATATTGAGTTTTCTAACTTCCATAAAAATTTCAACTGAAAACAATGATTTTTCAGTTTTATAAAAATATCGGAGCCGAGACCGCGTGATTAGAAACCGTAATAATCCATAAGCGGAGCCGACGACGATAAAGAGAATGAACCTAAGATACTTAGAAAAATGAAGCGACCATGATGTGAATAAGGACTTAAAGGAATAATAAGGGTAGTATAAGTTGAGAGGGTGCATAATAAATAGCGCATGAGTGCGAGTCGCCGTAAATTAGAACGAGACCTAACGAGATGAATTGTGTTTATGGTCATAGATTTCCGAGCGGAACCTAGAGCATCCTCTACCTCGAGATACTCAGGCAAGTTTAAGAACCCTACTCCATTTTTACTGTTGTGTTGTGAAAGGATTGTTTTACTATCATTGCATAAATACCATGCTTGCCATGATACATAGTTGTTGAATTTCGCATAATATAGCGATGTTGTATGATAAAGTATATATCGTGAAATGTTATTTCGCTTTAAGCGTGTCGTATTATATAAGACCGAGAATCGGTCAGGATTTAAGATAAAACCCGGGAATCATTTCCGGTGATATTATAGGACGGTTATAAGTCCATAGTAGTACATTTTTAAAGGGACTCATCATCCACTTACGAAACATTAAAACACCTCGAACTTTTATTAAAACAATTTTCCTAATGATCATATTCCCTCAACTATATTTTATTGTTCGAATAATAAATACTATATACTTATTCCTTATTATGGGAGTAGTATACTCCAAAGATCGTCGGTGAATATTATCCCGACTTATTAATATTTTGAATATAGTTTCAAGGAGAAACTTTTCCCCCTTATTTAATTATCTGTTGACAACGGTCAACTCATATTCTTCCTCCGAAACTTTCGGAAGTACATATATATATATATATATATATATATACAGTAAAGTTATGCCTATCAACAGGCAAAACGCTTGGAGGAACTTCGATATGGTTCGAGTTCTCGAGATATGATAGGATTTTCTAAAGGACAAGGGATGGGTAGGATCCAAGTACTTCGTGTATTGAATAGACTACTGGTACCGTAGGAGACGGTACAATACGTACCTATGGACCTGCGAAGTGTGTGTATACCCGAAATGAGGACACATAGCCCGTATGCGGCAAGGGTGATAACCAAGATGTGAAGGTTTCGTCCCTCTACTAGTAGAAAAGGTTACTTTTATCGCAGTACGACTGATCATCGTATGCGGTGGCTCCAACGAATGTCCTAATTCTTCCAATTAGAATTGTGATGCAATACCATAACCCAAGCCTAGGTGTTGGGTTTACTATTAAGGTATTCGCAGGTTAATAAAATCCATTAAAGGATTGTTTTCATAAGAAGGTGTGTATCACCGAGGAAAACTATTTTTGAAGAAAACGTATTTATCATATATGACATTTTTACTTGAGTTTATCATACAGTCATTTCATACTGTACATTATTATGCTAGGCATTATAGCTCACTCTTGCTTCTTTTTAAATGACACAACACAACAGATAACCAGTATGCCGGTGTGGGACTTAGTCGCTTGCAGTCATGGGGAGGATCCCTGACAGCTTTGTCTCAGGTGTGCTAGAGTATCAGATAGATATAAGATATCAGTCGTAATTATTGTAACTTCATGTAGAGTTTATAAATAATTGTTTGAGATCCTGTGAAGTACATTCGAGTGTAATAAAAGAAGATTATATTTTGTACGTCGTTTCTAAGACTATAACTTGTGTGTGTGAGTATGAGATTTGGGTCTGTTGGATTATTGAATCAATACCAGGTTACATATGAGTGAAGGATGGCGTGACGACCCAGATTCCTGACCCCAGATTTGGGGGCGTTACACTTACTCACCAATGTATGATTACTTCTCAATATCAAAACAATAACACTTAGATTTGATTAACTAATTATTAACTTTAATTAACTACTACAATTAAACATTTAATTGACACTTGAATTAACAATATTAAACACACATGAGATCATAACTTCATTATTACTTCCTTCAATAGTTATTGTTATTACCCTTAGCATGTAACGAAGATGATATTAATCGAATAACACGAAACTTATAAAAGCCAACTTTCGTTGTACCAATACCATTCTACCAAACATCCACAATTAAGATAGAAGTTGAATAGGCATCAATTATGTTGAGACCCTATATGTCTACAGAATTTGACAATATAACAATTTAAGCACAAGTTATTCCTTATGATTACACAGGGCAAGTAAAACGGTTAGAATTACCCACTAATCATGCATACACCTACATGAACCTATGCTAGCATGGCAAGTTCTAAACCTCAAGATCTACCATCGCTTCACAAGAGATTAACAGCCTATCTTATATGTTCGCGACGCACATAAGATGAATAAGCGTAACATATGCTAGATATCATACAATCATCACACACCAAGGTATTAACAACTAACTAAAGAAATTCATAGTAAATCCGTTACGACCCCATTATCACGATTAGCCCATGATAGAACTCATCGTCACCACGGGTTCACATGAAAACATGATAATAACACACAAGATAAACTAATAAAAATACTTATTAAAACCAGAGTATGTCACAAGAGTAATAAGGTTCAAAGTAAAGAAAACTAGCATTCAGTGATACAACGAATAAAAGAATCACAAGAAAACGTATGCTCCCTCTTCTTCGTTGTGATGTGCTAAAACGGTCTTCTTCCTTCTCTCCTCGCTCCTTTCTTGATACTACCCCCTGTGAAACGTCTCTGAAAACTACTTATATAGAAGCCCACAAGAACCAGCCGTCTCAGAAGTCCAAATGAATAAAAATTGTAAAAATCAATATAAAATTTCCCGACCCTGAGCGGCCGCCCAGCAATCCTGAGTGGGCGCCCAGCAGGTTATTGGAAAAATCTTTATTCTGCTCCCGATTCCTACTGCGTTCTGCTCCTAACTTCCCATATCCAATGCCAAGAACTCCCCTAGGCTTATTCCTAATGAAATCTCCCCACAAACGCAAGTTATACCCTGAAATGCACAAACACTAGAAAAATGCATCAAATACATAAAATACTTGATTTCAAGACATCAATTCGAGCCATTATAAGACGTTCTAAGTGGTATAAAATGCCACTTATCACCTAGTTGGTCCTAGGTCATTCTTGGATTCCATCCTAGAACCAAGTATCTGGAATATAGGAGTGCCCTGCACCACGTGAGTCTGTTGGCTTTGTTTGAATTTCTTGTTTTGATGGTAACCCCCATTCGGTCGGTCATCTGAGTTCTTGCTTCTAGATCCTCCATTTTCGGGTCATTCTTATAGCTTGGAGCACGTCCATCTCCTTGATGAACCTGGCGGCCATGGAATAGGAAGCAACCAGGCTCTGAGGTTCTTTGTTGATCATTTTTGCGATATACCTCTCATTATGCTCCGGGTCCAAGTTCTTCCGGAATATGCTTAGAGCTTCCCGCTCATCCAAGTTGGAGATCTTGTTGATTGCTTCCTTGAAACGCCTCATATAGGCTGAGAGGAATTCATTGTCATATTGTCTAATGTTTTCCAGGTGGCATATGTGTTGTTCATGTGTCTTGTTGGCCTGGAACCTCCTGAGGAACGCTCCACGAAACTTTTTTCAACTGTGGATGCTTCGGGAGGGGATCCGGCTAAACCACCTCTGAGGGCCCCCTAGAGTTGATGCGAAAAATCTAGACTTGGTTAAGTCGTTATAATAGTATATATGGGCTATCTATTCGAAATAATTCAAATGTTTTTCCAGATCCCCCAGCCTGTCGAATGAGTCAAAATAATAGTGCTTGAGGCCTTTTTGTTGGGGAATAGCTTCCAGAGAATGGCTGAAGGGTGTTATAGTTTCCCAAACTTTTATTCCAGAGTCTTTCTCCATCTTTCTTTGTAGTTCATAAATTATATCCTTGAAGTCATGTTGTCCCTCATCATCAGAGATGACCTTCGGGGTCGGGTCTCTCCGGGTCCTCTTGTTCCTAGACCTGGCTAGTAGCTTCTCCTCCTCTAGTTGTATTCTTTTCTGTATTTTGAACTCAAGCTTTGCCTCCTCCTCTTTTCGGATTTGTTCCCTCACTTTCTCCAACCTCTTCTTCCTTGTTGCTTCTGTTTCTTTTTTTCTTACTTTGAGACTTTTGATTCTTCTTTCCTTTCCATCGATTCAGTCAAATACAGAGGGTCGAGACTGTTGAGAGTCCCCAGATTCTTCCAGATCATCTTCTGGTTCAGCCTCTTCCGGGGCCCGGATCTTTTTTTTCCTGAAGAGCCGAATTGCTTCAGCCAACTCATCACTAGTTAGGTTGGTCATATGTTATTCCGTGTCCGGGACATTGGTGTACTTGTACTGATTTAGCTCAATAAGAGTTTTAAGCATCTCGGGATGGTACTATTTGCTCCATGACCGGGGTATAAGTTAATGGTTGCTCCTGGAACGTGTCTCGGTTTGCTCTCGGGTCCTGTGACTAGTCCTGGTCGTGGACCTGTGTGCTTGCGGAGGGTTTTTTTACCGTACTCTTACCTGCTCTAACCATTGTCTCAAGAGTACAAACAATAACTGACCAAGATTTCAAGCTCACAATATCGATCTAAGGTAGCTTTTCAACAATAGCCAAAATTACCTAGCACAATAACAAAGAAGCTTGCTGGGTTTGGTTAACAATATTGCCGAATGACTATAACTGGGTCTGAACCACAAATATAGTATGCAAAATGAAGCAGATCCGGGTTCTAAAACTAACAAATCAATCTATAGCACACACAAACGTGGCTTTAAAACAAATATAACGAAGCTCACATAAATGTGGCTTAAAATGATGAGCACACACAAACACGACTTAAATAAAAAGCATTCATAGTTATGATAGAGCTAGGTTGTTTGAGTTTTTACAGATTAAAGAAATGGACTCTTTTAAGAGTTCGATGATAAAGATTAGTCCAGGGGCACCAAGACCCAAGGACGGAGACATACCTCTTTCTAGCGCCAAATGATAACTCCGGTGTGCGTGTTGCTCCTTCTAACGCCGCGTCTGGACCCTTCTTGAGGTTGTGGTGTATCTGCCTTTGGGTTTCTGTAAAACAACACTGGAGGGGGGTTTGAGCCCTGCGGCCCATCCGGTGTGAGAGTAAGAATTCGCTTTGAGAAGATGGAGATCGATAGGAATGTAAGGTGGTTATGTGTGTGTATATATATATATGTAAGAGAGCGTAACCCAAAATTCTTTTTCTCTTGGGGTATATATAGCCCAAAGATAGGGTTTAGGGGTTGATACCTTTAGATCAGGACCGTTCGTTGCTCGGACCGGAGGACGCCTGGCTCGGATGGTTTTCATACACGTGTCTAGGTAAGGACCACCTTAGATTGCACCAAAGGTGTGCTAACGTGTGTCATGCTTGTCTCAATTGTTGGTTGTTGATAGTTGTCATTGTCACGTGTTCATGTCTGTACCTCACGTACTCCTCCTTGGTAGGCTGTGAAGTTGGCTTGTGTTTGGGTTGGGTAGGACCCGATACTTCCCTGAGCCAGGATCGCCTTATGGCTGGGTCGGACTCTAGATGGGAGGTCACCTTGCTCCTAGACTACTGATGTACCCTGCTATCTATGTGAGCCTGGCCCATCCTATTAGCTAACTTCTATATTGAGGGGATGCTAGCTCTCTTTGGGTTTGGTTCACCGTGAGCTTGGCCCATCCTATTAGTTAACTTCTAGATTGAGGGGGTGATGGCTTTTTTTGGGTTTGGTTCACCGTAGTGCTGGGTTAAACCCTAGTCGGGATGCTTGTATCCTATCAGTCATCTTATCATATTGTTCCTAAATTTTCGGTCTCAACCAGCTAACCGTAAGTAATTAGTCACTGTCGTACTTATTAAATTATGATAATTTTAGTTGCGCATACATGCGATCTCTGTGCAGCTTCTGTAGTCATAGTGTTAACTTTAATTGACAACTGTAGTAGTTTATATACTATTCCATCAAAATTATGGGAGGTGGAAGGCAATACACATAACGGGGAAGAGTTAACGTGGAAGAGCAAGTCCAATGTCAGATGTTTTATAATAAGGCATCAAAAGTGGTTTTTGGTGATAAAATATCACTTAAATTTTAATGCTAGCTGTGTTTTATAACCAAATAATTTCATATTTAACTAACATTTTGTCTAACTCATTCACTTTATTTTAAAGTAAATCTCTTTATACTCCATTATTAATTGTTTGATAATGTGATAAAGATAGTTATACCTATTCTTAATCTCAAATATAAGACAAATATCCATTTATACATTTATCCAACTCTTCTATATATAATAGGAGAACAAGGGGATAATATTCATGAGATTAAAAAGTCTCATTAAAAAAAACTAAACTACCCCTATTTTTAATATTTATATAAAAAATGTGGTTTGTGGGAATCGAACTCGAGATATTTCATTCACTTATACAAACTCTTACCACTACATCATATTGTCATATGTGATTTTTATCATACACATAATATGTAAATGTGCTAAATGAATATTTTATTTAACTTTAAAGATAGTTAATTGAATTTCGCAAAAAATAAGATAGTTATTTGAATATTTGTACAGTTAATTTTAAAAAAATTGAATTCCAGATATAAAATTAGGCATAGTACATAAATGAATTATTATTTTTATTTATTAATCATTTTTTAGTATGAAAGTAAATCGCATATATTTTTAACATATTTTTTATTATAAAAAATAATTAAAATGTACATATATAATTTTTAAAAAAAATATTGAAAATATAATCGCTTATATATAAATAATCTATATTGGTATTACATATTTAGATAAATTCGAATTATATGTATTTTAGTTTATTTCGAATTTAAAATCAGAAATTGGCCAATTATTCAAAAAATATTCGATATTTGACTACATGACCCGACCGAAAAAAATATCGTCACATTCTACGTTTAGTAAATTTAAATTACAAGCTCGACGAGAATATTTTACCAATAATATGAAATTTTTTAATATCTTATGTTAATATGAATTAAAGTGTTTGAGGTATTTATAGGATAAAGTCAATTGATTATTTCTATTAAAATTACTAACTTCACTAGTAGCGCATTATTGTTTTTGGGATTTGTCCCAATTTTAAGAATATTCGAAATTTGATTTGAGATCGCACAAGATCTGTTAAAACTACGATGATATATTAAATCGGTTTATTTTTTATTTTTCACTTTAAAAAACTAAGATTTTAAAAAGAATTCTTTTAGATAAGCAATATTCATTGATCAAAATAATATTGTACAAATATTTTGAATTATTCAAATAAAAGTTATATCTATACTATATTGTAGCATTTGATTCAATGCATTTTATATTATTTAAAATATATATATATATATATTATTCAATAATTTGAAGGAATTAACCAGTTCAACTCATATTTATAAAACTTTATCGAATTGAAAAATATTTAATTTTAGGAGAATAGTATACAATGTTATCAAATTATTATATGAAAAAATGTTAGAGTCATAATGAAATAAACTTAAAAACGGTTTAAATAACAATATGATTAAAAAAATTCCTTCAAATTCTTAAAAAATCATGAATATTAATAATAAGTCTTAAAAATATATTAATTTTTTTTATGTTATAACCATGATCGATACTCGGTTGCATAAAAAATAAATATGGATTGTTTGTCAATGATAATGTGAATACCATATATAAATTATAGCAATTTATTTATTACAAAATTTTAATTTTTGAATAACTATAAATGCATGTTATTTAAGTAATCAATAGCCTCACTAGATGTAAATAATGATTATATATGTACATAAATTAGATATTTAGCATATAAATAATTGAAACCGTCATAATTTACTTAAAATTGTAACATACGATAATTTACATGTTAATTAATATTACTTTGTTAACAGTAGTGTAAATAAAAAATTAACATTTTCCCATACATACATATGTTGAATTTCAAAAAATAACATTTTTTATTAAAATCAACTTTTATATTAACATTAATGTAATTTTACATTATTGTATATTATGATTGCAAGTTATTCTAACTTTAGTTATACATTTTTTATCTTTTTAAATTTAGTAAGTTAAATGTAAGTTAGTAATGAAGTCGGTAATAATATAGACCAACACATATAGTTTATTTAAATAAAATTAAAAAAATTTGGTCAGCTCTGTATTTAACATATATGTTAATTTTTAATTTTTTCTTTGTAAACATACTAACGGCATTCTACATATTAAGTTTAATCGTTTCGTTTTAAACGTAAACTAACTACCATGTTTATATTCATTCATTAAATACAAATTATACAACACAAACAAATATATATATATATATATATTGCTTAATGGTCTATATTAGAAACGTTGTGTAATTTGGTAATGTCTTGTATGAAAATAATACAAATTGATAAACAATAAATTTGTATTTGATATACGTTAGATATTGTACAATATTTACAAATAAGAAAACAACTAAAAGTAACTCCAACAACATCCTTGCATTTTCACTACAAATAATATAAATAAATGAGCTCCTAATTATTTAAAAGCCAAAATCAAACAATTTCTCCAACAATTCTCCTTAAACTCACTCTCTATCTATTTTTTTACTCATTAAAGTCATTTATGTTAAATATACGGGTAAGAAAAATATAATATAATAATAGTTGAGGAGGGGGTATTTACTCCTAAAAGTGAGGAAGCATTCGAAACTCCTAATGTTATAGAGAGGGACAACGAGCTTGTTGAAGAGAAATTTTATCTCCATTTCTTTAAAATTTGACTTAAGAGTCTATATAAAAATAGTGTTGGAGTTAGGTCTAAGAACATTATAATTACATGATGTATAAAAAAAACTCTAAAAATTGACTCGTGTTTCGCACGGGTTATTATACTAGTTAATATATAATTATGCATTAAAGTTAAGTTTTATGATTTGATTATAAAATTAAATTAAATATAACTATACATGCACGGCACTTTGCTCTAAACAAATTGGCCGAGACACATATCACATTATAAGATTTGTATAATCATGCCATCAGACATAGCGCATTGGTGTGCGCCTGTGCGTGTGTTAATATATTATAGACGCAAAAAAAGCATGCAACAAAAGAAACATTATGTTAAATGGTCCTCCACAATCTCACAGCTTAAGTTTATAAGACGAAGAAGAATGTAGAACAAACGATCAAATTATGTTTTGTTTATTAATTAATACTTAATACTCCCATTCCTAAAAAACGTTTCTGTTTTGACTTTTTATACTATTTATGTTAAGCGATTAACTACTAATTTACATCTAATTTATAAGATTAAATATAGTCATAACTGATTTTGTTGAATTCGTATTTATCAATATTTTAATATAATGAAATTTTTATATTTAATATTAATATATTTAAAATTAATACGAAATTAAAGATATTAACAATAAAAATTATGTATTGACAAACGTGTACAAATGAGAAAAGTATTTAGAAACGGAACGAGTACTTGATAGTAACATTTGTCAGCACCATTAGTACAAATACAGTCATTATCCAACAAAACTATGATAAAAAGCTTTGACGGAAGAATTTGGTATCAACAAAATTTGAGTTTCGTAGCCGTAATCAAAATCTACGACGGTGGTTCTTCGCCTGAAAAGTGAGCGGAGTGTGGTGGTTGTGATAAATTAGGGTCTGAGATTGCTTAGGGTTGGTGGTGACTCCTTATGGCTCTCACTTCCGACTCCTTGCAATTTGCCTACATATCCCTATTTATAGGGAATCAAGTCAACGTAGTTCTTGGGGAACAAAAAACCTAACTGGTTTAGATTTCTTGTCCAAAGACCCAATAGAAAAAGTTTATACCAAATTTTCGAGATAACAAAAAAAATTACCCATAAGTTTAGAAAATATATCATTGTTAAGGCAGAAACGGTCAAGATTATCAGTTTGTAATCGAACTCTAGACCACCGGTAAAATCTAGACCTCCCTGTAAAATGCACAATCTTCTGGCGTCCGTAGTCATCGTTTGGTTGTGGTTTTTTAAAATCATAAACCTTATAACAAATATAGTCACTCTAGAATTAAGGTACTTTACTAAATTGAGTGGTGAAGTTTCATCCAAAAGTATGCAAGTAGAATATACATGCTGTGCTGGTAGCTAGAGGTGGCCAGACGGTCGGGCCGTCCGGGCCGTGCCGAGTTTCAGGCGAGCCGAATCAGTTAGCCAGTAACTCGTGAACGGCACGTAAAAGTGAACGAGCCGAGCCGAGCCGTGCCGGTTTGATAAAGTGATAACCCGGGATCGGCTCGCGAATCAGGCGAGTTTCCCGAGTTAGGCGAGTTAGGCGAATACGAGCCGAGTTAAGCGAATACGAGCCGAGTTACACGAACGAACACGAGCCGACTTCTGGCGAATTCAGGCGAATTGAGGCGAATTCAGGCGAATTGAGGCGAGTTCAGGCGAATTGAGGCGAATTCAGGCGAGTTCAAGCGAATTGAGGCGAATTGGGCCGAGCCGTGCCGGTTCGAGCCGTGCCGGTTCGAGCTTGCAAATTCGCTGGCGAGTTAAGCGTGCCGGGCCGGTCCGGTTACGGGCCGGTTACGGTTTTCAGATTGTTAATTCGTGCTCGGTTCGTTTTAATTACCGGTTCGATCCGAATTCTGACTCGGCACATCTCGAGCCGAATTGTACGAATTTCTGGCGAGCCGAATAGCGAGCGGGCCGAGCCAAACCGCTCGTTTGGCCGGCTCTACTGGTAGCTTTATGAGTGCTTTAGGGATTGGAAAGGGTCCCAAGAAAATAAACAGAATAGGCCAATGAAACGATACCAAGTGGGGGCGACCGAATGAAATGATTTAACAAGCCGCCCCAGTGAAGAGGCCATTATCAACTTACAAACTCCATGTCCTTGTTGCCAGATTGCCTCAAAAAAAACTAGTTGAGATTGAAGAAAGTACTCAATAATCATCGTTTCATCTGTGTATTTTTCTAAAGAACATTATCCACCAGGCACCACCAACCTTACCTTTTTTCTTTCGGGAATGTTTATTTTATATGCCAACATCTTTCTTCTGTTTCTCTTCCCTGCACACATATGTTATTATATTCATTTACTTTATCATCATTTTTCATTTCTTGACCCAATACTTCTATTTATCATAAATATAGAAATCGGCCAAATTTTTAAAATTCATTGATAAACCGCTCTAAAATCTATAAATTTTTTTCCGATTAGAACGATTCGTGATAAGTAATTAATAAAGTATTTGCTTTTTTAAAAATTACCCCATAAAATGTAAATCGATAACTCAACATAATACTGTAACCATGCTATTTATAAATTAATACATGAAACTTTGTTAATATTTGCTTATTTTAAAATCCAGATTCCATTGCTTGCATTGTGAATAGTACGAGACGTAACTTCTTTAGAGTGAAATGATTTTTTAGGGTGTGTATGTGCATAAGCATGAGATAAGCATACATATGTGCGTGAATATATTTGGTTGATCCAGTTTTGATGGCTTCTCATACGTTGGCAGTTACTAAAATCCAGATATTAATGTAGGTATTAAGTTATGTTTAGACGAATGTGTGCTAGGTCAAAACTTAGTTTTCTAAATCAAATTGAGCTTGTTTTGTATTTTTTTTTATACACATTAATTATATTTTGAGTACAACTTGTTTCTATCGATAAATAAGTAGCCACGGGATTGTCAATCTTCGAATAATCTATCAAACTATGATATGATTTTTAAAAATAAACACTACTGTTTGTAACGTATTAACATCATTTTATGAATAATATAAATTTAATTAAAATTATCGCAAGTTATTAATTTGCAACTACGACAGTAAAGTTGGTAGAGAAACTCGAGATCACTGGTCTGTATGTACGTAACTTTGTATGGATGCATGATGAGTTCTGAAGTGTAATTTTGTTGCTTTCAATTTCAGTATTACTTTAATATATGTATGTTAATTTATGTATGTATAATAAAGTCTGCGCACTAATACACATACATTCCCATTAAACATATTTCTAAAAAAGAGCAAATAAAAATTACAACAATTTTGACGATATTTCTGCCCTAGAATGTTTATGTTCTCACATCACGTCAAAGCGTTAATAAATTTCGGGGGTTAAGATTTTAAGAGCATTGCAATAAGTAATTGACAAAATAGTTGCCAAACTTTATAAATAATTATATATATTATTATTATATATATTCATATTTTATTTTTATTTTTAATAGTTAGTAAATCTTAAAAGTTACATACGGGGTCTCTAAATTAAATTAAAAATGACCAGTATTCTAAAAATCCATTATTCAACCGATTAATTATCTGTAAAGTACATGATCATTTTATTTTTTGAAATCCGATTAATTATTTTGACTTTTCCTTTATTGGAGTATATATATTTATTTATTAAAATTAAAATGCTATGTTAATATAATTATGAATAATTATAGAAAATTTTGATATAATAAATATAAATTTGTTAATAAATAACTAATATAATCATAATAATATTTAAATATAATCTGATTAATCCCTGATTTTCAATCAATCCTAAATCGACTCATCTTCCCCGATTCCCCATTTTTACAATACTGCAAATGATCTATAAACTAAAAAATATATTATTATTATAGATAATTTATAATTATTTAACTATTTTAAGAAATTGTCAAGTTTTAAAGAGCCATATGATCCGGGGCTTATAAAACTCTTATAAAAATACACATATACATATATATTATCCTTAATATTTTCCATGACATCAAACAATTTCTCCGTCTCTATTCCATCATTCAAAGGAGATCATTATAATTCATGGGCTATCAAAATGAAATCATATTTGAAAGCTATGAGTTTGTGGGAAGCAATCGAGAGTGATGTTGAGCCAACCCTTCTTCCACAAAATCCAACAGTAGCCCAAATCAAAAAACGTGATGAAGAAGTGGCTAGAGAAGCAAAGGCACTTTCATGTCTACATTCGGCTGTGTCGGAAGAGATCTTTACAACTATTATGAGTTGTGATACTCCCAAAGAAGCATGGACAAAAATTAAGGAAGAATTTGAAGGCAATCAACAAACCAAACTGATGCAAATTCTGAACCTCAAGAGAGAGTTTGAGATGATGAGAATGAAAAATAATGAAGGCGTCAAGGAATATGGGAGTAGGTTGATGTCCATTGTTAACCAAATCAAACTACTTGGTGGAGATTTCTCAAGTCAAAGAGTAGTGGACAAACTTTTAGTGACTCTTCCTGAGAGGTATGAAACTAAAATTTCCTCACTTGAAGATACTAAAGATCTTTCGAAATTAACTGTTTCAGAATTGATCAATTCACTTCACGCCGTGGACCAAAGGAGATCAATGAGGGAGGAAGAAATTGGAGGAAAAAATGAGGGACTGCTATTAGCTAAAACTTCATCCTCAAAAGGCACAGGTAACAAAGTTCAATGCAACCATTGTCATAAGATGGGACATGAAGAAAAAGACTGCTGGTACAAAGGAAAGCCACAATGCTACAAATGCAAAAAATATGGGCATCTGGCAAAGAATTGTAGATTTCAGAATGATGAAGAAAGGATGACACAATTGATCGAGGGAGAACCACTCCTTTAGAGTAGTGGAGAGAAAGTGCTCCAAAATGTTTTTGGAGAGAAAGTGCTCCAAAGTGTTTTTGATGAGATAGTGCATCAAAATTGATGGTGGTGAGAAGTGCATCACAGGCGAAGAGAAAGTGCTTCGTAAATTTAAGATTATGGGGTGAATGTTGGAATAATCTTAAATTTAGTTATTAATTATTTGTTTATTTAATTATTAGATATTTAGCAATAGATTAATTATTAGAGAAAAATATTATTTTAGAATTGTTTAGTAGTGGGGTAGTGGAGTTATGGAGTAAATTATGGACATGTAATTTACCCATTAATTAGTAGTGGTTAGTTTTAGTAATAGTTAGTTTTAATATGTTTGTAAAGCCTATATAATGGCTAGTTTACCTTGAATTTTAGAAGAAGAAAAGAAATAACAAAAAATATAGCAGTACAAGTTCTCTGCAAAATGTAGGTGTCTTCTTTTTTCCTCTAAGTTTCTTCAACATTGGTATCATGTTGAAAAAACTTAGAGAAAAAAAGAAGACACCTACATTTTTTTTTGCTGAGAACTTGTACTGCTATATTTTTTGTTATTTGTTTTCTTCTTCTAAAACTCAAGGTAAACTAGCCATTATATAGGCTTTACAAACATATTAAAACTAACTATTACTAAAACTAACCACTACTAATTAATGTGTAAATTACATGTCCATAATTTACTCCATAACTCCACTACCCCACTACTAAACAATTCTAAAATAATATTTTTCTCTAATAATTAATCTATTGTTAAATATCTAATAATTAAATAAACAAATAATTAATAACTAAATTTAAGATTATTCCAATAACTCTTGACGATCATATAACTTCAATAAATTTGCTATAACGATCACATAACTTCAATAAATTTGCTATAAAATATAAGAATAGGCAACCTTTAAACACCCCGCACCGAAGATGCACTATGCGGCGGTACTGCTGTTAACGACAGTATAGAGATGGTTGAGACAGTGGTGGTCGCCTAACGCGTTTTATGAAATAGGAAAAGGAATCAAAGTATGGCAGAAACAATTCTGCTTAGCATTCCAATGAACTTCCATATATATTTTGATTATAGTAAAAGTTTCTACTTATATTATTATTATTATTATTTTAAAATCGTTTTTAAATGTAAGTGTAGAAATAATCGTAGTTGGCTTTTGTTGAAAATGATTAAAATCGATGCTCGATATGTAGTATTCCTTTACATTCTCAAAAGAAATTTCACTTTATCAGGGACGGACAAAAAAAAATATTCAAGAGATGAAATGTCGAACAAATTTTATTATGACGAAAATAAATGTGACATTCTATATTATCAAGAAAAATATCATGAATCTGTGTGTATGAAAATAAAAAATACAAGAGATTTGTGAATAAACTTGCAATTTGGGAGTTGGAGAAATTATAAGTTTAGAGTATCTCCAACAGCTTCTTAGTTTATTCCTTAAATTTAATATAAAATATTGAATCTTAGTAACTTAAAACATTAATAGCTATTCCCACAACAATCCCTATATTCATTCCTTACACATTATTACAAAAAGTGAAGAAAGAGAAAGTGTGTTTTTCAAATATATTATATGATAGGGATAAATAAATTATGATAGTATAATTAAATACTGCAAGGTGTGGGCTGCCAGACCCAATAAAAAGATATATGATACTCAGACCAGAAAGGTTAAGCCCTGATGGACCAGATCAGGCCTGATGAAATAAAGAAGGCCCAGAAACCCTGATTATTAATTAATTTCGTAATTAATTAATAAGGGAAAAATCAGCTATTGAGAAAGAGTCCCGATAAGGATATAAATCCTTATAGATTAGCCTCAAGGGGACCTAAAAGGATAAAGAATCAGTTTCCTACTATCTAGGACTCCAAAGTCCATTCTAATTATGAGACTTGCCCACCAAGTCTCTTATACCAAGTCCAATTCAAGGATTCCCAACATCTATATAAGGGGCCTCACCCCACAAATCAGAACTACGTTGTTTGGCTTGATTCTCTAATTCACAGAGATACGTAGGCATCTCGTAAAAGCAGAATTAATCTACGAAACACGAGAGCAACCATTAAAGGCCTTGAGCTCCCGAATCTTGGTAATAAATACAGCAAATAATAACCTTAGTTTTTTATCCATAACATTTGGCGCCATCTGTTGGAAAGCACAACAACAACCATGGCGAGAACACGGAGAACAAGTAGAGCTCTAGAGGAAGGAACACCATCAGAGACAACCCAAGTGATTTCGTCAACCGTGGAGGTTCTTCCCCATTCGACTTATGCATCTACTCAGGGGGAAGCCCAGATAGGGGCAACTCAACCTCAGCCACAAGGGACAACTCCCCCGACTATTGAAGGTACGAATCCTCAAGTTCAACAAGTACATATACCTGTGAATTCTCGACCCGTCGGGTATGAATATTCAACTGTTGTTACTACTAACCCCCCTTATGGGATGCCCCTTCACCCTGAGGTTGGAGGAAGCGGATATGCTGGGCGAAGCGAAGCACGAGGGCAGTCGCCCCCCTATATACGAGGTTTGGGTCCTATCCCTGAGGATCGGGAATTTTCTGGTCCTTACACTGAGAGAGACTCTGAATCTTCGGATGATGAAGTGGCCCCGAGAAGGAGGCGTCCTGGAAAAAGAGCCAGTGGCCGATGGAAGGCAACGCCCCCAAAGCACCCCAGGAGCGAATCCCCAAGAAGTGCAGGAAAGGATCAGGGCTCATGAGGCTAAATCCAAAGGCTGGGGCGTGATTTGGAGGCTCACCAGGCCACCAGACCCCAGATACCTCCTAGGGGGAGAAATACTCCTCCTGTCATAGACCTGGATGGTCCGGTAAGAAGAAGGGCTGTTGTCCCAAGAACTGATCCAAGCAATCTCCTTCCCCTTGGAGATCCTGATGATCCAACTCCACCCTTCACAGAAGAGATAATGAATGCCCATATCTCAAGGAAATTCAAGATGTCCACTATCAAAGCCTATGATGGCACGGGAGACCCCGCTAATCATGTTAGGACATTCTCTAATGCACTGCTGCTGCAACCCGTGAATGATGCTATAAAGTGTCGGGCCTTCCCTCAAACCCTGTCGGGTATGGCTCAAAGATGGTACAGTCGCCTGCCCCCAAATTCTATTGGATCGTTCAGAGAATTAAGTCAGGCTTTTATTAAGCAATTCATCAGTGGAAGAGTCCATGAGAAAAGTTCAGCATCTCTTATGAGTCTTGTGCAGGGAGCTAAGGAATCCTTGAGAGATTACCTGAATCGTTTTACAAAGGAGGCTTTAAAAGTCCCAGACCTTGATGATAAGGTAGCCATGATAGCACTGCAACAAGGAACTAGGGATGAGTTTTTCAAGATGTCCTTGGCCAAACGTCCCCCTGAAAATATGTTGCAACTCCAAGAGAGGGCAGGGAAGTATATCAAGGTTAAAGAAAGCATGAGGAAGACCGTAGTAAGTAATGAGCCCACTGGAGGCAAGAAGCAAAAAACTGATCTGGAGTATATCGCTAAGGACAAATATCCTAGAACCGAATAAAACCCTGATTCAACCCCCAAGAAGGGAGGACCTGGGCAAAAGTTCACTGAATACGCTAAGCTGAGTGCTCCTAGAAGCTAGATTTTGATGGAGATTGAGAAAGATAGAGATATTCGCTGGCTTAAGCCCTTGAAGGCTGATCCCGCCAAGCTAGATAAGAGCAAGTATTGCAGGTTTCACAAGGATGTTGGCCATGACACCGATGAGTGTAGGCAATTGAAAGATGAAATTGAGTTTTTGATTCGAAAAGGAAGGTTGAACAAGTATACTGGAGATGGAGGGGACAGAAACAATAATGGAAGGAAGAACTTTGAAGATCGTAGGAGGGACCAAGACGATCAGGGGCGGAATCCCCAACCTAGAGGGCCGGTTATAAATACAATTTTTGGAGGACCACGACGCCCTCGAGGACCTGTGATAAACACGATCTTTGGAGGTCCAACTGCTGCTGGATTGTCCAAAAATTCAAGAAAGGCATACACCAGGGAGGTTATGCATATTGTTGGCGAAGCCCCGAAAAGGGCCAGGACAGAAGTAACATTGGCTTTTGATGATTCCGACCTAGAGGGTGTGAAGTTTCCCCGTGACGACCCGCTCGTCATAACACCGATAATAGGAAATAGCCCGGTTAAGAAGGTCCTTGTGGATAATGGTGCTTCTGTGGATATCTTGCTCCACGACACCTTTCTAAGAATGGGGTATAACGACTCCCAGTTGACACCAACCGACATGCCGATATATGGATTTGCTGGAGTAGAATGTCCTGTGGAAGAGATAATCAAATTACCGACCACCATAGGAACGGAGCCAGGGCAAGCAACGCAGATGCTGGATTTCGTGGTGGTAAAGGCTAGTTCAACTTATAACGCTATCATGGGGAGAACATGGATACATGCCTTCAAGGCAGTCCCCTCTTCCTACCATTCAGTCATGAAGTTTCCCACCCGAAACGGGATTGGAGAAGAGAGAGGAGATCAAAAAATGGCTAGAAGCTGTTATGTGGCCTCTTTGAGGGCAGATGGAGTCGGGGGGCAGGTTCTTCCTATTGAAGATATGGATGTTCGAGAAAATGACGAGAATAGAGGAAGGCCAGCAGAAGAATTGGTTTCGGTTCCTTTAGACCCCGAGAATCCCGAAAGGATGACTTTCATTGGAGCCACATTGGAAGAGCCCCTTAGAGGGAAGTTGGTAAAATTTTTGCAAGAAAATAGTGATGTGTTTGCTTGGTCAGCAGCTGATATTCCAGGCATAGACTCGGGGCTGATTACTCATAAGTTGAACGTGGATCCAAGCCGGAAGACAGTGAAATAAAAGAAAAGAATTTTTGCCCCGGAAAGACAAGAGGCTATAAAACAGGAAGTAGAAAAGCTCTTAGAGGCTGGTTTCATTGAGGAGATTCAATTTCCGGAGTGGTTAGCCAAACCTGTAATGGTGAATAAGGCTAATGGAAAGTAGAGGATGTGTATAAACTTCACTGATCTAAATGATGCATGCCCCAAAGACTGTTTTCCGCTACCTAGAATTGATACTTTGATTGATGCCACTGCTGGACATGAGATGCTGAGTTTCATGGATAGATTTAGCGGATACAATCAGATCAAAATGCATAAGGATGACATTCCAAAGGTATCATTTATCACTGACTTTGGTGTTTATTGTTATCTTGTTATGGCGTTTGGTCTCAAGAATGCAAGAGCCACCTATCAAAGGTTGGTGAATAAAATTTTTAAGGATCTTATTGGAAAGACTATGGAAGTCTATGTTGATGACATGCTAGTCAAGAGTCTAGTAAAGACTGATCATATAACCCATTTGAGGGAAGCTTTTGAGGTCCTAAGGTACCACAAGATGATGTTGAATCCTACGAAGTGTGCTTTCGGAGTAGGATCTGGAAAATTCTTGGGATTGATGGTCTCAAAGAGGGGAATTGAGGCTAACCCCGATAAAATAAAGGCAATCCTGGATATGGAACCACCAAAAACTGTCAAGGATGTTCAGAAGCTCACAGGAAGGGTTGCGGCGCTAGGACGATTCATCTCCAAGTCAGGAGACAAGTGCTTGACATTCTTCAAATCACTAAAGAACATCAAAGACTTTGTATGGAGTGAGGAAAACCAGAAGGCATTTGAAGAATTAAAGAAGTATATGGCCCAAACCCCGTTGTTGGCTAAGCCAGTTCTGAGTAAAGTTTTATTTTTGTACTTGGCTGTTTCAGAGAGCGCCTTGAGCGCGGTGTTGGTTAAGGAGGAATTGAAAGTCCAGAAACCCGTTTACTATGTCAGCAAAATTTTGCATGGTGCTGAGTTGAATTATTCAGCTATTGAGAAATTCGCTTTAGCCTTGGTAATGGCTTCGAGAAAACTGCGTCCTTATTTTCAGGCTCACCAGATTGAGGTGCTAACAAATCAGCCCCTGAGAAATATCATTCACAGTCCCAAGGCAAGTGGGAGATTGATTAAGTGGGCAATAAAGCTGGGAGAGTTCAATCTCAAGTATAAGCCACGTACGGCAATAAAAGCCCAGGCACTAGCTGACTTCGTGGTGGAATGTACCATACCCAACCAAGAAGCCGGGGGGCAGGAAGATGCCGTACCTCAAGACAAGAAAGTCGATGATGGGGGCAAAAAGAAGGATGATAAAGAATATTGGGTTCTCTATTTTGATGGGGCATCAAAAACAAACTCCAGTGGAGCAGGATTGGTTTTGCAAAGCCCTGATGGGTTCTTAATTGAGTATGCTATGAAGCTAGACTTTCCAACCATAAACAATGAGGCAGAGTATGAAGCCCTGATAGCTGGCCTTGGTCTAGCTGGGACACTTAGAGTCAAAAACTTAAAGGTCCGTGGAGACTCGAAGCTGATCATATCCCAGGTAAAGGGAGAATTTGAGGCAAGGGATGATACAATGGCTAAGTATGTCCGCCTAGTAAGGGCTGTGATGACCCAATTTAATGAATGCCATGTTGAACACATTCCAAGGGAAGAAAATGTTAAGGCAGATGCGCTATCAAAGTTCGCTTCGTCTGAAATTGAAGAAAGTTCAGGAAGTGTGTACTTCCGTGTTTTGAAGACACGAAGCATAGATGTTAAGCTAGTGGCTCCCATAGGCTTGGGGACGTCATGGATTGATCCCATCAAGGCTCACATTCAGACCGTTTGGTTGCCAAGCGATGCAACTGAAGCACGGAAGTTAACTGTTCGGGCACTAAGGTACTCTTTGATAGATAGGATTCTTTACAAAAGATCTTTCGTGGTTCCCTACTTGAGGTGTCTCAGGCCCGATGAGGCACGCTTGGCTCTTGAAGAAGTGCATGAAGGTATTTGTGGACAACACTTGGGGGGCAGGGCCTTGGCTCATAAGATAACTCGTTTAGGTTTTTATTGGCCAGAAATGATGGTTGATGCTAAAGAATACGTGAAGAAATGTGACCGCTGTCAGAAGCATGCACCTGTTGTTAGACAACCCCCCGAGATGCTGACCTCTATCAACTCGCCCATTCCTTTTGCTATGTGGGAAATGGATATTTTGGGGCCTTTTCCCATGGTCACAGCACAAAGGAAATTTCTGATTGTAGCCATTGATTATTTCACCAAGTGGATCGAAGCCAAACCCTTGGCCAAGATCACAACTAAGCAGGTTGCACAATTCCTGTGGGAAAAAATTATGTGCCGATATGGAATTCCCCGTATCCTCGTCACTGACAATGGAACACAATTCAACAATGAGGAATTCAAGAAGTATTGTGAAGAAAATGAAATTGAGTTACGATTCACCTCTGTGGCTCACCCGCAAGCCAATGGGCAAGCAGAGGTAGCAAATCGGATAATCCTGGATGGACTAAAGAAGAGGATCGAGAAGTCAAGAAATAATTGGGTGGATGAAATACTTCCAATATTATGGGCCTACAGGACTACCTGTAGAGTCACGACAGGAGCAACTCCCTTCATGTTGGCATATGGGGCAGAAGCAGTAGTTCCAGTAGAGATATCACATTCCTCTCCAAGGATTCAGGCTTTCGATGAGGAAGAAAATGAGGAAGGGTAGAGGTTAGCCCTGGATTTAATCGATGAAGTGCGAGATAAAGCACATGCAAAGATAGTAGAATATCAGAAAAAAGCTTCATTCTACCATAACCTAAGGGTTAAAGAGAGGTTTTTTAAACAAGGTGATCTAGTCTTGAGAAAAATAGAGGCTTTTGGTGTCGGACAGAAAGGAAAGCTTGCCCCGAATTGGGAAAGGCCGTACAGAGTCAAGAGCGTTCAGGGTAGAGGAACCTACAAGCTGGAAACTATGGATGGTTTTGAAGTCCCGAGGACCTGGCACGCACAAAACTTGAAGGTTTACTACGTATAAGATAGGCGAAGTACGATTCTCACTTGTCATTGTGACAAGTAGGTTTAAAAGCACCTCGAAGCTTTGCTTGCGTAGGATTTTATATTCCAATAGAATTTATATTGTCTAGTTATTGTTGATTAGGGTCGAACCCATGCTGTGTAAGGTTTTGGAAAACCAGACTTCATATTAAAGAGTTTGAAATTATTTCAATCTAAGGATGTTTAAAGTTCAAATGTGTATTTAAGATTGTAAAGTTAAAATAGAAAGAGGCAAGAAAAGCAACATATGAAATATAACCCCGGAGGGTAACAAGTTCTGATATGAATGAAGTTCAAAAAGAAGATATACAAAAAAAAAACTTAGGCCTTGGAAGGCTGAGAGTCCTCGGAACCACTATCCGAAGTCTCCTCGGATGTCTCAGTCGTTCCTTCGGACGTCTCGGTCGTCCCCTCTGAAGTCCCTGTAGAGGTTCCCTCTGCGGGAGATGCTGGCTGTTGAGGCGCTGCTCTTAGAGGCTCTTCCACCCTGGCCTTCTTAGTGACAGGCTCAAGCTCCTCTTCGGAAGAATCTTCCTCCTCTCCATCCTTGATCATATCAGCAAGCTTCTCAGTAACACCTCCAAGCTCTGGAACTCGCACATGGCAAGGAAAGGAGGACTGCTCGAGGACCTCTGGAAAATCATCCTGGATGGCCTCCACAGCAGCGTCTCAGCCCTCTTTGTAGCTAACTGGGTGAAGAAGGGCATCATGCTCCACCATCAAGTCTTTGAATTCCTGGGTGTCCATCCAGCCATCAAAAGCTTTGTCCTTCTGCGCCTTCAGAATGACATTTTCTGCCCGGGCCGTTTCCAAGTCAGAAGTGGAAGAGGCCAGTTGAGCTTCAAGGGCCTCTATTTTTTGGTTGGCCTCCTCCAATTTTTTGTTGGCATCTTCCAGGCCAACCTTCCAAACCTTAGCTTGGTGAATTGCCCCTTGGAAATGGGCGTTAGCCTGCAAGAGAAATAGCAGAAGTTTAGAAAAGAAACATGAAAAGGCAAGTATGAAGGGCATAGGTAAAGGACGTACCGTCGCCAGAGCTTGGGCTCCAAAAAGCTCATTCCCCTCTAAGTCCTGTTGAAGGACAAAGTCTTGATAGTCCACCGGGGAGATGGAATGCTTAGACCATTCCTTGGACAGCTCTGTGCTGCCCACGATTGAGTCTTTGCCCCGGATCCCCCAGGCAGGTTGAAAATAGGCCCCTGGCCTCTGCTTGGTGCGCAAAACTTGGCTGGGGCCTTCCTCGCTTGGCTCCATTGCCTGAAGGAGGAACTCAGGGAAGCGATCACCAAGTCGAGGGTCTTTAAAGACCTTCCCAGCCCTCTTCATCCTGGTTGTCTCCAGGTCCTTAGGCTTAGTAGCCTCCTCAATCTTCTCAGCCACTGCAACAAACTAAGTCAGTTGAAGATCAATGGAATAAAAAATGAAGGAAATAAAGGAGGTAAGAAAGGGAACTTACTTTTCTTATGAACGGGCGAGAGGCCGCGTTCTACCAGGACGGTCTCCCGGATAAGATCCCAAGAATGGGAAGTACCGTTGTCTTGTGTAAGGAGGTTGAAAGCTCTAGCCTCCTCCTCAGACAAAGTTATATCATTTGGGCTCCCGTCCACGGCCAGCCCAAAGGATGATCGAAACAGGGAGCCCCAATCTCCACCTTCCCAAACAATGAACAAGAAATCTTTCTTCCACCCCAAGTTGTTATCAGGGATGGACTTCCCATTCATGATATGGGGGATAGTGGGGCGCTGATTTATAGAAACCCAACCCGGACTTTTGTCAGGGCTATTCTTGAACTGAAAAATCTTTCTGAAGACAGCAACAGATGTGGAGACATTGTGCTTGGCGCATTGCGACAGATAGCACAGAATCAGCCTCCAAGAATTAGGGGGAAGTTGGCAAGGGCTGATGCCCACATCAGCCAGTAGCAAAGGAATGAATGGATGAACAGGGAGTCTGATACCTGCCCTTAGAGTATCCCTATAGACGCATAGCGCGTCCTTCTTCCACTGACAGGCCCTGCCGGCCGGACCTGCAAGAACCAGCCTAAAAGGTTCCTTGATTCTGAAGCAGCTGCTCAACTTTTCCAGCTCCTTGGGGTCTCGCAAGGCACTGATATGATCGTGCGCGTCCAGATGCGCATCAGTCGGGTACTCGTCCCCTCGAGTGTTTATCATATCGTTTAAAGAAGTATACCTCGATCGGATAGGGAACTCGTTGGACTTTCTAGCCACGTTCATCTAGGCCAAGTGAGTCATTTTTTTGTCAGCCATCTAAAAAAAAAAAAAAAAGGGCACGTAAACAGGCTATCTTAAAACGGCACACAATGGAAAAATAGATACGAAAAGCAAAGGGAGGAATTTTACCTGAAGAAGCACTCCTGAAAAATGCTTTGAGCTCCGACTTGCTGTTATTGCTCTGAGAATCTTAGCAGGAGGAGAAAGAAGAAAACTTAGAAATGAGAAGGTGAGGAGTAGTAGCCTTTCCTCATTCCTTTATATAAGAGGAAAAGGAAGTTGAAGGGACGAAAGCCCATTAAGGACAAAGGCCCATAGGAAAAAGCCCAGAAAAAGGAATATTCCAGAATATTCCTAGGAATTCTAGAGCATTCTAAATAGGGTGTATTAAGCCCAAATCAATAAAAGAGGCCCAACAAGATTTGAAAAAGCCCAATAAAAGAGGCCCAACAAGATTTGGAAAAGCCCAATAATAGAGGCTCAGTAAAATTTAATAAGGCCCAATAAAAAAAGCCAGGCCCAAATCCAATTAGGATTTGAAAAATACAATACCCTAAATTAAAGCTAAGTGGAAGACCAGAAACCAGGTCGAAATCCAGGTCGTGAATCCTGCCCGAAATCTTTCGAGCAGACACCCGAAAATAACGGGTAAAAAAGACCAGAATCCAGGTCGAATTCCAGGTCGTGAATCCTGCCCGAAATCTTTCGAGCAGACACCCGAAAATAGCTGGAATAAAGGGACTGAATTGAGGTCGAAGCTTCGACCAGGAATGAGGTCGAATTAGCCAAGCATCTTTCAAAAATAAGGATTAAAAATCCAGGTCGAAGTTCGACTAGGATCCTGGTCCAATTCCAGGTCGTGGATCCTAGTCGAAATCCTTCGACCAGGAAGCAAGAAAACCAGAGAATTTTCGAACAGGATTCAGGTCGAAATGTCGACTAGAATCCTAGTCGAAATCCTAGTCAATAATCTCATGACAAGAAGCTAAAAAAAAAAAGTGGGGGAAATTTCGACCTAGATCCAGGTCGAAATTTCGGCTAGGATCCTGGTCGAATTCCAGGTCCTAGATCCAGGTTTAAAGTTCGACTAGGATCCTGGTCGAATTCCAGGTCGTGGATCCTAGTCGAATTCCTTCGACCAGGATGGCAAGGCTGACCCCTGTTTCGACTAGGATCCAGGTCGAAATTTCGACTAGGATCCTGGTCGAAAAAGGGTTGGAAATCTGAAAAATCCAAAAATTAGGGAAAAATCCCAGAAAATTAGGGGAAAATCCAGAAATTAAGGAAAAATCCCAGAAAATTAGGGGAAAATCCAGAAATTAAGGGAAAAATCCAGAAAATTATGGAAAAATCCCGGAAATTAGGGAAAAATCCCGGAAATAAGGGAAAATTCCTGGAAATTAAGATAATTCCTGAATAAAAGGAAAATTCATTGTAAATGTGTAGGTCGCTCCACACTTTACGCAAAAACGAAACCCTGTAGGGAATAAACAGACTTAACTTCTGCGAAACCTAATCAATGTTTCCCAAAAGTTGGGGGGCTAATGATAGGGATAAATAAATTATGATAGTATAATTAAATACTGCAAGGTGTGGGCTGCCAGGCCCAATAAAAAGATATATGATACTCAGACCAGAAAGGTTAAGCCCTGATGGACCAGATCAGGCCTGATGAAATAAAGAAGGCCCAAAAGCCCTGATTATTAATTAATTTCGTAATTAATTAATAAGGGAAAAATCAGCTATTGAGAAAGAGTCCCGATAAGGATATAAATCCTTATAGATTAGCCTCAAGGGGACCTAAAAGGATAAGGAATCAGTTTCCTACTATCTAGGACTCCAAAGTCCATTCTAATTATGAGACTTGCCCACCAAGTCTCCTATACCAAGTCCAATTCAAGGACTCCCAACATCTATATAAGGGGCCTCACCCCACAAATCAGAACTACGTTTTTTGGCTTGATTCTCTAATTCACAGAGATACGTAGGCATCTCGTAAAGGCAGAATTAAGCTACGAAACACGAGAGCAACCATTAAAGGCCTTGAGCTCCCGAATCTTGGTAATAAATACAGCAAATAATAACCTTAGTTTTTTATCCATAACATTATAAAATAAAAGTTAGAAGAGGAGAGAGGTGAGCTAAAAATAAGGAATGGGAAAAAGATTTTAGTGGATCTTGGTGATTTAAGGAATCATCTCAACTAATTTTTTCTCCATATTCCTTATATTTGACTTTAAAATTCCAAATAAATAAATTGTTGGAGTTGCTCTTACATGAATCAAATACACTATATGTATAATCAAAATTCTATGCACAAAGTTTACAGCTCAATAGTATTGATTCAATATACTTGCGGTGCTTGTGTTTTCACAACTTTGATTCAATTTATAAGAAGAGCAATGGCTCTTGTCAAAAAAAAGAAAAGAAAATGAGCAATGGCTCCACGCCTCCCCTAAACAAAAAGCAGAACACAAATACGAACAAGAGCACAGGGCGACTGAGTACAGCTAAGAAGGATCAAGAGATGAAGACATTGATAAAACGGCTGCATTTTTTGTTTTTCTTTTTTCGTTTTGACAGAGAAATTACGGAAGAGGGTACGGGTTAGGGGTGAGCGCGGTGCGGCCTGTGCGGTTTTTTCCTCAAACCGCAAACCATTGGTTTGCGGTTTGATCAAATTCTCAAACTGCACCCGCACCGCGTACCCTAAAAAATCGCATAAACCACACCACAGAAATGCGGTGCGGTGTGGTGCGGTTCACTGCGGTTTACATTTTACAAGTTCGAAAAAATTAAATAAAATACAAAACTTAAACTTAAATTTAATCAAATTTCCGAATAATATAACATAAATTCGCCAATATTCTTCAATAATACAAATTAGAAGTTACATACTGGAAAGTTTAACTTATTTAGGAATTCAATTACAAAACAAAAATAACTTATAAATTATAAGTTATAATTATTCTAATAAAAAATCCAAGTTATGATTTTTACAACTGGTTAAAAACTAAGTAGTGCACAACAGTGGTTAATTGCAAATCTATATGTTTTATATTTTTGGTAGCTAATGCAACAGAGTAGTCATTTTCCCAAGCTACCGATCTCCTGTACGAGAGCAAGTAATCAAAGGTAGAAAAATACCTTAAGTCTATCATAACTCTTAAGTTTTATTAAATGAGTTCACTATTTATAATATATTAAATATTGCGGTGCGGTGCGGTTTGAAACACATTTCAGAAATTTAAAATCACAACCCGCACCGAACCGTGCGATTTATTAAAAATTCAAACCACAACACGAAAATTAAAAACCGCATTTTACGGTGCGGATTGGTGCGGTGCGGGCGGTTTTTACGGTTTGTGCGATTTTCTGCTCACCCTAGTACAAGCAGTACACAAACCCGTGAGATCTTTGACTTGACCAAACCGAGTGAAGCCAATTTCAATAGAGTCAACGTGATATATTTGTCCACGGTGAAACCACTACAAACAAAGAGAACATGAATACTAAAAAAATGGAAGAAAGAAAAAAGTTTTAACGGTTGAATTGCCAACTTTAACCTATTTTTAAAAATTTTGCCAATTTTATACGTAACCACTGTGTACCATATATATAAGATACTCAACTATTTAATTCAATTTAATTCAATATTCATGTACATTTCTAACAACTTTGGGTGAAGTATCTTATTTTATTTAAATTTGGATGCTCAACTAAACTTTTAGTAAAGTGGTGTATCTAAATGACCATGTCACTTCTATGTTTATTAATTTTATATTTTCACTCTCTTTGCTAATTTTATTTCTTGATGAAACAAAACTTTTGTTCATTTATTTATGTAACTATAAATCATTATAAAGTTAAAAACATAACCAAAATTAGAGGTTATACGTGTGTATATATACTATATAATGATGATCTTAAACAATTTTCTTTTATTTACTACTTTTTCTTCTCTAGAATTAGCAACAAATTCAAAATTTTCCAAATGTATAGTTGAAAAATGTAACATGTATGCACGGAAATTTGTAGAGTTGAAAAAGTATATATAGGTGATTGCACCATTAATTAATACTACCAAATTACAGTTGAAGATCAATTTTGTATGTTGATCAAACGCAAGGAATGTTGGACTTATAATGTTCAGCACACAGATAATTCTTTATTCATACTAATGGATGTACGGTGTTTGTGTGAGGAATGGCATGTAGTAAGTGTGTAAATGTTATGTTTATTCAAATATAAACAATAGAACTTGTTTTCAGATAACAGTTGTTAGATAATTAATTAAGTATAGGTACGTAGAATAAGCATGGAATTGACTTTAGTTTTTTTGACTTTAGACTAGCATATATGCATACGACTACGGGGGAAACAACTGTTTATACGTACAGTAAAATTTATGTACTTGAATCGAAAAAAATATTATTATATAAAAATTATTTTATAATATAGTCTGATATATAAATTTTGAATTTTAAAAATTAATTAAAAAATATTTATTATATATTTCAAATACATAAATTTAAAAGATCCTAACTTTTTAAAAATATATTCTGTAACATAATATTAAATGCATGAATATATTAATTACAGTTATCATGAACGCGCAAGCTAAGTAATGTAAGAATATTATATATCACTATATATATACATATTATATACATATATATATGTGTATATATATAAATATATATAGACATCGTTGGATGGGATACAGTTTCCGCAATGTTTCATTGCGGTAGTACTCACCTGCCGTAATGAAACATTGTGGGAGCTTGCAATGAAACATTGCGGATGGTGTATCCAACCAAGTTGGTTGACGATAATTTCCCAAATATATATATATATATATATATATATATATATAATTTATGCATTTTTATTTTTATATGGAGAAAAATTGATAAAGTATGAATTTGAAAAAAAGTGTAAAATATTACTCCCTCTGTCCCTCCCATTTGTTTACACTTTCCTTTTTGGGATGTCCCTTCCAATTGTTTACATTTCAAAATTTTCCAAAAATAGTAAAGTTTTTATAATTTTTAAATTAACTACATCCACTACTTTCCTCCACTATACCCACTTTATACATATAATATTAATCGGTCCCACTACTTTACTCACTTTTTCAACTTTTCTCAACTACTTTATCATTTTTCTTAAACTCCGCGCCCCACCCAAATGTAAACATTTGGGAGGGACGGAGGGAGTATAATATAGTGGTTATTCTTATTTATAATTAGCTCAAATTAAAATCGTAATATTTTATTATAATAGAAAGGTTATTATTATTATTATTATTATTATATGCAATATTAATATATAAAGGTTTACTGTATATACAAACTACAAAGACCGGTAATATAATTTAATATAATCGTGTAAACATAAAATAAAATTCAATCCACATAACATTCGTAGTAGAGAATACAAGTTATACTCATATTAAAACAAAATGTCTAAGGGTTGAACTGAAGTGAGTCCTTGCAAAATGGGTCTAAGGGAATCTGACAAAATGGGTCTGGATCCGAAAAACCGAACCGAGATCAAATCCGAGATGAGAATTATATAATTCGATAATTATCTGAAAACCGATTTAAACCGATCTAAAAAATACCCAAACCGAAAATTTAACCGAAAATGATCTGAAATACAAGATCCGATTATAACTTGATACCGATTAAAATCGAATAATATATATTACTCGAACCGAATATGACCCTAAATAAGCAAAATTTATACTTTAAACAATTTTATGTTTATGATAACATACTTATTTAATCATATTCTTTTGTAAAAGTACATTATATTATATTAAAAATACTAAATTAAATAAAAATGATATTTTTAAATTTCAAAATTTGAAAAAATAAATAATTTATGATACGAAAATATCTGAACCGAATTTAATCCGAACAAAATTTTGTATGATCTTAAACTGAATTTTATTCGGTTTTAATCCGAATTAGACCCGAACCGAATCACATCCGACCTGATCCGAATGATTTTCAAATATATCATAATCGGAAAGTAAATCCTATCCGAAATTGATCCAATCTAAAACTGAACCGGTTATCCGAATTGTCAAGTCCAGTCCGATCCCACATACCACTAAAATTCATCGAAAGTTTAGAACAAAATTCTGAAAAAATGTCAAAAAAATTGATTCCTTCCCCCCGAATTATATTTTTAGTACCCCGTGTGCAAGGCCATAGTACATTCATATACGTTCTATGGTGGCAAGATTTCAATTAATTATTTATAACTACGTGTTCAAGAATTTAGGCTTTGTTTGAGAGTGCCGTTAAAAACTGATGTGCTGTGAGAAAAAATGCTGGTGGAAAAAGTACTGTCAGGAAAATTAGATGACTTTTTGGTAATTTTTTTAATTTATACATATTTCGAGATATTATATATAAAAATAATATGTTTGAGAAGGTTTGATGAAAAAACTGATAGCTAGTTCCTGTAAAAACTGTTTTCAGTTTTTTCCAAAAGCATGAGGGAAATGTTTTTGCTAACAGCAGTTTTTAGACAAAAAACACAGTTCCAGACAACATAACAGATTTTAGAATTTACCAAATACCTTTCTGACAGTTTTTCAGCAAAAAACTGTTATAACCGTATGCAACAGCAATACGAAAAGGAGCTTTAACCTTTACGTGTTTACAGCCATGTACCCAAAGAAGAAATACCCGGTCATTTACATGTATCTGTCAAATTAGTGATGTGTACTATGACAACTGAAAGTATTTAAATGAAGAGTATAATGTATAAATAATATAATACCCCAATAAAATGAAATATGACCATTTGCTCTCGGTTTCACAAAGTGAAATTACTATATAGTGAATGATTGCGCGCGACCTTGCAGGTATTTTACAAGATGTCACGTCAGTATCGTGCTACCAAATTTCAGTGATCATAGCCAATGTAGGATTGCACTCGGTTAGCGGTGAAAAAAATAACATAAAATACGTATTGTTTTGGTTTGCGTAATCCGATAAAAAATTATTTGCGTTTTATATCTAAGTTATTTGCGTGCGTTCCATTAAAAGACATTTCCATTAAAGAAGATATAAGATATGACAATATGAGGTATGTTAATTACAGTGAAACCTTGTACATGAAATACAAACTACAACTCCATTAACGAGTAGTATCTCCGTCCTCTCATTTCTTTAAAGTTTTTTAACATGCACGTATTTTAAGACAATTATAAAGTATAATTTCGTAATTTATTTTTAAATTTTTTTTTTAAAATTTGAACATTATATTTTAATTTAGAAGAAAAAAAATTAAAAAAAAAAATTATGCAACTACATTTAACAAGAGGATTAAAATGCGTGCCGAGCCCCATCCCCCAATGTAAAGAATTGAGGGGTCCAATATAAAAAATTGAGGCGGACGGAGAAAATAGTAATTAGCAAAATTAATTAAGAGTCTAAGTAAAACTTTCTCCACCTCATTTATTCATTGTCTAAAATCTATAAACATACAAAATTACACAAAAAAAAACAAGAAGAAACAAATAAATTAAAAGTCCCCTCACATGAGCTCAAACTTCCAAGATTCTTCATCCATTACCATTCTTGAGTACTGGTTAAAATCATGATGAGCAGGAGGAGGAAGAGAGGGAGGATTAACAGTCAAAACATCATTGTTTCTGTTACTGTCAATATCATTATTTAGCAAATCCAAGTAGTTAAAGTCATCATTCATATCCCAAAATCCCATGTTGTTTGTTGTGCAAGCATCACCATTAAGCCAGTCAAAAGTTGGTAAAAAATCCAAGTCATCCAGTAAGTTGTTAAAATTTGGGTTCGATGAAGTAGAGGTTGAAGAAGAAGAACAAGGCACCGAAGACTCAGAAACAAGAATCTCATGAGGCTCCATTAATGGCACTTCATCTGTGCAGAAACCATTATTTATGATTTCCATAGATGGAGCTTCTGATATGCTTTGTTTCTCATCTTCTTGAATAGTTACTGTTTCCATAACAGGGGAGTTTTGATTTTCTTGTTCTTGGGTTGGTTCTGGTGGTGGAGGAAGGGGTGGTAGTGGCTTGTGAGTGAGAGGATCAATTCCCATCTTCCTTAATTTTTTCTTGATGTGTGTATTCCAATGATTTTTAATCTCATTATCAGTTCTTCCAGGGAGATTAGAGGCAATCTTGGACCATCTGCAAAATTCATTTGTTTGAAGAATAATTAGTTAGTGAAGAATGTGATGGCCACTAAAGTTGTCCATGCTAAAAAAGTGATATGGCTGCACTGCATGCTTAAAAAGATTCGTGTACAGAAAAAAAATTGTTTCATTTTTTTATGAAAACATTATGGTATTTAGAAATTGAACAGAAAGAGCTAATGATAAAAATAGTGAAAAAGGACAGTATGGGAGCTCAAATTCAGTGCCACTTCATTTGCATTGTCCGCCACTTTTTGACCACAAAACAGTTTTTTTATCCCGACTGGTAAAATATTTACTATATGTCTTCTGTATATTTTAAATCAGTGATCTGATCTGATGTAGTCAAGCCAGTAGGAAATTTACCTATTGCCAAGTTGAGAATGGAGGTCAATAACCAAGTTCTCTTCATATTCTGATAATAAACCCCTTTTTAAATCCGGTCTAAGATAATTTGTCCATCTCAATCTGCAGCTCTTACCACATCTTAGTAATCCTGTAATGCCCAAAAACAACCAATTAGAATCAATAAAATCTTGCGAAGTGTTAAAAATTGCAAAATAGACCATTCACGGTATTTGTTTACATTATTTGACTTCAACCAAATTAAAACACAAAAAATAGTGTATGATTAATTAATATTCATCGGAGGCAATCAATATGCATAAACAAGTGCCCATATACCACTAACAAACGCGATAAGTATGTCGTAACAGTCATGTTCTAGTACCTGAATTCATATAAGAAATACAAAAAACTTATATTTGATGATGAGAGGATATAAAATATGTCCAAGTTAAAGTGAAGATTAAAGATAAACCTGCAAGTTTAGGAACAGCTCTCCAACAGCATTGGCCATTAGTGAGAATAAAGTTGATGAGCTTCTTATCTTCATCAGAAGTCCAAGGACCCTTCTTCAATCCAACTTTGTCACAGCAAGGTTGCCTCCCCATTATCACCCTCTAAATATACACACTTTATCTCAGTAATCTTTAAATTTATATACTTGATGATCCTAGCTGGTTAAATGAAGTTAACTTAGCTTCTATAAATTTATGTATGGATAGAGATTGATATGTGATATGTGAGAGAGAAGGAGAGGTGGAGAGAGATGAGTCTTGACTAATGCTACCTACAAATCAGCACTTCACATATTTATACACTTCAAATATCAACTCATCTCCTGTAGAGGACACCACATCGCTTACTTCATCCACATTGTACTCTTTTTTATTTTATTTTTTTAAAAAAAAAAACCTTTATATATGTTTTTTTCTTTAACAGATATCATCCACTCGTGTGATTCAACCATTCAACGCGTTCTAAGACTTTTAAGGGTTTATATCGATGTTCGATGGCATGTCTTATTCTTACTACAAGATTGTTACACTTCATTATTTCAATTACTCCCCTATTTAAGTGACATTTTGAGCTAAACTATAGCTACTAGTATTATGTTATAATTTACTAGAGAAAAAGATATGGAAAAGGTATTGTAAATTGTAATAAAATAATAAGAAAATTGCCAGAATTTTTTTTTTTTGCTAACTGGGATTAATTTAACTTTTTACTAATATTACTTAACCATCATAGTTTATTACAGTATAAAAAAGTATCCTCTATGTACATAGTTATTAGAGTTACCGTATTCGACTTATATGAGTAAATTCAGTGTTTGTTTCCATTGCACAAAGTCAATTAGTATAAGTATCTAGATATTGACTTATTTCATCTCTATTAATTATCCTTCAAATCTGATTTAGAGTTCTCTCCCCAAATATGTTAGAGAATTTTAAAGCCAAACTTTGTTTGTTGTTAGTTGTTTCATTTAACCAGAAAAGACTGCTGTTTCTGGGTGATGTTGTCAGTTGATGGTATGAAACCCTTTTTTCTTGTCATCATAAAATCTGGATTGAATTCTCATACGCCCTAAAATTTATGAAAGTATGTATCCTATTTAATTTATAAGATGTATTCTAGAAAATACTTTAGTTGTTGCCTATTTTCTTCTTAAATTCATTTTATTACTTATCAAAAATTTGAAGATACACAAAACCACATTTCTCAGATACATTATCATACTATAATATCCTCCTCTGATGCTGTGAAAACAACTAAAAACATGTTTAAGTATGAAGTCTGTTCTTTACTTGTACAATAAGCATGAAAATGCATGTTAATTAGACCCTTACGATTTTTCATTACTACTATAGGCAATTTTATATGTTTTGTGCGGTAAATGGTATTAATCTAATTATTATTTGTGCCTCGATCAGTCAAAATTAATAATTTTTCATTATAAGGAATACCCAATTCCGTTTTGTATACAATAACTTTTTACAAATAACTATTTTAGATCATTCAAATACTGGTCATTTAGATCATGTAAAACATGGTTATAGAATATGTATAAGTGACGAAATAATTACAAATTTTGCTAGTAATTGCATACTATTAAATTGGATGTTGCTAAACCTTTTTCTATTGAACTTTTGGTGTTGAAATGTATTCCTAAAAGAAATATAAACTATTCTTGAAATTGTTTCTTGAATGCGGATGTCACTCTTACGTATACATGAGGAAGTTTGTAGAATAAAATTGGAGCTGGCCTTTATCAAAAAGTGTGTTGAACATGCTTTTAAGGACCTTTATAGATCATACGCCCGGTATCTCCACCGCCACAGGTATATGTGCCTTTTAGTCTTATCATAATTTAAATTATTTATTTAATAGATTATAATTCCTTTAAAACACATTATTCTTTCGACACATTTATGTAGTAATAGTTTCGTGATTTTAGAGGACCTTTCCATTTTAAACTAAAAATTTAAGTTTTTATAAATTAAAATCACATAAAAAATCTACAATGGTAAAAATAATTATGAACTATTCCCTTCATCCCACTAGATTATTAATATTTGAAATTGAGTGATAAACACAAAATATAAAATAATTTAATTTAACCTAAGAACATATCTTCTTTCTCATTGAATATGCAAAATCTCTAATTAAATTATTATAATTTAATTTGACCAACATTTGCTAATAATATATAATCATTCAATCTCTCTTCTGACATAATTATACTACCTCCGGCCCACCCGGTTCTCTATGTTTACTATTTACATGTATTTCGAAACTTCTATAAAATATACTTTTATAATATTTTTTAATTTTTTTTTAATAAAAGTTTAAACATAAAATTTTTATTCTGAAAAAAAAATTAAAAAAATATATTATGGAGTTATGTTTTAAAGAAGTATTGAAAAGCGTGCCGAAAAGTAACGTATAGAATTTAATGGGACAGAGCGAGTATGTAGTATAGGGTTTTAAATTAAAAAATATTTAAACCTCTTTAAAGTAATACCTTTGGTACTGAAAAAAATATTATTTTACCAAATTTATTATTTTATCGATATAATAATATTTTATTATTTTATTAATAAATTAATATTTTATTACTTTACCGAATAAATAAATGAACTAAATGGGGATATCTGTAATCTACAATATAAAAATGTGATAAATATTGAGCATCTCTTAAATTATCCCAGAAAGAATAATTCAGTTATGAAGGAAATATTGAATCGGTAACGACCACCGAAGGGACTGCCCAAAATCAATGGCATCCCAAACTTGTCATGAAAAGAAACATTTCAAGCAATCAACAATTTAACTGATTGTCCAATTACTTGTTACAACACGAACAAAATACCAGTACTTATTTATCCTCCAGATCAAGTCAAATATGATTTGTCTTTGGTGAAAAGAATAAACAAGCTACTCTAAATTCATATTTTAAAAATAAATAAATTTTGTAACTCAAATACCTTATTTTTTTTAATCATAATTACCCCGCAGCCGCTATTTTTTTGGTACGCACTGAGTAAACCCTACGGGCTCACGTAATAACCTGCAAATCACGTGAATGAAGATAAATCGCGTTTAAACGACATGTTCTGACTCAGTCCCATAAGATTCGAACCTGTGACTAAGAGTATAGTTATCCGCTCTTTAAATAACTGAACCAATCCTTGTGGGTTCAAATACCTTAATTATATATATCATTATGGAATAATTACTTTCTTGAGCCATTAATGACTTTCTAATTTTTTATTATTCTATAGTTTTAGCGAGAACATTATTTTACAACATTCATCCAAGTTGGGACCGGCAAAATTTATTACTTAAGCGAGTTTATTACTTTATCGAATATTATTTAATGGAGGATTAATTATACAAGTGTAAGAAAATCGAAGAGAATACTATGAACCTTTGGTGCGCTCTTGTTTAATTGTTCTGTATATTTATACAATTGAGGTATTATGTTATTTGATTTTTTGGTTATATTTAAGTAATTTTTAATATTATAAAATATTAGTCTCTAGCTAACAGGCTTTCTTTATTCTAGTTAATCAACCTAAAAATTAATTAAAATTGATGACTAAATTTATAAATCTTAATAATTTAATTAGATATTTTTAAAAATAATAATTAAAAATAATAATATATATTATATGTATGTATAATTTCTCATGAAAATGAATGTATATATTATAAATATTATAATAATTAGTACATATATTTAATTATTTAATTAAATACATGTGCTATTAGTGACAATTTATAATACATGTAATACACGTGGGTCTTTCTCCAATTAAATGTATAGTATGTTCGTACGTATATGTGATTATTCATTACAATTATTTAAACTTTGTTATAAGTTAATTTTCGCTTTTTAAAATTTTTTAATTTATAATAAAAAAATTTAATTAATTATTTTATGAAAATAAAATTTTTGAGATTATTTCAGGGGATTTTTTCAAAAATAAATTTTTGAAAAGTTATGTATGCAGGTTCGTTCGAAAATTTTTTCTTCTTTTTTATATATATCTCTAATTTATTTAATGTATAATCTTTGTATTGATTTTTTTTATATTGGCTCTAATTTCTTAAATAGTATTTTTGTAGTTAAATAATATTTCATTATAAATCATTATTATTGCAATAAAATGTAACATATTATTTATCTCAAATTATTCCCCGATTAATACAATAACTTTTTATTACTGCCATAAATAATTATGTTCGAACTCCGGTTTATACTACCATAATCTATACATATTTGAGTTAGGTTTACGATAAACTGTATAATATGAAGAAAATGGACCGTGCATTTATAGAATATTCAAATATAATAAATATTTTTAGACCTTGTTCTAAGGAGTATAGTTGGAATAAAATGTTTTTTGATATTTTTATTTATATACTTAAACAGCACCAATGTGGGCTACTGGCCTATTGGTGTACCTAGAAGAGTGTCTAGTTACTAGGCTGGACGATATGGGCCGTCTTAAAGAGCAATAAGGTTATGGGGTATGTTGTATTTACTTGGGCTATGGGGCATGCGCGATACAGTCAAAACCCAGCAAAAACAAGAGCTATTGAACCAGTGAGGCATTCAATTAGAATGTAGAATATATACATGCACCCCACAGAAAAACCATTCATTTAATTTTATAATTATGTATAGATGTATTCGTCAGTGAAGATAACAGGAGGCTCAAAGCTCTTGAGAGCAAGACTAGGTACAGCGACACTGATGATTATCAAGATAGAAATTATATGATGCAGGCCTTAGATTACATTTTAGCAATACTTTTAGACATTGCATGTATAACAGTGAGCAATGCTGTACAAAAAAGCCATTGCATATATAACAATGACAATGCCAATGCCAATGCCAATGAGTATGGACGGAATCAGAATCTCACTTAACTATTAGAAATACCTTTTACTTTTTAATATAGCAGGAGCTAAAAAATATTTACTGGCTTGATTTTCCAAGATCAGTCGGGACTTCAGTCTACCTCGCCTCCCTTAATTTCTGATGTGACTCAACTTAGACCTTTTTGTGTCGAATGTAATGTAGAATAAGTAAGGGTATCGTTAACGCCAAGGATCAAGGGTTTGCTTCTTGCTTTTATCTTAAATAAAAATTAATAATAGAATTTGATATGATTTGTTGTTTTTAACTAAACTAAATAAAATTCAATGAAAATTTGGTGTGTAAATAATTAGAAAGAGATGTTGGAAAGCATGTAAATTCACCACTAAACCCATGACATACAATTCTTGAACTCTATCCTCGATGTGCTAAATACTTACAGAAAACTTGCCATGACCACATAGAAACAAATTTTGCTATTCATATAACCCCATGACCATATAGAAAAGTTAATATGAATTACATACTTATACAATTAATTCCATGACCACATAGACAGATTAATTGACTTTTTAGAGACAACAATCACATAACAAACTTGGATGACCACATACCAATGTTAATTCAAGCATCTCTAAAAGTTTTGACGAACATATAAGCATAATCAAGCACATCTCAAGAATTCAAGTTTAATACTCATAAAATTGTCATAAAGTTTAGGGTTTCAAAACAGCCCTCCAACAAAAAAAAAGTTTAGCCTACCATAGTCATGGCTAAATACATGGAAATCATAAAGAGTTGAGAATACAATACAAAGTAAAGATGTAAAAGAGAAATCCCTATGTCGAAATTCCCAAGCACACAATCTTCTCCTTGAAGTCTTCTTCTCTCCTTCGTGGCTATGAAATATGTATCTCTCTAATAATATAAACCTAATCTATAAAAAGTATTTTTATTCTTTCTAGGAATAAAATAAGAGTTTCCAAAATTGAATGGGATTCTAAAGTCAAAATTCGTAGTTGACTTTTCTCTGCTGTTACCGGGCTGATCCGAATGTATTTTGAAGTGTAGACCATTCTCTAATTAAAGAGAATCTCGTTATCTTCGCGTGGGCTGTTGAATCGCCTAAATCTGATGAACGGAACTCAAGATACGACCCAAACAATAAGTCATGCTCCAATAATCCCACTAATCCGAATTTTCTTCTAATTTAGCTCCAATCCTTTCCAACTTAGAATTATTTGCTTCCTACAATAGAATATTACAAACTAATTAATAAAGGTCCAATTAAATACAAAACATAATCAATATGGGAACAAATATCATCTAAAATATACACAAATATATATTCTATCAAATATCCCCACACTTAGCATTTTACACGTCCTCGGGCAAATAAGAGAAATAAAATTATCTAATTAACTAACTCCACTTTCGTAGATGACACGATTGCATTGAGCATATGCAACAAGCCGTTAAACCCCTAGGCAACCCTAGTAGGACGAGTTATGTCTCGTGAGGGTTTATAGAAGATATACCCACAAAATCTACCCAGCCCATGCAATACAATCGTCCTCAAGCAATGAAGGACTACAGCTACCTACAATCATGCAACTAGATGATTACAAAGGATCACAAACATAATAGTGTACGCCAAGTCAGCAATACTCTCAAGATATGCAAAAGTTAAACACATCACGCTCACACTAAAATATCACCACATAGTACGCACAAGTGTAAAGTGCGCGTGTGTGCTGAGTTTAACAAAATGCTCTCTACTGAACCAAGAACAAAGACGTACAAGTTTCAACATGACAAGTCACGCGATTTAATAGCTCCTAACTTGATCACTAGAATAGATCTTAAACACTTCGTTACTTAGAACAAGCCATCATTCGAGCTTAGCAAGGGATTTTTATGTCTTATTTTTTTTTTTACAATACCACTAACTATACACATATGATTTTTAATGCTCGGTCTAAGGTTATGAAGCTCCTCAGGGTAAGTGAGTTACGTCCACCATAAGACTTCACAAGCTAGATCCAAGGTTGGGTGACTTCTCAGGGTAAGTGAGTTACGACCACTTTCAGACTTCGCCAATCATATTATACACACATCTGTATTAAGTGGTTTATTTAACCGTGCAATGGTTGAGATCCCTAAAAATTTATGCACTAATACTCATGTAGCGAGCGTTGGGTCAGTAATCCCAAACCATAAAAGGCTTTAGGTTACTAGGCACAAAGTCCCCTCAAACTTAATAACTCGAGTATTAATGAGCCCAACCTAGTCAATTATACCATTTTTTTTAATGTGTATTTTATTGATACTCATATATACTTTTTTAATCTATTTTTTTTAAAGATATTTACATCCCACAACTTCCCCCAAACTTAAGAATTTACGTACTAAGCTCAAAAATGAATAGTCAAAATTTTAACTATCAACAAGGAGCTACCCCTCAAGAAACAAGAATATCTAAGTCTCGGTTCAAGAGCATAAAAAGATTGTGTAGGGAAATAAGTTCTGCATTAGTGACACCACGCTTTGTAACATCAAGTGATCGTTAAAACAAGTTACACATAATATCATCATAGGTCAGTGACTTGGACTACTACTAATTCGAGATCATGCTTATGTTATGCAATGATATGCAACTAAAATATAATACAACTATATGATTTAATGCAATTTATATGAATTACTTTATGCAATGTGCAAATATTTAATCTAACATGACATGATTATCTAGCTACTTAAAAGACTATTTTTTTAATAACATTGAGAACACCTCCCCACACTTGAATGATTCATAGTCCTCGATGAATAAAATCTATCATATATACATCTATAAGGAATAAAATATTATCCTAAAAAAAATACATAAATTAAATAAGAAAAATAATTTACAAAGAAAGTGAGAAAAACTCCCCTATGCAATGGAAAGAAGTGTCGCTCGAAAAGAATATAAGAAACAGTTCCTCCAATTGTCCAAACTCCAGCCCAATTTAAGTAGATAATTAATTCAGCCCAGTGTATAACACAAGGTTAGCTGGTACAATTGTCACATTAGTAAATGTTGAGATCTAAAAGGTCAGGGGTTCGAGATTACGCAGCAGCAATTTCCTTCTTTTTTTTACACAGCAAGCAAGAAGGAAGTAAATGGACTGGTAAGCAATTGGGCTCATAATAGGCCCATAAGAAACATAGCTGCAGTCGTGAAACCTGAAGCGCGCGTGAGCATGCAACAGAACTGCGGGATCATGCCAAATCTATAAAATATGGCAGATTGTGATAGTCTAGTGAGCATGAGCTTGCAGTTAACCGGAGTGAGCATGCCAAACTGAATAAACATGACAGATTATGGATTAAGAGGAGCGTGAACATGCACTGAGATCGCGTGGTCATGCTAAATGAGAGAAACATACCAGACACCATAATAAAGCTGTGTGGACATGATGAACTTCTGCTAGATCATGCTAGATCATTTTATAATCTTCTATGTTCAAATACAAAGAATACATACAACATTCATGGGTTGCCTCCCAAGAAGCGCCTTCATTTATTGTCTTTGGCTAGACAATTTCTTTGCCTCATATTTTAAGTATCAGAAATGATCACATCATTAAGAGCCTCACTCTCCTTGATGTGGTTGGAAGGGTCCTCCAAGTTTGGTTTGAGACGATGCCCATTCACCTTAAATGTATTTCCATCATCTTTTTTAATCACCACAGCTCCATGCGAAAATACCTCCACAATTTCAAATGGACCAATCCACCTTGATCTCAACTTTCCAGGAAAAAGACGCAACCTAGAGTGATACAAGAGAACTTTCTGGCCCACCTCAAAATGCTTCCGATGAATCATCTTATCGTGAAACACCTTCGTCTTTTCCTTATAAATTCGAGCACTCTCAAAAGCTTCATTGCGTAGCTCCTCTAATTCCGAAAATTGTAGCTTGTGATGTAACCCAGCTTCATCGAAGTTCATGTTGAATTTTTTAATTGCCCAATATGCTTTATGCTCGAATTCCACTGGTAGATGACAAGGCTTCCCATAGACAATGCGATAAGGTGACATACCAATGGGTGTCTTGTATGCCGTTCTATAAGCCCAAAGTGCATCATCTAGCTGTTGACTCAAATCTTTTCGAGTTGATCCCACAGTTTTTTCCAAGATTTGCTTAATCTCCCTATTAGACACCTCTGCTTGTCCATTGGTTTGTGGATGATAAGGTGTAGAAACCTTATGTGTGATGTTATACTTGCGAAACAATGCCTCAATGGTCCGGTTGCAAAAATGTGATCCTCCATCACTGAGAACAACTCTCGGCATTCCAAATCTGGCAAAAATATGTGTCCTCAAGAACTCTCAAACAACTTTAGAATCATTAGTGTGGGTGGCTTTAGCTTCCACCCACTTCGACACATAATCAACAGCCAACAAAATGTATAGAAAACCATTTGAATTCAAGAACGGTCCCATGAAATCAATACCCCAAACATCAAATAACTCAACATTTAAAATAGGATTCATGGGCATTTGATTCTTGGAATTTATGTTTCCTAATCGCTGGCATCTATCACAAGTGCTACAAAATTCCTTAGCATCTTTGAAGATTGTAGGCCAATAAAAACCACACTCTAAGACCTTATGTGCAGTTCTTTTCGCTCCAAAGTGCCCTCCGCATGCATAATTATGAAAAAACCTTAACACAGATTCAAATTCATTATCAGGAAAACATCTTCTTATTACTAGATCGGGACAATGCTTCCAAAGATATGGATCATCCCACACATAAAATTTTAAATCATGTTTAACTTTATCCTTTTGTGCACTAGTCAAAGTATTGGGCAACATTCTGATGTGCAAGTAATTCACAATGTCTGCATACCATGGAATAAAGTGTTTTAGAGAACTTACCTCAATCCGGAGAACTTGTTCATCCAGAAACGTCTTAGTTATAGGTACATCTTCTTCCTCCCTCACCAAGCGACTCAGATGATTAGCTACAACATTCTCAGATCCTTTCTTGTCCTTAATTTCAATGTCAAACTCTTGTAGCAGCAAGATCCAACAAATGAGTCTTGGTTTTGCCTCCTTCTTGGCCAACAAGTACTTTAAGGCCGCATGATCAGTGTACACAATCACTTTTGTACCAAGCAAATATGACCGAAATTTCTCCAAAGCAAAAATAACAGCTAGGAGCTCCTTCTCGGTGGTTGCATAATTGAGTTTTGCATCATTTAAGGTCCTCGATGCATAATAGATAGCATGCACCTTTTTGTCTTTCCGTTGCCCTAATACAGCTCCAACATCATAATCTGAAGCGTCACATTATCTCGAAGGGCAAATTCCAATCAGGTGCTTGTATGATGGGAGATGATGTAAGCTTCGATTTCAGCTCCTCAAATGCTAACTTGCATTCATCGTTGAACTCGAACGGAACATCTTTCTGAAGAAGATTAGTTAGAGGCCTTGCAATTTTAGAAAAGTCTTGAATGAATCTTCTGTAAAAACCAGCATGCCCAAGAAATGACCTAATCTCCTTAACACTTGTCGGAGCATGTAAATACCGAATCAAGTCAATCTTTGCTTTATCCACTTCAATGTCTCTTGAAGAAATCACATGTCCATGAACAATACCTTGGGTCACCATGAAATGGCACTTTTCTCTGTTCAACACTAGATTTGTTTCTTCACACCTTGGCAAAATTAATCCCAAATTCATCAAGCAACCATCAAAATCATCACCAAAGACACTAAAAATCGTCCATGAAAACTTCGATAATTTTCCCCACATAATCATAGAATATGCTCATCATGCATCTCTGAAAAGTCCCAGGCGCATTACACTGAACGAAAGATAAGCGCCTAAAGGCAAAAGTACCAAAAGGGCATGTAAATGTTGTCTTCTCTTGATCTTCGGGGGCTATAGGGATTTGATTATATCCGGAGTATCCATCCAAGAAACAGTAATAAGCACGGCCAGCCAATCTCTCCAACATTTGATCAATGAATGGCAAAGGAAAATGATCCTTCCTTGTAGCATTGTTGAGAGGCCTGTAATCAATACAAACTCTATGACCAGTGATGGTTCTTTGAGGCACCAACTCATTCTCCTCATTCGCCACAACTGTAACTCCAGACTTTTTGGGAACAATATGCACGGCAGAAACCCACTTTGAGTCAGAGATAGGATAAATGATTCCATTATCCAATAGCTTGATGACTTCTTTCTTCACAACTTCCATCATAGGAGGATTAAGTCGACGTTGAGGTACTCTCACAGGTTTTGCACCTTCTTCCAAGTGAATACGATGAACACATAATGTGGGACTGATTCCTCGAATATCTGCTAAGCTCCACCCAATAGCTTTCATATGTTTGCTAACTACCTTCACCACTTTTTCTTCTTGTTCAGACGTGAGCTTTGATGAAATTATGATAGGCAATGTCTCTTCCTTCCCTAGAAACACATATTTGAGATGAGAAGGCAATGGTTTAAGTTCTAGTTCAGGTGCTTGAACAATTGACGGCAACTGCTTCTGAGTGGAACTAAGAGGTAGTACCAAGTTCGTCACATCTTTGACACAATCCACTCCATTTAGAGCTTTGCAGTGCTCCATCATACTATCAGTATAAATACCTGAACCCTAGACAATGACTTCAAAATTCCCTTCCTTGTCAATACCGATGCCCTGTGAAATTAATGTCTCTAGTTCATCTTCTTTCATCAACTCAAAGTACTTTTGTGCAAAATCTCCTGTTGTGCTCAATGCATAGCACATCTCGATGTCCACGGGGTACCTCATCATCTCGAACATGTTGAACTTTATAGTTTCATTATCAAAATACATACTAAGCTCTCCTCTTTCCACATCAATCCTTGTTTGAGCAGTGCACATGAATGGTCTCCCAAGAATTAATTGTGCATTAGGTGCTTTTTCCCATGTCCAAGATATACAAATTAGCTGGATATTGAAACATGCCAACCTGCACAAGAAAATCCTCCAAAACACCTTTCGGATAAACTTGAGATCTGTCAGCTAATAAAATCGTAACACCATCTGTTTTAAGTTCAGTTTTAGTACACAGTTTCTTATTAAGACTAGATGGCATAACATTAATCGACGCACCCAAATCAAGTAAAGCATTTTCAAATTTAGAGTTACCAATGATGCAAGGAATAGTAAAACTCCCGGGATCCTTACACTTGGTTGGCAATTTTCCTTGCAAAACTGCAGAGACATTTTCTTTCATCTCAACAACCTCTCTTCCCTTCAGCCTCCTTCGTTTAGTACACAAGTCTTTCAATACCTTGGCATATGCTGGTAGATTCTGAATGCATTCCAGTAGAGGCAAATTTATATGCACTTTGCGAAAGGTCTCCAAAATATTTGTCTCTAGTGCACTCGTTTTTGTCTGAACCAACCTAGCTGGGAAAGGCATATAATCGAAGCGACTATTAGTAATAACTGGATTTGAAGAGTTAAAAGATTTACCAGCAGATTTTGGTGAAGTTTGCGCCTCCAACTCTTTGTGCTCGCTTTCAGCTTCATTCTTTTTCTCATGCAAGATCTCATGAGCTTGTGAATCATCACTTTCTTCAATTTTTTTTATTGTGTGAAGCTTTTTTAGTTGCTGGATCTCTCTCTACTCCATGCATATCCACTTCATTTTCCAGTACCTTTCGAGTCGGGATGACATTCCTACCACTTTTGGTGGTAATGATGTTTGCATGCTCAAATTTCAGATTGGGATGTGTAGTTCTAGGCAATCGTCCAGGCTCATGCTCTTGATTTATCTTCTTGATCACATCCCCAAGTTGCTTCTGCATCTCTTTAATGTCTTGAGAATTTGTAGTGCATTGTTTTTGCATCTCCATTTGCCCATCAACCAATTTAGACAATAATTTTTCAATATTGTTGTCACCACCCATGTTTTGGGAACCTTTCCCCCTTTGCTGAAAACCAGGAGGTGTAGAAGTGTTTTGGAATTGAAATCCATTCAAAGCATTGCTAGTGTTTCCATACCTCAGATTGGGGTGATCCCTCCATCTTGGATTATAGGTGTTCGAGAACTGATTTCCACCTTGATTGGCAAATCCGACAGCATTAACATCCTCATAAGAAGGATCCATCAACGTAGGACATGCATCAGTAAAATGTCCAGGAGTTGAACAAATTCCACAAACTCGAGCCTTTGGTGTTTTACCACTCAACATTAATGCACTTAGCTTCTAAATGTTCTCCTCAATCTTTGACAGTCTTTGATCAGAACCAGCTCCTTGATTTACACCTGACATTGTACGACTCCCATATTGAAGTTCATTTGCAGCTCCCTTAGCAATAAGTTTCTCAGCAGCATCATGAGATAAATCCATAAAAGCACCTTGTGCGGCAGAATTCAAATACCTCTTCTCACCTTCAAGAAGACCTTGGTAAAAGAAATGTAACAGACTCCCTTTAGAGAAACCATGTTGAGGACATATCTTTTGCAACTTTTGAAATCTCGCATAATATTCAGCATAAGTTTGAGTAGCATTCTGACGAAGTCCAGCTATTTGACTTCTCATATTCATTACCCGAGTTGCTGGATAGAACTTCTGTAAGAATTCCTGGGCTAGCTTCTCCCAAGAAGTGATATACCCCACATGCAATTCTTCTAACCAGTCCAAAGCTGCTCCATCAAGAGACAATGAGAATGCCTTCATCTTTAAAATTTGAGGATCTGCCAAATCTGGCCCCATGCTTTCCAAAATAGTCACGAACCTAGAGAGATGTTGATTAGGTTCCTCAGTTGGAAGATCATGAAAGATAGGTAACCTCATGAGTAGATTTTGTTTGATCTCAAAGCTGCCACTCTTCCCAGTTGCAGGATTCAGATAGACCATACATGAATCGCCAAGATTAGCAATCGAGACAGCAACATCATCACGCAGTGTTTGTACAATTGCCATGTCAGCTAAAACAATTTTTCCTTCAATTCCTTTGTCTACTTGCTCACTTGAATTATCATTCTTCTTGTGAAAGAGCTTCTCAGGATTGTCTTCAAATGGTTCAAGATGTTCACTAGAAGTGCGTGTATTGACCATGTACCTGCAAACATGAAACGTATAAACCACACCACTAACAGAAACTAACACAAAATAAAAGTAAAGCAAACTCAATCCCCGGCGGCGCGTCGCCAAAAATTGATGTGACTCAACTTAGACCCTTTTGTGTCGAATGTAATGTAGAATAAGTAAGGGTATCGTTAACGCCAAGAATCAAGGGTTTGCTTCTTGCTTTTATCTTAAATAAAAATTAATAATAGAATTTGGTATGATTTGTTGTTTTTAACTAAACTAAATAAAACTCAATGAAAATTTGGTGTGTAAACAATTAGAAAGAGATGTTGGAAAGCATGTAAATCCACCACTAAACCCATGACATACAAGTCTTGAACTCTATCCTTGATGTGCTAAATACTTACAGAAAACCTGCCATGACCACATAGAAACAAATTTTGCTATTCATATAACCCCATGACCACATAGAAAAGTTAATATGAATTACATACTTATACAATTAATTCCATGACCACATAGAAAGATTAATTGACTTTTTAGAGACAACAATCACATAACAAACTTGGATGACCACATACCAATGTTAATTCAAGCATCTCTAAAAGCTTTGACGAACATATAAGCATAATCAAGCACATCTCAAGAATTCAAGTTTAATACTCATAAATTGTCATAAAGTTTAGGGTTTCAAAACAACCCTCCAACAAAAAAAAGGTTTAGCCTACCATAGTCATGGCTAAATACATGGAAATCATAAAGAGTTGAGAATACAATACAAAGTAAAGATGTAAAAGAGAAATCCCTATGTCGAAATTCCCAAGCACACAATCTTCTCCTTGAAGTCTTCTTCTCTCCTTCGTAGCTATGAATATGTATCTCTTTAATAATATAAACCTAATCTATAAAAAGTATAGGAATAAAATAAGAGTTTCCAAAATTGAATGGGATTCTAAAGTCAAAATTCGTAGTTGACTTTTCTCTGCTGTTACTGGGCTGATCCGAATGTATTTTGAAGTGTAGACCATTCTCTAATTAAAGAGAATCTCGTTATCTTTGCGTGGGCTGTTGAATCGCCCAAATCTGATGAACGGAACTCAAGATACGGCCCGGCCCAAACAATAAGTCGTGCTCCAATTGTCCCACTAATCCGAATTTTCTTCTAATTTAGCTCCAATCCTTTCCAACTTAGAATTCTTTGCTTCCTACAATAGAATATTACAAATTAATTAATACAGGTCCAATTAAATATAGGAACAAATATCATCTAAAATATACACAAATATATATTCTATCAATTTCTCACTAGACGGTGAAGAAGGTATTTTCCCACAGTGCCATTAAACCCAAATCCCAGGTGCTGTACTTGATCGTGCTGCCCTAGAGTCTCCACAATTTGACATAGAACCAACATGGATATGTAAACGGTCGGCATGATCTGCCAATTGCCATTACCAAAGTAGGCTTATGTATGTGTTCCCACCTTCAAACCTAAATCTAGCTCCCACCTCCTACTGGAGTGCAGTCCAGTTTGTGTACACTACTGGTACTTGTTTATGTATGTCGTCACATCAAAATGGGTTTTCTTTTCGTGATCGTCAGATTTTCTTAAGTTGCTGCACCCTGCACTTTCACAAGCAGGAAAAAGAGGAATGTCTGTTCCAAAAACAAGCTTTGCCATTAGTTCCTGCGCTTTGTCGCCTTTTGCAAAATTCATGCATTGTTGATCTGAACTACATTCATAATTTGTGCAAAGTTATCGTTTGACAAGCACTAATATTTTTGAATAAGTTTGAGATATTTATACTAATGTTTTCTCTTTGCTTCTCACGCATCTTTAAGATTTGAGGGGAATTTGAGTGAGGGAACATTTCAATCTCAGTAACTAACAATCTAAGAACAGAAGATTAATGGTAAGAGGGCAGCCTTACGAGCCTGGAGCGATTTGGCTATGATTCTCATCTAAACCGCTTTACCATTGGTAATATATTTGTAATTATTGTAATTCCAGTCAAGTTTCTATTAAGGCTTGAAAAGAGGAGTTTGAGTGAAGTTGTTGAATTGTCTATTTATAAAATCTTCTCCTCTCTCGTTTATCCATTTCTATTGATATATGACAAAACACTGTCGAGTTGCACACTGCACTTACTGCTGTGCCGGATATTGCTTCTATAAACTGCTTAAACCCTTACTCGATTACCAGTACAATAGAATGCGCTTATTTAGATGTCCCAACTGTACTACATATGATATATGGCAGTTTGGTCGCAAACACGTACACACACACACACACGAGAACTCAACAGAGAATCACATAAATATTCATTGTTTTCTTGCTACACATTCATCATTATAGATCAACATTTTTCTGTAAACATGTTTCCTAAATGCCTCTATATAAAGATGCCTATGAAACAAAATTTTGTCTATTTAGTAACAAAGCAACTATAATATATCTCTATAAAGTGGGGGAGAGTAACTCCATTCCCAGATGGATAAGGGTGAAGAAACATCATCATGTCCTAAAACATTCTACTGAGTATTGATATATGTAGTAGCAAACCTACAATGCTGTACGCAAATATTGACTATAAACATGTTAGTTTTAACATGTAAAGAAGCCTATTTTCAACTACCTATTATGCAGACCTTCTGCTCCTTCATCTGGATCCTTGTTTGACATATCTAAGTGCCGAAGGGAGCGTAGACTGGAAGGCCATGAAAAAAATATTGTTATAATAAATTCTGTCTTGTGTACTAAAATTAGTTCATAATAACCAATTAGCCATTTAGCCACTTGCTGGGAGTGACTGAAAATGTTACCTGCAATTTTGAGGAACCCGCCAAGATAATATAGACGATCTTTTCAACATTGGAGGCAAAGACATGAAGCGCCTCCAGTCCTGAAGCAAGATTCGCAGATCATGAAGTTTGCTTTCCAAACCAAAACAACAGTTGGCATGCATTGTGCAAACTTGGTTTAAATCTTTACTAGGCTCACAAAACCCCCCAAAGTAGTTGGTGTTTAAAAACCTTATCTTCAGTCCGATATCAGTGATGAAAGAATCATATTTGATACGATTTAGAACATCCTGATCATGCAATCCAGGATATGTTTCTTGAGCGGCATACCAGTACTTATAGAACTCTATGGAGCGGGCGTTAGACCTGACAAAACTAAACCCACCATTGGGTCTATTTCCTTCGACGTCAACTGAGTCGCCAGAATAATGATCACAAGCAATCTGAAAATCAGCGTCCAGATATAAATGCGGAAATGGATCTCTGAACCACATGATGTCAGCATCCTGGAGAAAGAAGACTAAATAATGAGTTCCGTATATTTATGAAAAATAGCAATGCAAACTTTGTATGTGTAGTTTAGATTTTAAATTGGATAATAGATATGCTAACTGACATCTAAAACAAAAGTTGAGACACTATCAGTCAACCAACCCAATTCACACATACTGGAAAGGATACAAAGTGAACATCAAAAGAATGCTATTATTAGGTCTTGCGATGAAAAATTGACACTGAAAACTCCTGGGAAGGTTGAGAGACAGAGTACTGAAAACTTCTGGGAAGGTTGAGGGTTTGTGTGTGTTCAGAGCAGAGGGGACTAGTCCCCAAAAGAATCAGCCTAAGTGAATAGCTCATTTAACATAACCTGTAAGGAGATAAGAATGTTATTTTCCATTAATGGTTTCTGTAAGTTGTCTTATGTCACTAGGGACTAGACAGAAGGGTCAAAGTAAGCAGATAGCACAACTCTCTTGCAGTTAGCTCTGTTTTTATGAAAATGATTCCCATTTGCAGCTTACAGAAATTCATTGATAGTACATACCGTAAAAATAAAATTGTAGCCAAGCTCTAGAACATAGCGCAGGAAATCAATCCTTTTCCACATCATCTTCAAGTAATCAGGAGTCATAAAATAGGCCTCTTTGGAAAAATCCATCCCTTCAGTACCAAGGGCAAAACAGTGGGTGTGTAAATCCAAGCAACGAAAGAATGCCTTTTGATCTAGAGCAATAATCACCAAATGATTCAAAAGCTTACGAGTCCCATCTCCACTTTTAAAGCTATGGAGGAAAAGATCGACAACGGAGTTTGGTGCTGCCCATGCTTCATTCAATGTAGTTATAATAACAGTCTTATTTGGTGTAGCAGCAGCCTCTAACACTCTTGCAAGCCTATTTATATCACTGTCCTACAGTATATACGAAATTAGTTACCAAAATAAGCACTAGCAGAACTACATGAATCAAAGCAAGAGAGTGACAAATCACACAGTTTGGTGGACGAAATAAAGCTAGATAGGATTCTAATGAAAACTTTAATATTTTAAGAATCAGAACTCATAATTTCATCCATTAGTCCTTCTTATTACATAAATTTTCAAGAGAAATAAATCCTACTGATTTCTGGATAGTCTAATTTTGCTTCCAAATCAATATTTTCTTTACAAATCTTATCACAAAAATTTGCACTCCATTTTTTTAATCTCAATCTATCAACCTTTCATTTACCAAATGTTATTAAGTTTCTTATGCGTTTTTACACATGTTGCAAGTGTTAACAAGTATTAACCGAACACAAATAACACCTAATATGCTTAAATTTAGAATACTACAATTACTAAATTTTAGTAACATTTTGCATCTAAAAAAAATGTAATCAATTGAAAGGCATATCACTAAATTATAAAAAATCTAAGAATATTTTTATCGGTGAAACCCAAATTTCATGTAATGTACAATAACGCATATGATATCTTGACCGGATAACGGAGAATTTTGTTAATTTATCTAGATCAAACATACACTATCTCGAAAAATAAATTCACAGAGGTTGACAGGGAGAGAGTCCATACCGGTGAGGATGTGTTATGTTGTTGTTGTCATCAAGACCATAACTGAAGCTGGAAGTAGGATGAAGAGAATCAGGAAACCGAAAACCGACAGAGTCAGCAGCTCGAAAAAGCACGTAACATGATGCCGAAACCCCAAAAAAGAACACTGCACCTATCAATATACGCCTGACAAGTGAAAACACTGAGTCCTGTGAAGATGACATTATTATTTTAACAACTAATAAATAATAATTGGCTGAAAACAAACGGCTGATCGCCTGTGATCTTCTCCGGTGAAAGGTAGCTAGGCGTCTGTGTGGTTGGAGATTTAATTTCATTAATTATTCAATATTCATTAATGTACATGTACAATGTGGTTATATATTTTTTTTAGATGAGAAAGAAGGGGGAGAGGTAGGAGACAAATTTAATAAGGGTGTTCATGTACAAAGGAGAGTTTTAAGTAGTAACTGAAATTAGGGAAGCTCAGTCGGTGATGGCCACAAGTCATCCCACACATGTTTACTATTTACCACGTGGCATTTGCAATTTCTATTTTTGTCTAATTAATCAATCAGTAGTGTTTAGATTAGTTTCTTTGGCAAATTAAATTACTAAATTAATTGTTATTACAGCTGGATTTAGATTTCTTTTCTTCTTTTTCTTATCCTTATTATTAGACTATACCAATTATATATATCATGTTTTGTAAATAGTGGGTAGGGGTGACAATTTTGGGTTCTGGATCGGGTTCGTGTCGGGTTGGATGTACCTGAATTTTTTTTAGTCTGACCCGAACCCGACCCGATCCGAAAACGGGTTCAAAAATTGTGGCACGAACCCGACCCGGTAGGTAGCCAAGTTACCCAAAATTGACCTGTTTGACTCGAAATAACCCGAAATTTAAAATAAATCAATAAAAATTAAATTAATAAATCTTAATTTTCAACATTACAAAAATAAAATATAATGTCAAATTAACATAAAAAATAAAAATATAATAAAACACAACATTACAAACATTTTGTAAAATTTAACCATATATATACATATATAATATATTATATTAAATATTTAAATAAACAGGTCGGGTTCGGGTATTTTGGGTCAACCCGGAAATGACCCTATTTTTTGGGGTAAATTTTTACCCAACCCGAACCCGACCCAAAAGTCAAAAATCCCAACCATAATTCGTACTTTTGCAGGATGGGTTCGTATCGAATTTCGGGTTGTGTCTGATTTTGCCACCCCTGATAGTAAGTAGTTTATAATTACATACCTCTGTCAGTTACATGCACTTTACATTCATGTATATATATTGTACACCATCTTAATAGAACCGTGACTATTCTGACCAATTAACTCTCATGGTATCAGAGCCACAACACACAAAAAAATCTAACTTCTTTTCTTTCTTCCTTGTTATACCTCTTCATCCATCCATCGCAAATGACAAGATTTCTTCCTCTACCAATATCCCTCCAACTGAATCTCTTCCAAAACTTACAAACTCTTCTTTGATTTCAGAAAACAATTCTTCTCCCATCTCCACGGACTATCCTCCCAACCTCTTTTATTTGGCTCATGCCGTTACTAACATTAAAACTCTAATCCCAGATACTCTCGACATTAAAAAATCAAACTATCAAAAATTGAGCCATTTCTTTATTATCATTGTTGGTCGCTTTCTTCTAGACGACCTCCTCCTTGGAAAGCCCAAACCTGATAACATTTCATCAGAGGAATGGCAACACGAAGACTTTCTTCTTCAGTCCTGGATATATAACACCATCTCAAATGATCTTTTCACAATGGTGATCTCTCCCACTACTATTGCTTTAGAATTGTGGACTGCTCTTACCTCTTTGTTTACTGACAACAAGGACTACCGCACTAATATTGGTAATATCCGGGATATAACGTGTAATTATTTTTGGTATTTGTGTTTTGTGTATATATGTGATATAATTTGTGAATTTTAATTTTTATATGTCTAAAATAAAGTATAGATTATTTTGATATTTTTCTAGGAACTAATATGTTGTTATATGATTTTATAAATGATTTATAGATTTAATTAATTATTTTTTTCAAATTAAATATAAATTATTTTGATTAATCGGGAATTGTCCAACTTCAACGGTTTTTACGTTTTTACTACCTGGAAGTCTCGGAAAAACTCCTTTCTAACCTAATTTGATTATTTTGAGCATTTTCCGTGTTTTGACTTTTTTGATTTGGAGTACGGTTTTACCTGTACGATTCCCGATACAAATTTTACTATACTATTTTCGTTTCGGTAGACCGATAAAACCCGGATTTTCAAGAAACGGGATATTTTGATTATACTATTATATTATCTTCTCGTAATTCGTGTAACAAAAGCGTTGAGACCAAGACTGTATTGTAAAAAGTCCGGTTTTGATAATTATCCTAAAATCGTACCGAATTGGATCAGTTTTATTAATACTTAACGATTAAGTATTCTATTTTTAAATCCGATATGATCCAACGGGGCACCAATATTCCATAAATATAAATAGCCAATACAGTATCTTATTTTGTTTAGATAAACACAATTAATCAGTAACATTATATAATTATCCAGAGAAAATAGTAAAATTCATAGTGTTCTTCGTAATCAAACCAAGAACCGAAGGCGTTAGCGAACTCGGATTTTGGCGTGTGAGTAACCAAAACGAAGGTCTTGAAGTAGAATCAAGTTTCATAACATATACATCTGCAGAATCAATCGGTAAATTTCTATATTTTTGTTTATTTTCGAATTAAATTGGATTAAATTATGATTTTTTGATTTTGATGTTGTTTATGTGATTTGATGCTTGCATTTTGTATAAAATTGATTCCTAATCATTTTGGTATGTCATAATAGTGATTTGTAGTTCAATAACATGTTCATAATTGAGTTTGATTCTCTCAAATTAAAATTAGGGTTTATATTCGGTTTAAATGTTCTTAATTGCATTTGGGAGTTTTTGATCTAGAGGTTACTAGTGAAATTGATTGATACCATTATAAAGATCTTGTAAAAAGGAATCAATTGGTGTTGGTTTAATGAACAAACGGTACCGGAATAGAGCTGCCCGGAGAAAAGAAGAACTCGTCCGCCGGCGAGTTTTCTTCGAGTTAATCCGGCCAACTCAGGGGTTATTTGTTGGATTTGATTGCACGAATAGGTTCCTGGTAAATTGTAGATCATATCTGGAGCTTGTGGTGGCCTGAGGGTACCGGAGTTGAGAACTCCGGCGAACCCCGACTTTTTCCGGCGAAAAAACTACAAAATTACAGTTTAGTACCTATAGTTTTGAAAATGAAACAATTAGGTCCATGTGGTTTCCAGAGTTTACAAATTTAGGATTTCTATTTTAAAATCTTTTAAAAATTGTATTTTCTATTTATTTTAATTTCAGAAAATTATTTTTAATATTTAAAAATTCCAAAAATATTTATTTTAATTCCGAAAGTCATTTTTAATTCAAAAATAAATCTAAATTATTTAATTAATTAATTTTAGTTAATAATTAATTATTTAATTGGTTAATTAATTTAAATATTAATTGATTAATTGATTTAATTAGTTATTAATTAACTGTAATTGATTATTTAATTGGATTTAATTATTTCTTTTGATTTTAAAATTCTGAAAAATAATTTCGAGCTTTAAAATATTTTTCTAAATTATGTTCAAGGCTCGATAATTATTATCAAAAGATTTTAAAGTCAGATTCGAGTATTCGAACCTTGTTATTTATATATATGTTAGGTCACACAACACTGTAGAAGGGGGTTGAATACAATGTTTATACAATCAAAACGATATGAACACAAGTATATAACAAAGATCAAGTATATTTAATAAACTCTATTAAAATATGAACTGTTGTTCTCTCTCAGTGATGAACAAATATCACTAAGAGCGGCTAGGTTACAAAGAATAATATTCTCGATAATGATAACACATTTAGTGTAAACCCTAAGCTGTGTTTATATAGTACACAGTTACAAGATATATTCTAATTGATATGGAATATAATTCTGTCTCCTAAAATATATCAATCAGATATCTTCTACAAGTCTTCTAGTCCTCTAACTCTTCATGCATATCTTCTTTTGTTTTAGTCCAGATATTCTCTCCTGTAAATCAGCCGCATTCCTTATCTGAAAGTCTTCCCGCACTTAAGTACTGATATGTATCTTCTGACACCTTAAGTTCTGACTTTAGTATGTTCTGATTTCAGTAAGTCCTGATATGTCATGTTGTTATGTTCTGAAAACTAAACACAAATCATATTAGACATGACATCTCAAATATATCTAACAATCTCCCCCAACTTGTAAATTATGCAAAATATACAAGTTAATAGATTTAATGATGTCAAAAACATTTTAAGTACAAATGCAATGAGAGTTTAATAAGACAACTAACTACAACTTACAGTCCTTGTAGCTTTTACCAATATCACTGAGTCAATATAAATCCAAAGTGATTCTTGACAAAGTTTGATATCAGCTCTTTTTCTTTATTCCTCAGGACTTGAGCTATTGTAGTTTTGACTTGCTTCATCTCTTCATCTTGACTTCCAATCTGGTATATTGCAGTCCTTAGAGCAGAGATATGGTTTCTTTCTAAACCATCACCCAGTCTTATTACCCTTGGATGAGAAGAATCTTCATTGTAGCACAAACATTTCTCTTTCAAAATCACTTCAAGTTTAGCAGAATCCTTCTTCATTGGAATTTCACTTCCATCATCTTCAACTATGTTAGGAATAAATTATGTAACCCTTGAACCAGAAATTCTTGCTTTATCTCTTATGGTCTTCAATATGAAATTTGACCATCTCCTGGTAATATCAGACTTTATCTCTAAAAGATAATGAAAGAATTGAAGTTCTTTCAAGGATTTGTTCAGCACATCTGATTCTGACATTTGATATGTCCTTCCATCTTCAAGAAATAGAATCAGATTTTCTTTGACATTATGCTTGTCATGAGCATCCAGTACCACTTGAACAGAGATAACCTTATCAAGGTGTTTCTGTGTAACATCTTCAAGGGGTTTGTCAGTTAACAAAAATGGATCTCTTGTAGCAACTTCAACTCCTGTTTTGATCTTAGCTTCATCAGAACCTAGCCCTGCTTTGTCTCTTGGTTCTCTAGCATTTAACCCAATAGTCATGAAATCAGACATCAATTGGCTTTTCTTTGGATCTGATAGTTTGACATTTTTCCATAGAAGTTTTTTTTTATTAGCCACTTTCATCTTGTCTAAATCAACTTGAGCTCTGTCAGAGGTTGATTTCTTGATGACTTTATCAGAACTTGTTTTTTCTTCTGTAGTTTGCTGTTTTTCACTCTGAACAACTTGAGCTTTGTCAGAGGCTGTCTTAGATTCTTCAGTAATCTTTCTTCTTCTTAGAGTTTGAACAAATTCATCTTCAGCAAGAGTATCATCATAAACTTGAACCATTTCGCACACTGGTTTATCAGGATTTGAGGACTTTTCATCTCCTGTGGCTTTATTGGTTCATCAACTTTTCCTTTCCCTTTATCTTTGGGATCAATCTCAGTTTGTAATCTAGTCTTGGGCTTTGATGCCTCAGTATTTGATTTCTCCTTGATCAAAATGCCTTTTGCCTTAGGCCTTGGAGGTTTCTTTGCAACAGAAGCTTTTGACTTTAGATTTGTCTTCTCAGCTTTAAATCTAGCTTCTTCCTCCTTGAGATTTTCTAAATCCATTCCAAGATTATGTTTCAGAAATAATCTTCTAGCAATCTCTTCATCAAGTGTCTGAATCTTGGGATCCTTGTAGTAGACAGTAATCTCCTTTCCCTTGAGTTTCAGAGTTTGCAAAAACTTCTGAGAGTCTTTACTTCCTCCTTAAATCAGAACATCAGAACTTGATATCAGATTTTGATTATCAGCACTTGCTATCAGATTTTGAGTTTGAGCAGCTTCAGAACTTGTCTTCTTTTGAGTAGAAGATTTGCTTGCATAAGAAATTAGTTTCCTAGAAGAAGCCTTGCTGCTTTGCCCTTGACCTTGACCCTTGCTAGGGTTTCCCTGGTCATCTTCATTATTATCCCTTTTCTTCAGTATCTGACTGGTTGAGCATTTGGACTTAACTACCTTCTCCCCCTTTTTGGCATTATCAGGTAATAGGAGAGAGAGAAGAAGTTCTACTAAAGATTGAATTTCATCCAGTTGAGCTTTTTGAGAAGCTTGATTCTGCAGGACCACAGTAATTTGGGCATGTTGCTTCTTCTGAATCTTCTCAATTGCTTCAACTTTTTCAGAAATAGGTCGGATAAACCTTTTTTTATCAAGCTTGGTCTCCATATCCAGCTTTTCAGCTTTTCCAGAAGTTTATCAACCTTTTCATGAGTTGTAGAGTGTTGACCTTGAAGAGACTTGATACTTAGAGCTGTGACTTTGAGTTGAGTCTTGAAATCAGAATTTGTCATCAGCTCATCAGCTTTGGCAATATGTTCTGACAGAACTTTAGAGCTTGGAATGAAATCAGATTCATTCCACTTCTTGGTCCACTCAACCCCTCTGTGAGTTTCTTCCCAAGGAACAGGAGCAGCTTGTTCAATAAATTTTTCAATCAGTGTTTCCTTTCCAAGAATAGGAGCTGGAGTATCTACTGAAACACTGTCTCCAGAACTTGAAAAAGACTCATTATCCTCTGATAATACAAGAGTGTGTGAGGCTATAAGAGATTCTGGTACAACTTCATCTAAATTCTGATCTCCAGGTTCCTGATCTAGAATTGGTGTAGATGGTATCTCAGCCTGTAAGATTGGAGAATTAACTGTAGATGGTTGAGTTGCTGATGGAGCTTTCATATAAAGAACAGTTGGAATGTGCAGCCTATGGATGTCTATTTCAGGACTTAATCCTGAATCTTCAACTGAAACATTGTCATGAAGAGGAGAGACAGGAGGTGTGATCACTGTATCCTGAACAGTGTCTTCATCCTGAGTTGGGGGTGGCAAAGATTCAATTACTATTGGCTTTGAGATCAGAGATTCCTGATCCCCTTCATCAGCTTCTTCAGTATCCTCAGATGGAGGCTTAACCATATACCTTTCTGCCCTCATTTTCTTTAATCTCCTTGATAGTGAAGGAGTTGCTTGAGCAGCATCAGAACTTACAGTTCTTTTCCTCTTCAAATTATCAGAACCCTCAGCTTCAGTATTTTTCTGATGGGTTGACTCTTCAGCTTCTTGTGTCACAGGTTCTGATGCATGAACCTGTGCTTCTTCTTCATTTGATTCATCCCTTAGAATCATTCTTCTTCTCCTTGGTGGAGATTTAGGAATAGATTTTGTTCTGGAAGGTTTGGATCTTGATGTTGTAGCAGATGGTTGTTGTTGTTTGGATTGAGCTGGTTCGAAGTATTTTCTGATGGTAGGTTGAGTTGGTTGAGGTTGAGAAGTGGTAGGTTGTGTAGGTGCTGATGGAGATTGAGATGGTTGGACATCAGGATATATGGTAGTATAGGTGTTTGGGTCAGAGTTTACTAAGACCTGTTTGACTGACTGTGGAATTTGGAGGGGTCTTAGTACAACCTTCTTATTATCAGTGCATAATAAGTCAGTAAAAGCTCTTTTAACAAGTTTAAATGGTAGAATTGACTCACTAAAATTCTGAGGTGCATCAGAACAACAGAAACTGTATAAAAGCTGACAGAATCTAGCAAAATAAACTGTATTATCTTCTGTCATCCTATCACCTATGAAACCTAGTACAGCACTAGCATAATCAAAATGAGATTGAGTAATTAGAGCATACCCAATTTGCTGACTAAGGATTGGAATTGCATCAAAGTTTGAACATTTGTTTGCAAATGTTCCGGTGAAGCAGTCAATGAAGAAAATCCACTTCTTCCTTATGTATGGCCTCTTCAGTTGTCCCAGCTTGGACAATGATTTTTCATAACCCAGATTGGCCATCATCTATTGAAGAGCTGGCTCCTCAACTTCTGAACTGTAGACACAGTTTTCTGGAAGATGTAAAGCCTGTCGAACAGTTGATAAGGTAACCAAGTGTTCATCTTCCCCTATTGTAAATATGATGCTTGGGGACCCACCTTATCCACCATCATCATAAACACCACTCCTCCAAAACTCCAGTACTTGCGTTCCTGAAAGTGATTGAGGTTGGGTCAATGCATACCCAATCTCGATGTTAGCAAGAAAGTCCTGAATAAAGTGAAGATCTGATGGAGCTTCATCCTTGCTAAAAATTACCAAGTAGTTGTTAGGAACAAACTTGCCTCCATTGAAAATGATGTCCTTTGGTGCTATTTCTGTGAAAAAATCAAGTGAGAATAGTGTGTACACAAAGTGTTTGATAAAATGCCTGTGAAAAAAATAGAGCTTCAGAGAATATTAGACAGAGAGAGAGAATAATAGAGATAAGAAAAGAATTAGAAAGTAGGTAAAAGATTGTAAAATCTTTTAACTCCCATATTTATACTCTCTCTACTCAACAACTCTTTTTGGAAGTAAAACAAACACTTTACACCTGTCAGCCAGTAAATAGTTAAAGTAGGAGTTAGTGGGCACGAGAAATAAGCAGTAATTATTGTGCACATGCAGTTTTTCAAGGCAAACAAGTTTCCAACTAACCAAATGATTATGACTATTTTTATCTCACTTAAATATATTCTAATAAAATATGACTGTTATAGTATTTACCACAAATACGTCAAGTAAATAAATAATGCCACGTAAGCATCAGAGTTTCCATCAGGATTTGCATCAGAACTTGACTATTATCAGAATTTAATGGTCATCAGAATATGGCTTCTGTACTCAAAAAGTGAATGTCTGATTATGTGATTCTTCATACAAATACTGACTTGTTTCTTCAGAGTTTAAGCATCAGAACTTCCATCAGAATTTGTCCTCAAAATTTATGCAAATGACACTTAACTGTTTGTCTGAAACAACTTAATCACCACAGTTATTTTCATCATTCATATGGAGTGAGAGTGTGTGCATTAGCAAAATATCAGATAAATATTAAAGTCTGATAAACTTCAGTACATCTTAGAAATAAGGCATAACTAAGAAAAGTGCTTAAAATCTGTCATTAATAATGAAGTCTACTATAGAATAAATTTATGCAAGAATCCACCTCAACTGTTTGTGCTCATTTTATGCATCTTTTAACATTCTTTTTACAGTGGCTTCTCAGTGTAAGTGAGTCACAACTGTTATCAAAATTTATGCTATTATCAGATTGTTTCTCCAGTAATCAGAGAATGTGAAAAGTCACCAAGAAAAATTTATTTGCTTTTCTAATGCATATAACTTAATACCAGCAATGCACTTGGGTCTTCCCTTCCACATATTTGCTCTAGAGCTCAAAGAAGTACCTGACTTCAATTTTCTTTTCTTTTATTTTCTTCAGATAAGTGAGGCTTATCAAGCATGTGGTTCATCCTTAAGATATACTGACATCAGAATTTGATAGATAAGAAGCAAGAATCTAGTTTGTGACTTAGTAATAAGATACACAAAGTAAATTTGATTAAGCTCAAAATCAGAATTTGCTTGTGTTAATGAATTTCCACATAAACAACTAATTCAAATATGGGATTTCCAGTATGTTAAAGACTACTAGGTCAGCATCTAGCACAGTTATCCTCATTGGATAGAATAGTCACTGAATATTCAAAACACTATTAGAGTATATAGAATCACATCGGATAACAATCAGTAGTTAATATATTACAATTTAAGCACAAATTACATAGAGATAAGGCAATCTGTAAACACTAATCATAAAGTTTGATTCATGAGAACAAAAACTAAGCAGATTTTGAGAAAGAACCTGAAACCATTCCAAGTTCATTTACCAATCTTGTAAAAGTAGCTTCACATAGTGGTTTTGTGAAGATATTTTCTAGTTGTTGATCTGTTGGAACAAAATACAATTCCACTGTACCTTCCATCACATGTTCCCTTATGAAATGGTACCTAATACTGATGTGCTTTGTCATTGAATGTTGAATTGAATTACCTGTTATAGCAATAACACTTTGATTATCACACTAAATAGGTATTTTAGAAAATTCTAACCCATAGTCCAGTAACTAATTCTTCATCCAAATAATCTGTGCACAACAGCTTCCTGCAGCAATATATTCTGCTTCTGCAATTGATGTGGAAATTGATTTCTGTTTCTTTCTAAACCAAGAAACCAATCTGCCTCCAAGAAATTGGCAGCATCCACTAGTGCTTTTCCTGTCTATTTTGCATCCTGCAAAATCTGCATCTGAGTAACCTATTAGCTTAAAATCTGATTCTCTAGGATACCGCAATCCTAGATCAGCTGTACCCTTGAGGTACTTGAAAATTCTTTTCACAGTTATTAGATGTGGTTCTCTTGGATCATCCTGAAAACTTGCACAAAGACAGGTAGCATACATGATATCAGGTCTACTTGCAATTAAATAGAGTAAAGAGCCAATCATACCTCTGTAGTTAGTAATATCTACTGATGAACCAGTATCTTTATCTAACTTGGTTGCAGTGGCCATAGGAGTGGATGCAGTTGAATAGTCTTGCATTCCAAATTTCTTCAGTAAATTTCTGGTGTACTTGGATTGATTTATGAAAGTACCTTCTTCATTTTGCTTGACTTGAAGTCCCAGAAAATAGCTAAGTTCTCCCATCATACTCATTTGATATTTTGACTGCATTAGTTTTACAAACTTTTCATAGAATTTGGAATTTGTAGAACCAAAGATGATGTCATCAACATATATCTGTACCAAAAGTAAGTCCTTTCCATGGTTGAGGTAGAACAGTGTTTTATCAATTGTGCCTCTGTTAAATCCACTTTCCAGAAGGAATTGAGCTAAAGTCTCATACCATGGTCTTGGAGCTTGCTTAAGGCCATAAAGTGCTTTGTCAAGTCTGTAGACATGATTTGGAAATTTTGGATCTACAAATCCTGGTGGTTGTTCAACATATACCTCTTCTTCCAATTCTCCATTGAGAAAAGCACTTTTCACATCCATTTGAAAGACTTTAAACTTTTTGTGAGCAACATAAGCCAAAAAGATTCTTATGGCTTCCAATCTAGAAACTGGTGCAAATGTTTCATCATAATCAATACCTTCCTGTTGAGATAGCCTTTGGCAACCAGCCTTGCTTTGTTTCTTGTAATTATGCCATCACTATCAGTTTTGTTTCTGAACACCCATTTTGTGCCAACAATTGATCTGTTCTTTGGTCTTGGCACTAGGATCCAGACTTTATTTCTTTTAAATTCATTTAGCTCTTCCTGCATTGTTTGCACCCAATCAGCATCTTGAAGAGCTTCTTTCACTTTCTTTGGTCCAATCTGAGATAGAAAGGAATGATCGAGACATTCATTTGTTGTTGCAGTTCTAGTTCTGACACTGCTTCAGGTGCTCCAATTATTAAGTCAGGTTTATGTGCTTTAGTCCCACTTCCTTGCAGATGGAAGTTGTTCTCTAGATCTGGATCCTCCCCCATGATCCATGCTGTCTCCATCAGCATTTTCTGATGCTCCCCCTGTAGTTATGCTCTTTGAGACTTCATAATCTGAGTTGGATCCTTCAGGATTTGAAGAATTAGAGTTTCCAGAATTATCAGAATTTGGCTCATCAGAACTTGAAGAGCCAGTAACAGGTTCTGATGCTTCTTGAGTGTCTTGAGTTGTGGTAGGATCTTCAGCGTGCTCCCCCTGAACAGGTGCATTTTCCCTTGGAGTATTTTCCACAGTTTCAATGACATCAGAATTTAACCCGTCAGAACTTACAGGATCAGAATTTAAGCCATCAGAATTTACAGAATCAGAATTTAAATCTTCATTTTCAAATCTCAGCTGATCATGATCATTGAAATCTTCAAGTCCAGTAATCTTTTTATCATCAAAAGATACATTGATAGATTCCATGACAATCGTTGTTCTTAAATTGTAGACTCTGAAGACTTTTGTGGAAAGTGCATATCCAACAAAAATTCCTTCATCAGCTTTTAGATCAAATTTTTATAGCTGTTCGGGATGAGTCTTAAGAACAAAACACTTACATCCAAATATAAGAAAGTATTTCAGATTTGGCTTTTTTTTCTTACCATCTCATATGGTGTTTTTCCATGCTTGTTCATGAGTGTAGCATTCTGTGTAAAACAACAGTCTGCACAGCTTCAGCCCAAAAGTAGGTTGGTAGCTTTGCTTCATCAAGCATAGTTCATGCAGCTTCAATGAGAGTCCTGTTCTTTCTTTCTACAACTCCATTTTGCTGTGGAGTTCCAGGTGCAGAAAATTCCTTTTTTATTCCATGCTCTTTGCAGAACTCTTCCATGATTGAATTCTTGAACTCAGTGCCATTATCACTTCTTATTATTTTAACAAAATCTTTGACCAATTTATCCAGCTGTTTGACATGATCAGTTAGAGTAGATGCAGTTTCATTCTTCTTGTGCAAGAAATACACCCAAGTGTATCTTGTGAACTCATCCACTATAACCATAGCATATTTCTTCTTTGTAATACACATGACATTGACTGGACCAAATAGATCAACATGCAGTAGGTGATAAGGCTCAAGAATTGAGGATTCGGTTTTTCTCTTGAATGAAGATTTTCTTTGTTTTGCCTTTTGACATGAATCACAAAGGCCATCAGGAGCAAATACTGATTTTGGCAGTTATCTCACAAGATCTTTCTTTACTAGCTCATTTATGTTATTGAAATTTAAATGAGAGAGTCTGTTGTTCCAATTCCAGCTTTCTTCAATTGATGCTTTACTCAACAGACAGATTGCAGAACCATCAGAGTTTGTTAAAAGTCTGGCTTCATAAATGTTACCATACCTGTAACCTTTCAGAACTACTTTGCCTGTAGAATTATTTACCATTTTACAGTGTTCTTCAAAGAAATCCACATGATAACCTATGTCACAGATTTGACGCACACTTAGCAGATTGTGTTTAAGTCCCGAGACAAGAGCTACTGTTTCAATGATGACATTCCCAAGATTGATATTGCCATATCCCAGAGTTTTTCCCATGTAGCCATCTCCATAAGAAACTCCTGGGCCAGCTTTCTCCACAAAGTCTGATAGCAGGGCTTTATTTCCAGTCATATGTCCTGAACATCCACTGTCCAGAACTAGGATGTTTTTCCTGTTGCCCTGCAATCACAAAGACCACTATTGGTTAGTTTTAAGGATCCAGACTTGCTTGGATCCTTTGGCCTTTTTAAGTTTGTTAGCATTTGCAGCGGATTTAATTTCAGAGTTTATGCTAACATGCTGTTTATCAGAATTTATATCAGACTTTGCATCAGACTTTACACTAGAAGGAATTAAACTAACTTTCTTTAAAGAAGGTTTTATTTGATAATAATCATAGTACAAACTATGATATTCCTTACAAGTATAAATGGAATGCCATAAACTACCACAATAAAAACAAGGATTTTGTGACTTAAACCTAACAGACTGACCCTTAACTCCTAATCTAGGAGGTAAAAAGTTTATATCTTTATTCTTCCTGCAAAAAGAAGCAAGATGGTTAGAGTTTCCACAGTTATAGCATTTCTTTCTAGGAGCATTAGGAACCGGCATATAATTATTGATTTTATTCACACCTTCCTTTCCATTCCTATTTTTCCTAGCTTCCTTTACCTTGTTCATATTTCTAATCTCTTTCGACTTATGCTTAAGCTGCTTCTTTGTCATTAAGTCTATGTTTACTTCAGCTAGTTTATCCTGTTTTAATTTATCAGAAGTTGACTTTTCTTTGACTTTCGTCCTAGATTCTTTCATCTATTCAGAATCAGACTTTACAGGTTTTGCTACAAACTTAACAGGATTTACCTTGGGCTTAGCAGTCTGTTTAACAATAGCTGGCTCAATTTTTACAGTTCCTTTCTCACTTTTATCATCTCCATACCCTAAGCCCTCTTTCCAGTTTGCACTACTTAGTATATCCTGAGTTGTTCTGCCAGAGTTAGTCCAAGGTCTGATGATCTCTCTTTCCTTTTCTAAATCAGTTTTTAGAGATTCATTCAATTTTAGTACTTCATCTCTAACATACAAAGCCTCATCTCTTTCTTTCTTAGTTTAATGAAGAAAAACTAACTCCTGTTCTAGATAGTCATTTCTATTTTTAAAAGCAAGATTTTCAGATGTTAATCTTTCACATGTTAAAGTCTGATCTCTATAACTAATGAACATGATTTTAAGATATAATCTAAACTCAGTAATAACATCAGTATGAAAAACATAAGTTGTTTGAGGTACCTTCAATTCAGCAGTTTCAGTACTGCTATCAGCATTTGCCATCAAGGCATAGTTCACCTCATTTTCAGAATCTGAAGTATTTGTCCAGCTTTACTTCTTTGTGACAAGTGCCTTGCCTTTGTCACTTTTTCCTTTCTTGTAGTCAGGACATACGTGGCCTCTTTCACCACAATTGTAGCATTTGACATTTGAGTTGTCTCCTCTGTCAGACTTTCCTCCTTTGCCTTCAGACTTTCTGAATCCTTTCTTATCAGAACTTCCACCTTTCCTGGAAAACTTCTTGCCCTTTCTGAATTTCCTGTAGGCTATTTTTGTGATACCCTTCACCATAAGAGCACACAGTTGCATCATCTCTGTATCAACATCCATTTCAGGTAAACTTTTAGTTTCTGAATCATCATCATCAGAATATGATGACTCTGAATCAGACTTTATGATGAGAGCCTTTCCTTTGCCCATCTTTGAGGCAACCACTTTAGGAGATTCCTCCTCAGCTTTAAAGAGCAACTGTCCTTGACTTTCTTCCATGCCTCTTGCTCCTTTGATCCATCTCAAGTTCATAAGTCTTGAGCATGCCATAAATTTCATCAAGAGTAGTTTTAGTAAGGTCATAGTTGTTTCTTATGGTAGTAGACTTCAAATCCCAATTTTCAGGAAGAGCTAAAAGAAATTTTAGACTTGAATCTTCAAGATCATATTCCTTGTCCACCAGTGACATATCATTCAAGAGTTTGACAAACCTGTCATATAAGTCAGTTAATGACTCATCAGCTTTTGAGTCAAAGTGCTCATACTCTTGAGTGAGTATAGTCCTCCTGTTCTTTTTGATTGCATCAGTTCCCTGACATCTTATCTCCAAAGCATCCCATATCTCCCTTGTAGTATTACATCCAATTACCCTATTTGACATGACATTATCAATGGCACTATACAGCAAATGCTTTACCCTTGCATCCTTGGCAATATATGAGATGTGTAATCACCTTTCTCCTTTGGTATGGACTTTGCTGGTTGATCAGCAACTGCAACAGAGAGCTTGGTAGGCTTATATAGTCCTTCATTAATTCTGTCAAGGTATTCTGGATCTGTAGCTTCCAGAAACATAGCCATCTTCACTTTCCATATGGGATACTCAGAAGGTCTCACTATGGGAACTCTAATAGTCTCATATCGACTGTAGGTTTGAGTGTTTTGAGTTTCTTGAGTTTTGGTGGGCTTAGTTGGGGTTTGTGTTTCTTCAGGCATGATTGTTTGGATCTTTACTGTATGTGTGTTAACAAAAAAGCTCTGATACCACTTGTTAGGTCACACAACACTGTAGAAGGGGGTTGAATACAGTGTTTATATAATCAAATCGATTTGAACACAAGTATATAACAAGATCAAGTATATTCAATAAACTCTATTATAATATGAACTATTGTTCTCTCTCAGTGATGAACAAATATCACTAAGAGCTGCTAGGTTACAAAGAATAATATTCTCGATAATGATAACACATATAGTGTAAACCATAAGCTGTGTTTATATAGTACACAATTACAAGATATATTCTAATTGATATGGAATATAATTCTGTCTCCTAAAATATATCAATCAGATATCTTCTACAAGTCTTCTAGTCCTCTAACACTTCATGCATATCTTCTTTTATTTTAGTCCAGATCTTCTCTCCTGTAAATCAGCCACATTCCTTATCTGAAAGTCTTCCCGCACTTAAGTACTGATATGTATCATCTGGCACCTTAAGTTTTGATATTAAGTTCTGACTTCAGTAAGTTCTGATTTCAGTAAGTCCTGATATGTCCTATTGTTAAGTTCTGAAAACTAAACACAAATCATATTAGACATGACATCTCAAATATATCTAAGAATATAAAATGATTCTGTTACTTGTTTTAATTCTGAAAAATGTTCAAAAATTCATATTAAATACCAAAGAAAAATCATTTTAATCCCGAACCTTCTTTGAAAAATTATTTTTATCGAATACCTTACGTGCTATATGCTATGTGTGATCTGATTGATGTATAATATGCCTATATGTTCATTGTTTGACGGTTTTAGTCAAAACTTTCAATCCGTACGTCAGATTTGGGTGAAACGAAGGGTAAATAGAAGTTTGTAACGTCTATGTGATGATTAGAATAAGATGAGAATAAGTATTGATAGATACTTGTGATATCTAGCAGAGGAATCAAGGCGTAGAAAAGGAAAGCAAGTGGTCAGTGAATAGAATTGATAGACGAGTGCAAGTAAAGAGGAAATCAGTTGAGATAATGCAAGTATTTTGTTATATATAATTGATGATAGCAGCCGAAACTATTAGAAGTTCACATCAGAACTTATATCAATGGATGATGATGATATCAACGGATGATAATATCAATGGATGATGTAATCAGTATTTGTCACATCAGTTGATCTTCGATAAGGAAAAGGAAACAAGAACTCAAGACGGTGAAGGACTTTATCTCAGAAGCATTGTATTAGGTTTCCTTATTGTTAATAGAATATGATTCAATATACATTTTGTAGCTGTGCACTATATAAAGCACAAATTAGGTTCATGCTATAAGCATTGTGAACATTGTTATATCTTTCGTATAACCTAGCAGCTCTCAAGGATATTTGTTCATCCTTTCGAGAGAGTACGTTTGTAATAAGTTTTTATCTGTTAATATAAAAACTGTTGATTCTGTTAAAACTTTTTCGAATTGATTGTATTAACTGTATTCACCCCCCTCTACAGTTGATTAAGGGCCTAACAATTGGTATCAGAGTTTGCTGTTAATATACAAATAGTTTACAATCTGAAAATCAATCAATAATGTAAGACAAAGAAGAAGAAAAACAGAATCCAAAACCACCACCCTCAGCCACATCACAGATCAGCAGCAACGTGAGTAGGTATGAAGCAATCAAGGTGCCAATTCTGAAGATACATGAATATCCAATCTGGAGAGTCATGATGGCCATGTGTTTGGAAGCCACAAATCCTGAATATCTAAACATGATTTATGATGATCCTCATAAACCAATGAAGGTAGCTGTTTCTGTTGCAGGAGAACCAGAGAAGATGATAGACAAAGACATGAAGGACTATACTCCTGCATATCTCTCAACCATTATGAAGGACGCTAAGGTCAAACATATCTTGCACAACAGTATTGATAGTGTTATGTCCAATAGAGTTATTGGATGTAAGATAACAAAAGAAATATAGGATGCTTTAGAAGTAAAATGGCAAGGTACAACTGCTATCAAGAAGAACATGAGGACATTAATTACTCAAGAATATTAGCACTTTGACTCAGGGACAATGAGTTCTTAACTGAGATCTATGACATATTTCAGAAGTTGTTGAATGATTTATCCCTTTTCAATAAAGAATATGATTTGGAGGATTCAAACTTCAAGTTCCTACTTGCTCTCCCTGAAAAGTGGGACTTTAAAGTCATATCAATAAGGAATAACTATCAACTTGATTACACACCTATAGATGAGATCTATGGAGTTCTGAAAACTCATGAACTAGAGATGGAATAAAGAAGCAAGAGGAAATAATCTAAATTTAGACCAGTTGCACTCAAGGTTGAAGAGAAGCCAAAGGAGAAAGCTAGGATGAAAAGCTACTCCAAAGGGAAAACCGTGATTACAAAGTCAGATACCGAATCATCAAATTCTGATGATGACTCAAATACTGATAATGAATCAGATACTGACAGTGATCATAACAATAATGAAGACATGGGTCAAATGGCTGCCCTACTGGTTAAAAGCTTCAAGAAGATGGTCTACAAGAACTTCAAGAAAGGGAGAAGATTTTCCAGAAAAGGTTCCAGTTCCTCGAACTCTGATAAGAGGAACAACAGAAGAAATACTGATTGCAAGGAATGAAGATCTGGAAAACTTGACAAGTTAAAAGAGAGATGTTTCAACTGTGATGGAATTGGACACTTTGCAGCTGACTGCAGAAAACCCAGAGCTGAGAAGAAACAAGACTTGATCTCAAAGACAAGAAACTGGGATGATTCATCAGATTTAGATTATGGAGTCAATTTTGCTCTCATGAAAAATGCTGATGCTGAGTGTAACGCCCTCCAGACCCGGGGTATAAGTCTGGGGGTTACTAGATAATCACCAAACCTGTACTATCTGATTAACAATTAATAAAGAAATGAAATTAAACCCCTTTAATACTAACCAGGATCTTTTTTTTAGGTTGAAGTATGAAAACAAGAACCACTATCTATTTTATTATAAACCATTTTCAAATTCTCACAAACTCCCTTTATTACAAACCATTGTCTATTTCATTTTAAACTAAGTTCAACTTTTATTCAAACACACACACTATCTATCAACACTCCACCTGCTCGGGAAACTCAAAGCTTTCTTCCTGGATTGGGATCAACACCTTGGGTATGAGAGGATCCCGAGGCTTGACCCGCTTCTTTACCACTCGAGTCCTGATGGGTTTTATATTCCTTCTTAACTGAAAACAATAAGGTGAATAACAACAAAAAGGGTGAGCCAAAAATTGCTCAACAAGTCCACAAAATATAAGCGGTGTTAAAGCATTTTAAATGAACCCGTAATCTCAGGTATATCTGCAAAGATATAACCCCACGAGAATAGAAAGAAGGCCATTACTGGAGAGTACAAATGAACTAAACTGGACACAAGTTCGCATCTATATTCTGCTGATCAGTCAGAATATAATGCATATCTATATCTCACTATATAGATCCAGTCGGGTACCCAGACACTACGGCCCGTGTCGAGGCACCAGTCAAATCCCGGTCCTCAGGATTAAGATACACTCAATCCCAAAAATATCATTATCCAGTCCATCGCTTAGCAACCGGAACAATCGGTATGCTTTGATATATTCTGAACACCAGAACATATTAATCTCAATGCATCATCAACGGGATATGAATCAGAAATCCAAAGAAACGGAGAAATCAAGGATCGATATGAAATATGAACAAATGAATAGTAAGTGTATATCAGTGATTAAGAACAAGAATCAAAAGAGTGCAAATGTAATAAGCATTTGAATAAATATCACTATTCTGAAAGTAGAATAGGGGAAAAACTTGCCTTCTGCGCGACTAACTGCAATTAGATCACTTTCGTCTATCACCTTGGACTAATATCGACTCAACTTGCCTGGCTGGCTTAGCTTCTGTTAGCAAAATAGACTGATTAAGTCATTTCGTACTTCAATTACATCTTGAATCGACTTCACACCGTTCTTAACATCTACCCATGCGCTTATGACTGACTCATGTATTATTTATTAGCAAATAAGACTCAATTAACCATGTAATACACATAAGCATAAAAACACATAACCATGTTTTTATGGTTAAAATAATTTTTAGAACCAAAATCGAATTGCTGATCGCTCAACTGATCGTTATCTGACTTGTTTCCCATTTTTCCGGAATTTTTCGGACTCGTCTCGGCACGCATTTCGACTGATAATTAAACAAGTAACAAAATCAACTAATTTCTAGAAGAAATTAAGCTTTGATATTATTTTTAATGAAAATAATTCATTTTTCTGAGTCAACAGGCTTTCGTTTCACTCGAATCGGACTAACGGTTGAATTATTATCAATTAAACACTGATAATTCCAATTTTTATTCACTATAAATAATTATTACTAATTTTAAAACTCAAAAATAATTTTTAAATCATTATTTAAGAAAAATCAGAATTAAAAATGATTTTTCTATAATTTTTGGAATTAAAATGAATTTATTATGATTTATTGAAAATTATTTGATTAATTATCAAAATAATTAATCATTTTTAAATAATTAATAAATAGTTAATAAACAATAAATAATTAATAAATATTTAAGAAAATAATTAAATCTAATTTTTAGAAAATAATTCAGAATTATTTATAATATAAATCAATTAATTAAATAATTAATTAATCAATTTATAAAATAAATAAATCTGATATTCAAAATAAAAATAAAATTAAAAATTAAAAATTCAGAAACATATGTCAGAAAACAATCCCTGACAAAATCAGATCAAACCCGGGTTGCAAATCGGGTTGCAACCGGGTCACCAAGAACATCCCGGGTCGGGGATGAACTCACCGGAAAATTTTCCAGATTCCGGTGGGTTTTCCGGACTCCGGCGTCTCAATTCCGGGCCAAACGGACACCGTTTGGTACCGTTTTTGATCCCAAAACATTCCAAATTACCCCCTATCTGTTTTAGGCCAAAATCGACCAGAAACATCCCTGCAACAATTTGTCCGATCAAAACCAACTTCAATTCCGGCCAAAAACCCATCTTTCGATTCTGTAAACCAAACTCAACGTTCTATAGTGGAAATTAAAGCTATGAACACACACAATCAAAGCCCTAAACTTTCAGGAACAAAAAATTCACAGAAATCATCGAGTTGTGTTTTGAAAATCTGACATAAACCCTAGAAATCGTGAATCACTATACATACATCGTTCGTTCAATTAAACACCATGAATCAACTGTAAATCATCTAACAAAGCTATATCAATCATCAAATCATCAAAATAACCCTAGAATCAAAAAGTCCTAATTCGAGCATAAACCCTAGAAATTGAAAATCAAAATCAAGGCATTAAAACATGAAATTGATGCAAGAAACAGAAAGAACGGATGAAAACCTTCGATTTGAGTACTTGAATCACATGATTTGATGCAGAAATCAGCGGGAAATGAAGGTTTGATTCTCGACTCGATTCTGGAAATCCCGACCCGGTTTCAAAGAAATTTCTGATTTTTAATTATTAATTATGATTAATTAAATAAAAATTAGGCTATTTGTAGTAGTAAAATTAATACTCCTAATTAAAATTAAGGCCCTAATTCTACACTTTTTAATATTAATAAGCCCCTAATTTTGTAATTTTTGGGTATTAAAATTTAATTTATAAATATTTTATATATACAATATATATGCCAAAATTTCCCAAAAATTGTGAATATTGCAATAATGCAAAGAAATAATATAAATGAAAGTCCTATAATTTTATAAAAATAAAAATGTGATTTTTGTGGGGTTTTTAACACACAATGGAACCCGGAAAAATTATTTTTCGTAAAACGAGAAAATTTATAAAATATCCAGATGTTCAGAATATTGCGATTGTAAAAGCCATTTGATGAAAAACAAGGCCCATTATTTTATTTGAAATACTGGCTTTAAAATCATTGTTTGGGTCGTAAAACGTTTGAAATGAAAGCGATGAATGCAAAATAAAACATCTGAAAAATACCTTAAAAATACAGAATTGACACGGAATGCACGTAACAAGTAACAATTAGATTTCAACAGATAATCACACGTAATGACATATTAATACACATATTTTATTATCAATATGATATAATACAACGTAAATTTCCCGGTCGTTACATTCTCCCCCCCTTAATAGGATTCTGTCCTCAGAATCTTCTATGAAAACAAATGAGGGTATTTCTCTTACATCTCACTTTCAAGTTCCCAGGTTGATTCTTCAACCATAGGATTTCTCCATAACACTCGCACTAAACATACAGACTTATTTCTCAATACTTTCTCTCGCCGATCTAAAATTCTTATCGGCTGCTCTACAAAAGACAAATCAGGTTGGATATCCATCGGTTCATACTCTATTATATGCCTAGAATCAGGATTATATCGCTTAAGCATCGACACGTGAAACACATTATGAATATGTTGCAGATGAGGCGATAAAGCTAATTCATACGCAAGTTTTCCCACTTTCTTCAAAATTTCAAACGGTCCGACGTATCGTGGCTTCAATTTACCCTTACTGCCAAATCTGGTCAATCCTTTCCATGGCGATATTTTGAGTAATACGTTTTCTCCTTCCTTATAGTCCATATCCTTTCTTGCCTGGTCTGCATGTTTGCGTTGCCTATTTTGTGCTGCATCGAGGCGTTTCCGAATAAGCTCAATCTTTTCCTTTGTTAGTTGAATTAATTCTGGACCCAAAATCTTGCGTTCTCCAATTTCATCCCAATGTATTGGTGATCTGCATTTTCTCCCGTATAGTGCTTCGTACGGTGGCATTCCAATGCTGGCGTGATTGCTGTTATTATAAGAAAATTCCACTAAAGGTAAATGCTCATCCCAACTTCCTTCAAAATCGATTGCACAAACTCGTAACATGTCTTCAATCGTTTGAATAGTTCTTTCACTCTGTCCATCAGTTTGCGGAAGATAAGCAGTACAGATGTTCAATTTAGTTCCAAGACATTCTTGAAATTGTCTCCAAAATCTTGATTTGAAACGAGGATCTCGATCAGACACGATAGATACTGGAACTCCATGTCGTATCACAATTTCCTTAAGATACAGGTGCACTAGCTTGTCGAACGAAAATCTTTCGTTAATCGGTAGAAAATGTGCCGACTTCGTGAGTCTGTCAATGATTACCCATATCGCATCATGATTTGCCTTAGTCCTCGATAGTCCTACCACAAAATCTATCGCTAGATGTTCCCATTTCCATTCTGGAATGTCTAACGGGTGTAATAATCCGCTCGGACGTTGATGTTCCGCTTTAACTTGCTGGCATGTGTAGCATTTACTTACCCACTCCGCTATTTCCTTCTTCATATTCGGCCACCAAAAGTTTTTCTTCAGATCGCGATACATTTTTGTGCTTCCTGGATGAATGGAATACTTCAAATTGTGCGCATCTCGCAATATTTCTTCTTTTAATTCTGCCACGTTAGGGATCCAGATTCTCGATGCAAAGCGTAAGATTCCTTCATTATCTTTCTGAGTTGTGATCTCTTCTCCCGTTAGGTCGTCATCTTGAATCATCATTTCATCTTGACAGTGGCTAATCTTCTCTAGCAACTCCGGTTGGAAGGTCATAGTATAGATAGCTTCTACAGATTCATTGGGAATATGAACCTCGATTTCCAATTTATCGAAATTCCTTGGCTAATTCTTCGCATGAAGTTAACCAGTTCAATTTTTCTTTTCTGCTCAGCGCATCTGCTACAACATTTGCTTTCCCTGGATGATAACTGATCGTGACATCGTAATCCTTTATCAATTCCAGCCATCGACGTTGTCGTATGTTCAGCTCCTTTTGCGTAAAGATATACTTCAGACTTTTATGATCTGTGTAGATTTCACATTTTTCACCATAGAGATAATGTCTCCAAAACTTCAATGCAAATACGATCGCTGCCAATTTCAGGTCAAGCGTAGGATATTTCTGTTCATGAGGTTTAAGTTGTCTCGAAGCATATACGATGACGTTATCGTGCTGCATCAATACACATCCTATTCCGTAATACGAAGCGTCGCTGTAAATGACGAAATTCCCTTGCTCATCTGGCAATACCAGTACTGGTGTGATTACTAACCGATTCTTCAACTCTTGGAAACTTTCTTCACACTTATCATTCCATACAAACTTTTCACTTTTTCGAGTTAACTTGGTCAACGGCGTTGCTATTTTCGCAAAATCTTTGACAAACCTGCGATAATATCCTGCCAATCCCAAAAAACTTCGGACTTCTGTCGGTATCTTTGGGCGTTCCCAATTCAACACAGCTTCAATCTTCGCTGGATCGACTTGGATGCCTTCTCTACTGATAATATGCCCTAGAAATTGTACTTCCCTTAACCAGAATTCACATTTCAAAAATTTCGCATATAGTTGCTATTTCCTCAGAATTTCCAAAGCTATCCTCAAGTGCTCCGCATGCTCTTCTTCCGTCCTTGAGTAAATCAAGATGTCATCAATGAATACAATCACAAATTTGTCCAAGTATCTCTTGAATACTCTGTTCATCAGATCCATGAATGCTGCTGCACGTTTGTCAAACCGAATTCCATCACAAGAAACTCGTAATGTCCATACCTCGTGCGAAACGCAGTCTTGGGAATATCTTCGGCTTTAATTTTCAATTGATGATAGCCTGATCGCAGATCTATCTTCGAAAACCATGCTGCTCCTTTTAGCTGATCGAACAAATCATCGATCCTCGGTAAATGATACTTGTTCTTGATAGTGAGTTTATTCAATTCCCGATAGTCGATGCATAATCGCATGCTGCCGTCCTTCTTCTTTACGAACAACACCGGTGCACCCCATCGGGATATACTAGGTCGTATGATGCCTCGGTCTGGAAGATCTTGCAGTTGCATTGACAATTCCTTCATTTCGACAGGAGCCATTCGATATGGAGCTTTCGAAACTGGTTCTGTGCCTGATGCTAGATCAATCGTGAACTCGATTTCTCGATCTGGCGGTAACCCTGGAAGCTCGTCTGGAAAGACGTCTGGAAATTCACATACAATAGGAATGTCTCCTATTCTAGGACTTACTTTTTCAGTATCTAACATGTATACGCCTCACATCCTTGTTGAAGCAATCGTTTAGTCTGCATCACGGTGAGAAATTTCTTCCGCTGTTTTTCGCCTTTGAATATTACCGTTGAATTTTCCGCAGTTCGTAATTTGACTTTCTTATTCGCACAATCTATCTGAGCATTATGACATGCTAACCAATCTATTCCCAAAATGATATCGAACTCTCCTAGCTTAAAAGGAATCAGGTCTACAGAAAAATGATGTCCGACTATTTCTACATTACAAGTAGGACATACTCGATCTACTGGAACTTGGTCATCATTCGCTAATTTTATAATTAACGTCTCGCCCAACCATTCGATTTCACAATGTAACTTATCAAGAAATTCTTCAGAAATAAATGAACGAGTAGCTCCAGAATCAATTAATACTTTTGAACTTACGGAATTCACCAAAATCGTACCTGCGATCATACTCGGACTCTGCACTGCTTCTTTCATTGTCATGTTGAAAGTCCTTGCTCTGGGCTGATTAGGCGGCGACTGAGATAATGCCAACACTCTTGAAATACTGGCTACCATAGCTGGTCCTTTGCAATTTCTGGCGATATGCCCTTTCTTTCCACACTGAAAGCAAGTAATTTCTGCTATCTTTCCCGTAGGACATTCGTTAGAATAATGCCCTTTCTTCTTACATCGATCATATTCCTTTTTATACATACGCCGGTATGTTTTCGATTACATATCTTGCAATACGGCACTGGAACTCTGGCTATTCCCTGCTGACTGGGGGCTTGGAAACGATTACCTGTTTTCTGTGTACCTTGTCCTATCCTTTTAAAATTCAAATTTGTCCGGGCTTGAAATCCCGGCTTTCTACTGGAGCGGTCTTGGAAACTTCCCTGTCCTTTATCTTGCTGAGATATTTCACTTTCCCCTTCAATAATCAAAGCTTTCGGGACTACGGTGGTATACGTTGCTAATTCAAAAGCTGCAACTTGGCCACGAATCCATGGTCGAAATCCTTCTTGAAATCTCTGAACTAGCTTTTCTTCAGTATCAACCTATTCTGGGACAAACCTAGCCAACTCAGTAAATTTGGCTTCATACTCTGCCACAGACATATTTCCCTGCTTCAGTTCTAAAAACTTAATCTGCATTTGATTCTTCACATAGCGAGGAAAATGCTTTTCTAAAAACAACTCTTTAAACCTATCCCAAGCAATAACCTCTTCACCCTCTAAAGCCTTTTTAGATTTCCACCAATAATTTGCCTCTCCTTTCAACAAGTAACTAGCAAAATCCGTCTTCTGGTCCTTACCTATTTTCACTAGTGCAAACGCTTTCTCTATTTCTTTTGACCAGGTGATGGCTTTAATAGGATCAGTAGACCCATCAAATTCTGGAGGTTTAACTGACTGAAATTGCTTAAAAGTAACAACAGGTAATGTTGGTGGTAATTGAGGCTCAAGACGAGGTGGCTGCTATAACATTTGTTGTTGTATCAGATGAAACATTTGGTTCATGGTCTCATTAGTCTGACCTACGGAATTGCTGTTAGAGGTCTCAGCCCTAGTCTTTCTTTTTGGTGCTATCTTCTTCTGATAATGAAACATGTGATATTTCTTTAACAGTTTAATAAACAATTGACAATATGTAAGGAAAACAGTTTATCCTGTATTAATAACATGATTTATATAAAGAAAACAGTTACTGAATGTAAAAACTGGAAATATAAATAGTTAAATAAAATGGTTGTTTTTTTTCAACAGGAATTATAATATGGAAAGCTGTAAAAAAATAAAGTGAAAATAAATGCTGTAAAACTGTAAAGGCTGAAATTTAAATAAAAGAAATTGAAAAAGTTCATCTTATATATATGTGACACCAGCTTCAGGTGTAAATGCTTGATACAAAAGGTCACGTGCTACTGGTAATCACTTCGGCTACAAGTCATACTACCACTACAGGTCAACTATTACTACAGGTTAAACTACTAGTACACACATACACACTACTCACTAGGCTATACTATGCTGCCTCTATATACATCTGTACTCTGAAGTCACTGTCTCAAAACCCAGGCGGAATACGCCTAAGCTCCTCTCTAAGTGCCTGGACCAAAGTCTGTGCCAAGCGGAATACCCTGTAGAACTCTGCGAAGGAAGGTGGTCCCTCATGGGTCAAATCATCAAGCTCCCAAGTGGCACTCATCAACACTGACTGCAATCGCTGTCTCATATAGTAATCCGGCTGTAGGGCCGCTAACGGTCCTCTGTCCCTCTGATCAAACAGATGCATGATCTCTCGACACTGTGCCCGCCAATATTCCACATCATCCCTCATAACATTATACTCATGGTATGGTACCATATACGACTGAGCAATCTGACCTACTGACTCCTGGGAAGGAACCCTCGGTATACCTGCACCCTGCTGTGGTAAACCTAACTGTAGATCCACATTATGCTCTCCCATCCCCTCGACTGGAATCATCTGAACTATGTCCGGCTCTGGGGCATGCACTGGTATAGGAGGTAGCAATGGTGGTGGTGGTAACTCCTGCTCAATACCCGGTATAAACTGGTGCTCAACTGGTAAAGGAACCATCGGCTCAAAGAATTCAAATGGATCAAACATCTCTATGGGGTCATGAACTATCCCCTGTACTGGTGGTACCGACTCCTGTGGCAATGGTGGTGGAGGTGGTCGAGGAGGAAACATATACTCAGATACTGGAGGTATAACTGGTGCTGCTGGCCCGGTGACTGTCCTCTCAGAAGACGCAGAATAACCAGAAGATGCCATCTGATAATATACCAAGAAAAGAAAAGTCACTAAACAATCCTAAGATTTACACTTCCCTATTCTAATCTGACCTAAATCCTAACACTATTTTTCCTATTTGACCATTTATATCCTATGTGCTCTCCCTATCTTATCTTAACCCTAATGTTCTTGTTTTCAGGGACCAAATCTACAGCTCTGATGCCAAACTGTAACGCCCACCAGACCCGGGGTATAAGTCTGGGGGTTACTAGCTAATCACCAAACCTGTACTATCTGATTAACAATTAATAAAGAAATGAAATTAAACCCCTTTAATACTAACCAGGATCTTTTTTTTAGGTTGAAGTATGAAAACAAGAACCACTATCTATTTTATTATAAACCATTTTCAAATTCTCACAAACTCCCTTTATTACAAACCATTGTCTATTTCATTTTAAACTAAGTTCAACTTTTATTCAAACACACACACTATCTATCAACACTCCACCTGCTCGGGCAACTCAAAGCTTTCTTCCTGGATTGGGATCAACACCTTGGGTATGAGAGGATCCCGAGGCTTGACCCACTTCTTTACCACTCGAGTCCTGATGGGTTTCATATTCCTTCTTAACTGAAAACAATAAGGTGAATAACAACAAAAAGGGTGAGCCAAAAATTGCTCAACAAGTCCATAAAATATAAGCGGTGTTAAAGCATTTTAAATGAACCCGTAATCCCGGGTATATCTGCAAAGATATAACCCCACGAGAATAGAAAGAAGGCCATTACTGGCGAGTACAAATGAACTAAACTGGACACAATTTCGCATCTATATTCTGCTGATCATTCAGAATATAATACAGATCTATATCTCACTATATAGATCCAGTCGGGTACCCAGGCACTACGGCCCGTGTCGAGGCACCAGTCAAATCCCGGTCCTCAGGATTAAGACACAATCAATCCAAAAAATATCATTATCCAGTCCATCGCTTAGCAACCAGAACAATCAGTATGCTTTGATATATTCTAAACACCAGAACATATCAATCTCAATGCATTATCAACGTGATATGAATCAGAAATCCAAAGAAACGGAGAAATCAAGGATCGATATGAAATATGAACAAAGGAATAACAAGTGTATATCAGTGATTAAGAACAAGAATCAAAAGAGTGCAAATGTAATAAGCATTTGAATAAATATCACTATTCTGAAAGTAGAATAGGGGAAAAACTTGCCCTCTGCGCGGCTCACTGTAATTAGATCACTTTCGTCTATCACCTTGGACTAATATCGACTCAACTTGCCTGGCTGGCTTAGCTTCTGTTAGCAAAATAGACTGATTAAGTTATTTCGTACTTCAATTACATCTTGAATCGACTTCACACCGTTCCTAACATCTACCCATGCGCTTATGACTGACTCATGTATTATTTATTAGCAAATAAGACTCAATTAACCATGTAATACACATAAGCACATAAGCACATAACCATGTTTTTATAGTTAAAATAATTTTTAGAACCAAAATCGACTCGCTGATCGCTCAACTGATCGTTATCTGACTCGTTTCCCATTTTTCTGAAATTTTTCGGACTCGTCTCGGCACGCATTTCGACTGATAATTAAACAAGTAACAAAATCAACTAATTTCTAGAAGAAATAAAGCTTTGATATTATTTTTAATGAAAATAATTCATTTTTCTGAGTCAACAGGCTTTCGTTTCACTCGATTCGGACTAACGGTTGAATTATTATCAATTAAACACTGATAATTCCATTTTTTATTCACTATAAATAATTATTAATAATTTTTAAAACTCAAAAATAATTTTTAAATCATTATTTAAGAAAAATTAGAATTAAAAATGATTTTTCTATAATTTTTGGAATTAAAATGAATTTATTATGATTTATTGAAAATTATTTGATTAATTATCAATATAATTAATCATTTTTAAATAATTAATAAGTAGTTAATAAACAATAAATAAATTATAAATAATTAAGAAAATAATTCAAACTGATTGTTAGAAAATAATTGAGAATTATTTATAATATAAATCAATTAATTAAATAATTAATTAATCAATTTATAAAATAAATAAATCTGATTTTCAAAATAAAAATAAAATTAAAAATTAAAAATTCAGAAACATATGTCAGAAAACAATCCCTGACAAAATCAGATCAAACCCGGGTTGCAAATCGGGTTGCAACCGGGTCGCCAAGAACATCCCGGGTCGGGGATAAATTCACCGGAAATTTTCCAGATTCCGGTGGGTTTCCCGGACTCCGGCGTCTCAATTCCTGGCCAAACGGACACCGTTTGGTACTGTTTTTGATCCCAAAACATTCCAAATTACTCCCCCAATCTGTTTCAGGCCAAAATCGACCAGAAACATCCCTGCAACAATTTATTCGATAAAAACCGACTTCAATTCTGGCCAAAAACCCATCTTTCGATTCTGTAAACCAAACTCAACGTTCTATAGTGGAAATTAAAGCTATGAACACACACAATCAAAGCCCTAAACTTTCAGGAACCAAAAATTCACAGAAATCATCGAGTTGTGTTTTGAAAATCTGACATAAACCCTAGAAATCGTGAATCACTATACTGACATCGTTCGTTCAATTAAACACCATGAATCAACTGTAAATCATCTAACAAAGCTATATCAATCATCAAATCATCAAAATAACCCTAGAATCAAAAAGTCCTAATTCGAGCATAAACCCTAGAAATCGAAAATCAAAATCAAGGCATTAAAACATGAAATTGATGCAAGAAACAGAAAGAACAGATGAAAACCTTCGATTTGAGTACTTGAATCACACGATTTGATGCAGAAATCAGCTGGAAATCAAGGTTTGATTCTCGACCCGATTTTGGAAATCCCGACCCGGTTTCAAAGAAATTTCTGATTTTTAATTATTAATTATGATTAATTAAATAAAAATTAGGCTATTTATAGTAGTAAAATTAATACTCCTAATTAAAATTAAGGCCCTAATTCTACACTTTTTAAAATTAATAAGCCCCTAATTTTGTAATTTTTGGGTATTAAAATTTAATTTATAAATATTTTATATATACAATATATATGCCAAAATTTCCCAAAAATTGTGAATATTGCAAAAATGCAAAGAAATAATATTAATGAAAGTCCTATAATTTTATAAAAATAAAAATGTAATTTTGTGGGGTTTTTAACACCCAATTGGACCCGAAAAAATCATTTTTCGTAAAATGAGAAAATTTATAAAATATCCAGATATTCAGAATATTGCGATTGTAAAAGCCGTTTGATGAAAAACAAGGCCCATTATTTTATTTGAAATACTGGCTTTAAAATCATTGTTTGGGTCGTAAAATGTTTGAAATGAAAGCGATGAATGCAAAATAAAACATCTGAAAAATACCTTAAAAATACAGAAATTACACGGAATGCACGTAACAAGTAACAATTAGATTTCAACAGATAATCACACGTAATGAAATATTAATACACATATTTTATTATCAATATGATATAATACAACGTAAATTTCCCGGTCGTTACATTCTCCCCCCCTTAATAGGATTCTGTCCTCAGAATCTTCTATAAAAACAAATGAGGGTATTTCTCTAACATCTCACTTTCAAGTTCCCAGGTTGATTCTTCAACCATAGGATTTCTCCATAACACTCGCACTAAACATACAGACTTATTTCTCAATACTTTCTCTCGCCGATCTAAAATTCTTATTGGCTGCTCTACAAAAGACAAATCAGGTTGGATATCCATCGGTTCATACTCTATTATATGCCTAGAATCAGGATTATATCGCTTAAGCATCGACACGTGAAACACATTATGAATATGTTGCAGATGACGCGGTAAAGCTAATTCGTACGCAAGTTTTCCCACTTTCTTCAAAATTTCAAACGGTCCGACGTATCGTGGCTTCAATTTACCCTTACTACCAAATCTGGTCAATCCTTTCCATGACGATATTTTGAGTAATACATTTTCTCCTTCCTGATAGTCCATATCCTTTCTTGCCTGGTCTGCATGTTTGCGTTGCCTATTTTGTGCTGCATCGAGGCGTTTCCGAATAAGCTCAATCTTTTCCTTTGTTTGTTGAATTAATTCTGGACCCAAAATCTTGCATTCTCCAACTTCATCCCAATGTATTGGTGATCTTCATTTTCTCCCGTATAGTGCTTCGTACGGTGGCATTCCAATGCTGGCGTGATAGCTGTTATTATAAGAAAATTCCATTAAAGGTAAATGCTCATCCCAACTTCCTTCAAAATCGATTGCACAAACTCGTAACATGTCTTCAATCGTTTGAATAGTTCTTTCACTCTGTCCATTGGTTTGCGGATGATAAGCAGTACTCATGTTCAATTTAGTTCCAAGACATTCTTGAAATTGTCTCCAAAATCTTGAGTTGAAACGAGGATCTCATTAGACACGATAGATACTGGAACTCCATGTCGCATCATAATTTCCTTAAGATACAAGTGCACTAGCTTGTCGAGCGAAAATCTTTCATTAATCGGTAGAAAATGTGCCGACTTCGTGAGTCTGTCAATGATTACCCATATCGCATCATGATTTGCCTTAATCCTCGGTAGTCCTACCATAAAATCCATCGCTAGATGTTCCCATTTCCATTCTGGAATGTCTAATGGGTGTAATAATGCGCTCGGACGTTGATGTTCCGCTTTAACTCGCTGGCATGTGTAGCATTTACTTACCCACTCCGCTATTTCCTTCTTCATATTCGGCCACCAAAAGTTTTTCTTCAGATCGCGATACATTTTTGTGCTTCCTGGATGAATGGAATACTTCGAATTGTGCGCATCTCGCAATATTTCTTCTTTTAATTCTGCCACGTTAGGGATCCAGATTCTCGAGAAGAAGTTAGCTAAAGAAAGAGAAGTTATTAAACTTTGGACTAACTCGGGTTAAACAACTCAGGAAATTCTAGAGAATGGTTGTTGGGATTAGGATTAGGATATTCTGCTAGATCTAATCCTGGTAAGAAAATTGGAAAAGAAACTGAGAAAACAGAACCAATAAAAACTGATAGCAAGGTCAAACTGAACAAGGTTCAAATAAAGACCATTAAGTTTAATCCAAGTGCTAATACTGTCAAGTCAATCCATGAGGAAGGTACAACCTCAACACATAGATCAAACTTAATTACTGATAAGAGTGAACAGGTTCACACAAAATCATTAAATATTGGTTCAATGACTCAGAAATAGCTTAAGCAAAAGCTGAAGGATTTATACATGAAAACAAGAAGAAAATGCCTAGGAAAAATAGGAATGGAAAGGTAGGTGTTAATAAGATGGAAATTATGTAACTCCTCCTAATGCTCCTAAAAAGGCCTGATCAAACTGTGGTAACACTAATCATCTTGCTAAATCTTGCAGGAAGAATAAAGAGATAAATGTTGTTCCTTCCAAATCAGAGTTTAGGAATAGAATAGTTAGATATAAACCACAGAGTCCTTGTTTTCATTGTGGTAGTATTTGGAACTCTATTTATACATGCAAAGAGTGTCACAGTTTGTATTATGACTATTATAAACCGAAACCCCCTTAAATTAAAGCAAAATTTATTTCTGATTATATAAATAATGATAGTAAGAATGTTAACATAAACTATGATAAAAAGTCTTTTGCTGCATATGTTAACAAACTTAAAGAGGCCAAATGATCCAAGAAAGTCTGGGTCTTTAAAAACACTAACTGATTCCAATTACTGATTACAGGATAACATGAGGAATACTCTAGCCTTGGAAAGTGGATGCTCAGGACACATGACTGGTTATAAATCCCTGCCATCAGAATTTGAGGAGAAAGCTGGACCAAATATTTCTTATGGAGATGTCAACTTAGGAAAAATCTTGGGATATGGCAAAATCAAAATTGGAAATTTCATAATTGAAAATGTAGCTCTAGTTGCAGGACTCAAGCATAATCTGATCAGTATGAGTCAAATATGTGACAGAGGTTACCATGTCAACTTCTATTAGGAGCATTATGAAATTGTCAGTAAGACTGATTGCAAGATTACATTGACTGGTGTAAGATATGGTAGTTTATATGAATCCATGGTCTCCACAAGTACTGATGAATCAGAAGTTTGTCTATTAAGTAGAGCATCTGTGGACGACAGCTTGAACCATCATAAAAGACTTTCTCACCTCAACTTTAACAATATCAATGAACTTGTGAGGAAAGATCTTGTGAGAGGATTGCCCAATGCAGATTTTACTTCTGATGGCTTATGTGACGCATGCCAGAAAGCCAAGCAAAGGAAAACATCTTTCAAGAGTAAACTGAATACTCCATTCTTGAACCATATCATCTACTTCATATTATTCTTTGGTTCAGTGAATGTTATGTCAATTGCCAAGAAGAGGTATGCACTCGTAATTATTGATGAATATACAAGATACACATGGGTGTATTTTCTGCACACCAAGGATGAATCTCCATCCATTCTTCTTGATCATGTGAGAGAGCTAGAAAAAGGATCAACATACAAAGTGAAGATCATCAGAACTGATAATGGAACTGAATTCAAGAATAGCTATATGGAAGAGTTCTGCAAACTCAAGAGGATAAAACAAGAGTTTTTTGCTCTTGGAACTCCATAACAAAATGGAGTTGTTGAAAGAAAGAATAGAACTCTTATAGAAGCAGCAAAACCATGTTAGAAGAAGCAATATTGCCTACCTACTTCTGGGATGAGGCTGTGCAAACTGCTTTCTTTACACAAAATGCAACATTGATCAACATGCATAGAAAAATACCATTTGAGATGGTGAAGGGAAAGAAACCAAATTTGAAGTATTTTCATATTTTTGGTTATAAGTGTTTTGTTCTCAAAACTCATCCAGAGCAGCTAACCAAGTTTGATCTAAAAGCTGATGAAGGAATTTTTGTGGGATATCCATTGTCCACAAAAGCCTTCAGAGTTTATAATCTGAGAACAAGAACAGTCATGGAATCTATACATGTATCTTTTGATGATAAGAAGATAATATGTCTAGAAGATGCAGATGACCATGACAAACTGAGATTTGAAAATGAAGTACCTTATGCTGAACTTTTGAATCCTGACCCTGATACAGTAAATCCCGATATCACTCAAAGCTTTGATGTTCCACATAACAGTGGAAATTCTCCAACAATGAAGCATATGTTGAGGGGGAATAACATGATTCAAATCCAGAGACTACATTGAATGATTCAACTCAAGAAAGATCAGTAGAAAGATCATCAGACACATATTCCTCAAACTCTGAGGAGTCAAATACTGATAACAATGGGAATACTGATTCAGAGGGAGCATCAGGAAATAACAGTGGTACTAATCAAAGATATAACGGAGATTTCATGAATCAAGGGGGGTTCATCTTCAAGGTTTCAACTTCCATCTGCAAGAAAATAGTCTAAGTCACACTCACCTAACTTAATCATTGGAAACCATCACTAGTACATAAAGGTCCTTCTGTGTCGTACTTTTTGGTCGGTTGAATATAGAAAAACGCTTAAACACTCTTCAAGCGTCGGTTGTAAATTTAACCGACGCCTTAACAGATTTGTTCATGATCTGTTGCGTCGGTCTTTCATACAACCGACGCTTTTGATAGTCTGTAGCGTCGGGCTTTAAAACGCCGACGCCTAAAATTCTATATAGCATCGGTCTTTATAATGCCGATGCTGTAGTTTCTACGTACAACATCAGCATTTAAAATATCAACGCTGTAGGTGTGGTTTAAAGCGTCGGCTTATAAATGCCAACGCTACAAATTTGGTTTAAAGTGTCGGCTTTAAAATGCCGATGCTGTAGATTTGGTTTAAAGGTCGTCTTCTGAATGCCGACGCTATAGGTTGTGATATTTTTTTAAATAATTTTAAGAAAAAATTTAAATAATATTAGGAAATTAATAAAATCATTAAAAATAGTAGGAAAATAAATATATATGATATATTCAACTCTAAATTCTTTTAAAATATAAAAGAAATAAAATAAAAGAATTGATATTTCACTGAACAATTCTAACAATAAATAAATTAATTAATTTAAATATTAATAATTAGTAGATTTTTTTTATCATAGGTAACCCGCAGCCGCTACCCTTCGGGTGCGTACTGGGTAAACCCTACGGGCTCACGTAATAGCCTGCAAACCACGTGAACCAAAGTAAACCGCAATTAAGTGACATGCTCTGACTCAGGAGGCATAATCATAAATTCTCCTCCCGTAGGGATTCGAACCTGTGACCAAGAGGATAGTTATCTTTTCTTTAACCAACTGAGCCAACTCTCACTACAAGGAAAACAAGCTTCAACAACGGTTTATGTCCGTTGTCTGATACCCTATTTTTCCGTTGACTATTGAGCCGCCGTCTGTTAGTTGGATCAGACAACGGCTAAAAAACATTGTCTGAGATTATACAGACAATGATTATGGATTAAGCCCGTTGTATTACATCCAGAAAAGACAACGTTTTTTGCTTGTTTTCGTCGTAACAAGCGACATTACTCAAGGGTTCTCACAAACTCAGAAAACCGTTGTGTAAGGTATAACATTAAAACCAATCCTACAACACTTATTGTTGTATAAACGTTGTTGTGTATTCAGATAGACAACAAAAATGAAATTGAGCTCGTAGAACTCTTGTAATAAATTTCTACACACAACAGTTTTGAATTTTAATGTATGGCATGATCAGATACATACAACTGTTTATTTGTCCAAACATATTGCATGAATACCTTTGATACAATATCTTAATATTATATAGACAATGGTTTACTAGTGTTGTGAAAGTTAATTTTGTACCAAAGTTTTATGTTCGAATGCATTGTTTTAGTATTAAAGACATGATATTTTAATGAAGCTTGGCTGTTAAAAGTGTTGTCTTACTCAAAATATAACAAGTAATCAAATGAAGGTAACTTTACAAATCTGAACAAATACAATAACCAATAGAACAAAGAAGGAAAGAAAAGAGACCAGCGTATATGCATAAAAATTACTACACTTCATCTTGAATAAATATAATTTCAGCTTTGGAAGAAGCTCTTCAAAATCGCAGCAATTCTATTACCACGTTCAATTTTCCGTAGGAAACATATATCTTAGGTAAAACGCTCATCACCCAAGCACCGGAGAATTTTTAAGCAAAAATTTGAGGAATTCCATCTCATGTGGCACACCAGATAAATCTGAAATCTTCACCGTTTTACGATTTTTTAATGTGCAACCAGTAGGGCAATCTGTCTCCCAAAAATTTATATCAGTTGCCTTTGATGCAGCGATTGCATTCGATGAACTGTACATAATTGAAAGGGATGTAACATAATTATAAGCAATTAAATAAACAAGCACAAAGAGGTTGAATAACATTAGAGTTTAACTTACTGAAATTTGAAGTTCTTGTAAGTTTGGAGAGCTCAAAATCAAGCGAAGAACAACCAATATTCCTTTTATGTCTTCAAAGCTTACTTGATACAGTTGAATTAGCTTCAGATGGTCATAAGTTAATGGAACTTTCCCGAGTTCATATCCTATACTCATATACTGAACAAAGAGGGTAAACAAAAACAATGGTGAGTGTACAATAACATGTTTCCAATCTAATAAATCCAAAAGAAACTTTAATCAGCTTACCTTTGTAAAGTAGATTTTCCCAGTGACATTCTCAAGACATGGTACACCACCAAAAAACTTGTCAAAGTTGCAACCTGAACTTTTCTCAAAGGGCTCTGTCTTATCTCCAGTCATGTACATAGCAACAGAAACAACAATTAGAAGGTGAACACAATGAGTGCCCCAAAACATAAGGATTAGCCGGCAGTTGAGCAGACAGGAATGTTACTGAGTGTCCACACATGCCATCATGTTACTGTTATCATATTATCACCTCATGTGCTTCTGCTACTTGTATTTAATTATTTAACACCACTCAAATTCAGCTCTTAATTTATGATTACCTCATTAAACTTGGTTAAGTATAGTTGTTCAGACTTGTAGCCTATAGTTGACAAATTGTAACTTCCAAAAACTGCACGACTTCTGGGATTGCATCTTCTATAATTTATACACAATATAAAACAATGGTCAAAACAATTCTCTGTGCTCAAATTTTGAACATTCTGTAAATTGGTAGTGTTATGACCCACTTTCTGCAACAAGATACAACAAAAACATTAAGACATAACGGGATAAGAAACTGGTCGACAGGATGAAACTGGACGATGGTGAAGTGGACATGAACAACTCTAGTAGTTAGAGGATAAGCACGAAGACTTACACCTGTAACAACCACGATTCTGTTAAGTGGTAGTGTTATCATCTAAGGATATTTTTGCATCACCAATCTCTCGTGTTCTTTTTAATTTCATTGTTATTTCGTTATTGTTTAGTTAAGAATATAATCACCCAAACCTTAGCCTTTAGCCTACAAATTTTGATTAAAATCTCACTTGCCTTTTAAATTGTATAAGGACCCAATGGAAATAGAAGAAATAGTTCAAGCAGTCCTTTTGCTTGAAGTAGTTCTGCAAAGGTCTGTCTAACAATTCAACAAGCCTCAACCATAAACAATATTACATTAACTTTTATTCATCTTTTAAAATCATAACCAATACCTTAAATTGAATATTGAGAACCAAAAGTACTTAACTAAAAAAGCTATCCTTCATTACTTTGCAATCCTTCACAGAAAAGGTTGTACTTTCTTCTTGAGCTTCAATTTTTCCCTCAACATATTCAATATATTATTTTTACAGATTACAGGACAAGTAAAAATGTAGATAAAATCAGCTTCTTCCAATTCCTTACTAATATTATAGGCAATGCAAATAAAAATATATGTCAAATTAAAAAAAATTACTTGTACACACAAAGAACTAAAATCAGCACAAAATAAGAACTAAAATGAGGGAGGGAGAGAGAGAGAGAGAGAGAGAGAGAGAGAGAGAGAGAGAGAGAGAGAGAGAAACCTCAAAATTAACGACAAGCCCCTTCCGTTGAATCCACAAATAAGCCCTAAAGCCCTAGTTTTGGACACGAATTAAAACCCCAAATTGAAGTCGAATTGAAACCCTAAATGGAATCATAATTAAAGCCTCCATTAAAGAAACATACAAATCAATCAATGGAGGCTCAATTCAAAGAAAATATTTATGTATGTACAGATTTTTCATAACTAGGAGAGTAGAGGGGGAGAAAGAGAGGGAGAGAGAAGGGGAGAGAGAAGAAAGAAAGAGAGAATGAAAATATATCAGATCTGTAAAGGAATTTAGAGTGCACACTTTGTCAAGGCGGGGTTTTTTTGGAAAAAATGGACAGAGCGGCCTATTTGCCGCTTCAATTTTCATGTATATTGTATACATCTCATATTTTAATAAAAAATATATTAAAATATAAGTAGATTAACTATAGACAATTATTATATATATATTTGTATATTTATTATCCTCACATTCGAGATGAATTTGAAAAATTCATTTAAAAAATTTATCCCCACATTCGTTTGGATCGTCGAAAAAATCATTTTAAAAATTAATCTTGTAAATCGGGAACGAGTCTCGGTGTCGGGAGGGGTACTTTTACTGGATTTTTCTAATCCTGATGTGCAAGACGAATTTTAAATTTTTTAATAATTTTTTCTTATGACTAAAATCGATATATCTTAACATCCGTACGGTTGGATCGTCGAAAAATCATTTTAAAAAATTAATCCTGTAAATCGGGAACGAGTCTCGTTGTCGGGAGGGGTACTTTTACCAGATTTTTCTAATCCTGGCATGCAAGACGAATTTCAAATTTTTTAATAATTTTTTCTTATGACTAAAATCGATATATCTTAACATCCGTACGGTTGGATCGTCGAAAAATCATTTTAAAAAATTAATCCTGTAAATCGGGAACGAGTCTCGGTGTCGTGAGGGGTACTTTTACCAGATTTTTCTAATCCTGGCATGCAAAATGAATTTCAAATTTTTTAATAATTTTTTCTTATGACTAAAATCGATATATCTTAACATCCGTACGGTTGGATCGTCGAAAAATCATTTTAAAAAATTAATCCTGTAAATCGGGAACGAGTCTCGTTGTCGGGAGGGGTACTTTTACCAGATTTTTCTAATCCTGGCATGCAAAATGAATTTCAAATTTTTTAATAATTTTTTCTTATGACTAAAATCGATATATCTTAACATCCGTACGGTTGGATCGTCGAAAAATCATTTTAAAAAATTAATCCTGTAAATCGGGAACGAGTCTCGGTGTCGGGAGGGGTACTTTTACTGGATTTTTCTAATCCTGATGTGCAAGACGAATTTCAAATTTTTTAATAATTTTTTCTTATGACTAAAATCGATATATCTTAACATCCGTACGGTTGGATCGTCGAAAAATCATTTTAAAAAATTAATCCTGTAAATCGGGAACGAGTCTCGTTGTCGGGAGGGGTACTTTTACCAGATTTTTCTAATCCTGGCATGCAAGACGAATTTCAAATTTTTTAATAATTTTTTCTTATGACTAAAATCGATATATCTTAACATCCGTACGGTTGGATCGTCGAAAAATCATTTTAAAAAATTAATCCTGTAAATCGGGAACGAGTCTCGGTGTCGTGAGGGGTACTTTTACCAGATTTTTCTAATCCTGGCATGCAAAATGAATTTCAAATTTTTTAATAATTTTTTCTTATGACTAAAATCGATATATCTTAACATCCGTACGGTTGGATCGTCGAAAAATCATTTTAAAAAATTAATCCTGTAAATCGGGAACGAGTCTCGTTGTCGGGAGGGGTACTTTTACCAGATTTTTCTAATCCTGGCATGCAAAATGAATTTCAAATTTTTTAATAATTTTTTCTTATGACTAAAATCGATATATCTTAACATCCGTACGGTTGGATCGTCGAAAAATCATTTTAAAAAATTAATCCTGTAAATCGGGAACGAGTCTCGGTGTCGGGAGGGGTACTTTTACCAGATTTTTCTAATCCTGGCATGCAAAATGAATTTCAAATTTTTTAATAATTTTTTCTTATGACTAAAATCGATATATCTTAACATCCGTACGGTTGGATCGTCGAAAAATCATTTTAAAAAATTAATCCTGTAAATCGGGAACGAGTCTCGGTGTCCGGAGGGGTACTTTTACTGGATTTTTCTAATCCTGATGTGCAAGACGAATTTCAAATTTTTTAATAATTTTTTCTTATGACTAAAATCGATATATCTTAACATCCGTACGGTTGGATCGTCGAAAAATCATTTTAAAAAATTAATCCTGTAAATCGGGAACGAGTCTCGTTGTCGGGAGGGGTACTTTTACCAGATTTTTCTAATCCTGGCATGCAAGACGAATTTCAAATTTTTTAATAATTTTTTCTTATGACTAAAATCGATATATCTTAACATCCGTACGGTTGGATCGTCGAAAAATCATTTTAAAAAATTAATCCTGTAAATCGGGAACGAGTCTCGGTGTCGTGAGGGGTACTTTTACCAGATTTTTCTAATCCTGGCATGCAAAATGAATTTCAAATTTTTTAATAATTTTTTCTTATGACTAAAATCGATATATCTTAACATCCGTACGGTTGGATCGTCGAAAAATCATTTTAAAAAATTAATCCTGTAAATCGGGAACGAGTCTCGTTGTCGGGAGGGGTACTTTTACCAGATTTTTCTAATCCTGGCATGCAAAATGAATTTCAAATTTTTTAATAATTTTTTCTTATGACTAAAATCGATATATCTTAACATCCGTACGGTTGGATCGTCGAAAAATCATTTTAAAAAATTAATCCTGTAAATCGGGAACGAGTCTCGTTGTCGGGAGGGGTACTTTTACCAGATTTTTCTAATCCTGGCATGCAAAATGAATTTCAAATTTTTTAATAATTTTTTCTTATGACTAAAATCGATATATCTTAACATCCGTACGGTTGGATCGTCGAAAAATCATTTTAAAAAATTAATCCTGTAAATCGGGAACGAGTCTCGGTGTCGGGAGGGGTACTTTTACTGGATTTTTCTAATCCTGATGTGCAAGACGAATTTCAAATTTTTTAATAATTTTTTCTTATGACTAAAATCGATATATCTTAACATCCGTACGGTTGGATCGTCGAAAAATCATTTTAAAAAATTAATCCTGTAAATCGGGAACGAGTCTCGTTGTCGGGAGGGGTACTTTTACCAGATTTTTCTAATCCTGGCATGCAAGACGAATTTCAAATTTTTTAATAATTTTTTCTTATGACTAAAATCGATATATCTTAACATCCGTACGGTTGGATCATCGAAAAATCATTTTAAAAAATTAATCCTGTAAATCGGGAACGAGTCTCGGTGTCGTGAGGGGTACTTTTACCAGATTTTTCTAATCCTGGCATGCAAAATGAATTTCAAATTTTTTAATAATTTTTTCTTATGACTAAAATCGATATATCTTAACATCCGTACGGTTGGATCGTCGAAAAATCATTTTAAAAAATTAATCCTGTAAATCGGGAACGAGTCTCGTTGTCGGGAGGGGTACTTTTACCAGATTTTTCTAATCCTGGCATGCAAAATGAATTTCAAATTTTTTAATAATTTTTTCTTATGACTAAAATCGATATATCTTAACATCCGTACGGTTGGATCGTCGAAAAATCATTTTAAAAAATTAATCTTGTAAATCGGGAACGAGTCTCGGTGTCGGGAGGGGTACTTTTACCAGATTTTTCTAATCCTGGCATGCAAAATGAATTTCAAATTTTTTAATAATTTTTTCTTATGACTAAAATCGATATATCTTAACATCCGTACGGTTGGATCGTCGAAAAATCATTTTAAAAAATTAATCCTGTAAATCGGGAACGAGTCTCGGTGTCCGGAGGGGTAGTTTTACTGGATTTTTCTAATCCTGATGTGCAAGACGAATTTCAAATTTTTTAATAATTTTTTCTTATGACTAAAATCGATATATCTTAACATCCGTACGGTTGGATCGTCGAAAAATCATTTTAAAAAATTAATCCTGTAAATCGGGAACGAGTCTCGTTGTCGGGAGGGGTACTTTTACCAGATTTTTCTAATCCTGGCATGCAAGACGAATTTCAAATTTTTTAATAATTTTTTCTTATGACTAAAATCGATATATCTTAACATCCGTACGGTTGGATCGTCGAAAAATCATTTTAAAAAATTAATCCTGTAAATCGGGAACGAGTCTCGGTGTCGTGAGGGGTACTTTTACCAGATTTTTCTAATCCTGGCATGCAAAATGAATTTCAAATTTTTTAATAATTTTTTCTTATGACTAAAATCGATATATCTTAACATCCGTACGGTTGGATCGTCGAAAAATCATTTTAAAAAATTAATCCTGTAAATCGGGAACGAGTCTCGTTGTCGGGAGGGGTACTTTTACCAGATTTTTCTAATCCTGGCATGCAAAATGAATTTCAAATTTTTTAATAATTTTTTCTTATGACTAAAATCGATATATCTTAACATCCGTACGGTTGGATCGTCGAAAAATCATTTTAAAAAATTAATCCTGTAAATCGGGAACGAGTCTCGTTGTCGGGAGGGGTACTTTTACCAGATTTTTCTAATCCTGGCATGCAAAATGAATTTCAAATTTTTTAATAATTTTTTCTTATGACTAAAATCGATATATCTTAACATCCGTACGGTTGGATCGTCGAAAAATCATTTTAAAAAATTAATCCTGTAAATCGGGAACGAGTCTCGTTGTCGGGAGGGGTACTTTTACCAGATTTTTCTAATCCTGGCATGCAAGACGAATTTCAAATTTTTTAATAATTTTTTCTTATGATTAAAATTAATATATCTTAACATCCGTATGGTTGGATCGTCGAGAAAATCATTTTAAAAATTAATCATGTAAATCGGGAACGAGTCTCGTTGTCGGGAGGGGTATTTTTTTTAATATTTAGGAACTACCACTTTAATTACATTTTCGGTATAATTTCAAGCAAGATATATTTGAAAATTTTAAAATATTTTTTAAGTGAATAAAAACAATATATATTAACTTCAACAGTTTAAGGAATATATATTAATAAAGTCAAAAAAATATATGGCATTAAAAATAATTGTCTGAAATTTAAAATGTGTTGTCTTAACAAAAGTCATACAACAGTTTTTAATATAAAACAATTGTCGGATGTAATATCAACCAAATAAATAATGCCAATTGTCGTTAAATAATGTGCCCATTTTTTAGCTTATTTATTCATAAATATTTATTATTTAACGTTATTAACGATCTGATACACGTTATCGGTATTATGTTATTAGTAGGTTGTAATTATTAGGTATATTTGAAATCTTAATACACACAAATTAATTTAGTGTAAGTTATTGGTTACTCGTATAAATTAATTAACGGTGGCATATAAATTTTTCAAAAAAAATTTAAAACTAGTAAAAATATAGACAACGTTTTTTTCTAAAATCATGTTGTGGTAAGTTACTTTACATAAGTGTTTTTTAGGAAATGTCGTTGTTGGAATTCTACAACAGTTTTTTCTTTAAGATTGTTGTAGTATTACATATTTTACAACAGATTATAAATATCGATAACGGTTGTCTAACTGTTACAAGTGTTTTATTTTAAAAATACTTGTACAAGGTAGATTAATATAACGTGCTTTTTTGAAAAACACTTGTTTGGATTGAACAATTAACAATGTAAACTTGAAGCACTTGTGATTAATTTTTTATTAATTATAAAGTAGATAATTAAACTATTTTGTAATATAAAATTTAAATATTTAATCTAGATGAAAGTGGAATTAATTAGAGTTTTTTGTTTTAAAAAAAATTTAAAATGAATTGTTAGGAAATTATTTTTTTTTGAAATTATTACTATTTTTATTGTAATAAACTAGACAACGATTTATTTGAATATTTTGTTGTGCAACACGTTTTTAAATTTAGTAAGAAAGACAACGGTTTTAAGAATTAGACTATTGTCTGATATAGGTGACATATAATATATGTAGAACACTTGTCTATCAGGTATCATTTAGACAACACCTAATTTGTACATTGTGTGATTCGAGCTTAACTAACTAGTAGAAAAAAATACTTGTCTCATTTCCACAACCGTTAAACAAGACGTTATCTCAATCATTTTCAGACAATGGATTTTAAAAATCGTTGTAAGATTTTACTCATTTGCACAACATCACCTTAGAAAGGGTTGTCTGTCTCCATCAACTAGACAATGGATTTTAAAGCGTTGTAGTAATACTAAAGCCTTCCCATTCACACAACATCTTAATTTTGAAAACACTTGTCTGATTTGTTTTACTAGACAACATTTTTTTATCCCTTGTAGTAATCAACGTCAGACAACGCCAATTTTTTGGTTGCAAAAAAACTGTTGTATGAAAAATTCGGGCAACACTTTTTTGGTCGAGTGTTGTCTAATCGGTGTTGTCTGATTGCGTTTTTCTTGTAGTGTCTTGCGGGCTAATACTTAGTAGATTTGAAATGTTATTTTTCAAATTTTAAAAATTAATTGAAATTTTAATTTTATATAAATAAACTTAGGTGTTAAGAGTGGATAATGCATGCACTAATGCAAATACTCCTTCAAGTCCATAATAAGTGTCTTTTTTGAAAAAATCTTTCATATTAAATTTTTTTAGTTAACATGAATCAAAATTTTCATTTTTACCTACATTAATTATAATATATTTTGATTTGAAAAATAAATACAAAATTATTACTAAGCGAGTATAATATACAAAGAATGTTGATATTTATCGAATAAGCAAAATAAATAACAATAATGACAATTAATCATATAATTGTATAGAGAATAGATATTTACAAGTATTGTGCGATAACTAAGCTCCAATGGATCGAGTATTTGAAAAATATTTTGAAAAAAATTTGAAAATAACTAATGTATTACAAAGAAGCTAATAAATAATATTTATAAAAGAAGAAACAATAAAATTTTGGTTGGTAGTCGGTTTGGTTATATTTATTATATTTAAAATAAAACACATATTTGCATATTATATTGGAAATAGAAAAAAAATTAAAATAGAACACATGTGTGCATATTATATTTGAAATAGAAAACAATTTTTATTTGAAATAGAAACCAATTTAAAATTTAACACATATATGCATATTATATTTGAAATAGAAAACAATTTTTATTTGAAATAGAAAATAATTTAAAATAGAACATATATGTGTATATTATATTTGAAATTGAGAAAATTTAAAATAGAACATTTTTTTATATATAAAACAAAAACAATACCAGGAGACAAAAATCAATACCACGGAGAGACACAGTCACCCAAACGGACACACCCAGTTATCCCTATTCCTCGATACCCTATTCAGCTGCGAATTCGATACCCTATCCCGTGGCGACAGAGGCGATTACTCATTAAAACATAACGAATTTCAGGTAAATTTACAATACAAAGTAGTATGTATCTATGTACCTAGATATACAATTTGACTGTATACTGTTTGATAAAGGTCTCATGAGAAAAAAATTTCTTAATTTGAGATTCAAGGAAGTGTCTTGGTATGTATCTTGGAATATTAGTTGTAAATAGGAAAAAAACTGAGTTAAAGATTTGAGTAAGTGTCTTTGTAAATAACTAATTTATTTGTATTGACAATTTGCTGTGTTCACAGATTAATATGAAAAATACAAAAATTTTAAAAAAGCGTTTGTAATATGAGAAATTGGTATTTTTCATGTCAAAAGCTTGCTTGTAGTTTTTATATAATTTGTTTTTATTATTTACAAGAATATAGTGCTTAGCTTATTTGTACCTTGCTTGTGGATAAAATTTATTACTTATATAAAAGAGAGTGCTTAACTAATGTGTACTTTACGTGCCCGATAACTGAGTTATTGAGAATTGAGAAGATAAGCTAAATACACATTGTTTTTTTGAGTTTTGTATTAATATCACTACAGAGTCATATGTATCTAAATATATAATTTGATTGCAGACTGTTTGATAAAGGTCTCACAAGAAAACAAAATTCTGAATTTAAGATTCAAGAAAGTGTCTTGTAATGTGTCTTGCTATATTGGTTGTAAATAGGAAAAAAACTGAATTTGGAACTTGCCGGACTTAGCATCATAATTGTGGTAATATATTCCGGTTATCCAAGTTACAAACTTTTATATATTTATTTATATTGACAATTTTCTACAACATCATAATCATGGTTATATGTTTTTAATATTAAATCTGCCATTTGCTGGCATGTTACTGCTGCTATACTTGCATGCTCATAATTGGCTTCTTTCTGTACAAATTGATTGCTACTTAAATTCTGTAATACTCTAGAGATAAATTTTGTTATGTGACTTGTGTTTTTTGCAGGAAAAACATTTCTGATCAAAAATCAAGACAAACAGTTTTATTGTGGTTTTAGTTGTCAAGTAAGCAGTTTCTCAACCACTGTTTCTTAACAATGGTGTAATTAATAAGAAACATACAAAGTTAAGAAAATCTGAATTGTCTTACATGAGTTTTTTGGTGTGTATGAGTTCTCGTGGGAGTTCTATACGTTCTCATTGATTGAAAATACTAACTGAATATGAGTTTTTGATGAATTAAGTATATCTAGTCAAGGTTGCTCAGAGATAGTTGTTATGTTTGCGACGGTCTCTTATCTGTAGTTGCATGCCATGGTTTGGTTTCCTCTGCAAAGTGATTAGGAACTTGCATATTATCTACCTGATGTACCTACATCTTGTGTCTATTTGAGTGGCTTTAAAGCTGTGTACATCCTATTTAACCAGTGTTAAAAATATGGAAATAAATTACAAGAAAGCTATAGATGATATTAGATGGTTCTTTCATACTGGTTTTATAATATTAGATGCTCATAATTTCTACACTTGCTACTGTTGCTAAACTTATTAGTCAATATGCTCCAATAACACAAGCATGTTATAGACTCTGCGTAATTTTAAACCAAGATGGTCATTTGCTTGTTACATTCCTTTGATTTTGAGGTAGAAGCTTGATACAGAAGAAAATAATAAATAGAAAACCACTGATATAAGGTGAACTCAATAAATTACTGCTCTATAAGTTGTTGCATGTGAGATCATTCCAAGGAAAGGTTTCAGGTTCCCAGTGATTTGAGGTTTATTATTCCAAATAGAATTTCACCTGTTAAATTATTGTTGTAAAGATTTATGATTTTGACCAATCCCATAGTGCTGCTATATTCCATTTCTCTTCCTTTCGTCACCATAATCATTTGCTCTTCAAAATCCCAGCTGGCACCGGTTATCCAGTTATTTTTTGTATAAATCAGTGTAGTCAGATTTCCCAAACAGATTGGAATAACTCCTGATAGTCTGTTCTCGGCCATATCTAGGATATGAAGAGTCAATACTTTGATAAATTAATTTTTATTTTTAGCAATATTCACAGTCATAGATGTCATAAAAATAATAACTAAAGCCATGGAAAACCTAGTGAATGCTCCTAACGCAGAGTCCAGTGAATTTTGCAGAAGAGCATTTGTAACTGCCCAAACATGTATCAATTTGCATGAGCCTATATGAACCTTAGAACACTTAACATTTGAAACTTTATTATAGTGTTTCAGGCTTTCAGCCCTTTGTTGGTTGTCTTGGGATCCGAGTAGTTTTGAGTTTAACTTTAATTGATACAAGATAAGTTTAATCCAGAGGATGCAGCTCATAATGATCACATGGATTTTGTGAAACACAAGAACAGGTCATGGAAATACTTCTTCTAGTTGTGAAATCTATCAGCAATTATCTCTTTTTACACAATTATTCTGAATTATTTTGTTTCTGGTTTGGAATGATACAAGTCTCTAAACCCCTCTGATTGTAATTTAACTTGCCACCCCAGAGATAGAGAATATATATTGTTGAATTAAACACAAGCCAACTACTTACCGGGGATCTTGGGGAGTATGTGTTTATGCTAGGGTTGTGCAGAATTCCTGTCAGAGATAATTTATTTGACTTTGAATTTGATACATCTATGTATTTTTATACTCATTTAAGTATGCCACACTAATGTATAACTCATAAATGTTGATGTGAATATGAAAATTACCACTTGATATGTTACATTTTATGTATGAGCATCTTTAGTTGTGTATTGTGATGCCATCTTGCAGTCACAATTTTAGGGACCTTAGCTTCTTACAAGGAAATTAGGAAATTAGAATTCATAAAACCTTGCCTGAATACTTGAAGGAAATTAAAAATTATGTTTGTATGTTATCATCCAGCACTGACATCAATTTGTTATACAAATAGGTAAATTTTATGATATCAATTTCTTGAAGTTTCGGGTATTATTTGAGTAATGCTAAAGCTTTCATTTTGCTGGATTGAAATTCAGGTGGACCTGCTAATACGTTTCCGCCATTATCATGGGCAATAAGGTTGAAGATTTCCCAAGGCACTGCAAGGGGTTTAGCGCACATCCATGAATGCAGTCCTTGAAAATATGTGCACGGAAACATAAAATCATCAAAGATCCTACTTGATGATGACCTGCAGCCTTATATCTCTTGTTTATTTGCAGTTTTTCATGTTTGTAATTGTCTTTGACTATAGGAGCCGATATTATTGGAGAAGAAGAAGAGTGAGACTGGCCTTAAGAAAAATGTTGAGGTGCCCAAAAAAATTGAAAGGAAAGGTTCAGTGACTCCTATAAAGAAAACCCCACCATTGCTTGATGATGACATACACTCAAGTGAGCATTGTCGATCTCTACGTTTTTTGCTTAATAAGAGGCCTCCTACTAAAAAAGTGAGGTATTTAAGTATGAAGAAAATGGAGAGGATCCAATATACATCACGCCTGCTGATGTTGATCAATTTTTGAAAATGAGCTTGTTAAACATATCCGTTTTGGAAATATTTCTAAAGTAAGACCAAGTGTTTTTCTTCCTTAATTACTTTAAAATCTATCAACACACATACTTATTGTGATAAGTAATTTTTTTAGGTACGTTAGAACTTTGTGCAAGGATATGTTTGGATTCATGTTGCCATCTAGATTAGCCATAACACATAATCGTGACTATCAACGTCAACACGAAGCAGCTGATTACATGACTAATGTTTTGGAAGCAAATAAAAATAAACCTTTTATCATAGCACCATACATCCAAGAGTAAGAACACAATAAGTCTTTATCACTAATTTTATTACTAGTGTAATTCAAAATATTTATTACATATGTTTGTATCATTGTAGCAACCATTGGATGTTGCTCATGTTTTGTCTCAAGGAAAGTGCTATATATGTGTTTGATCCATTGAAAAAAGAACGAAAAATACGCTTGACAACACCTTCCTGAACGTAAGTTAAAAATAAATTTTAGTATTGCATAATGTATTGTTCTAATTTCATAATAAATGTGAATAATGATGTATGGTTAATTCACAGGGTGTTTAAATTATGCGTACGAGAAGGTAGACTAATGAATAACAGAAAAGAATTTCTCTGGCATCATTTTGAGGTTGAGGTATTACTTGTTTACATGTTTGATTTTTTTTCTTTGCTTTTTTTATACAGAACTTGAAAAATGATGTTGCTTTATGCGTAGTGTCCTCAACAAGAAGGAGGCACGGAGTGTGATTTTTTCGTTATAAGGTACATGCACGACATAATTATGCTTTCTCAAAAAAAATCCACCATAAATTGGAAAGTGGTAAGAAAAATAACCTCAACATTGTTTTACAAATATTGATCAAGTAGATTTTTTTTAATACTTTGTCTTTAATATTTTGGAGGGTCTTGGTTCAAGGAACTATACCAAAAAGGAAATTAAAGAGATACGAGAACTTTGGGCACAATTTTTTACTTTAGAATGTTTGTAACAAGGTAATTTTTTTAAACTTTTTAGATCCTCTATTTGTGCTATAAGTACTTGATAGAAGCATATAACCATTTTATAATTGGATGTGTTGGTTGATTTAATTTGTTTACAATATGTGTGGAGAAGCATAAAACCATTTCTTACCTTGCTATTTCAAACATTTAATTGAAATATAGAATCTTCGTGTTGGTTATAATTTGCATGATTGTGAATTTATTATTTTTTGAACATTTCAGAGAAAAATGAGAACGGATGGTCAGGCATTTAAAAGCATCTCATGTTCATGTCAAAAGACAAGATGTAGTTTTGCGATCTCGATTTACAGAAAGAAAAAGGGGACTTGAAGATTTTGAAGTACTTGTTAGGGGATACACTTTATGTGTTATTTTCTCTATAAGGGAACCATAATAGAAAGAGGTGGATGGTATTTGTAATTCAATATATACTTTTCTTCCAAGACATACATAATTAAATTTTCTAAAATTATTGTAATATATAATTTTTAAGTTGTACAATTTAATTTTATGTTGTGCCGTATTTTTGGGATGTTAGTATTAATTGTATAATGAAACAGGTTTATAGAAAATGTATAAAATACCAATAGAAAAAAGGAAAAAAAATATTCTTTCCGTGACAAAAAGCGTTGGCATTCTAGCTAACCGATGCTACTGATGAGAAGCAAGTGTGTCGGTATTTCTGCTAACTGATGCATTTGGTGAGAAGTAATAGCGTCGGTTAACTAACAGGTGAACCAGCACAATAGGTGAGAAGCAAGCGCATCGCCATTTTAGTGAACCGACGCAACAGGTGAGAACCAACGGCGTCGGCATTTGATATAACCGACGCAATTAATCAAACCAAGAGCGTCGGCATTTTATCCAACCGACGCATTGCAAGGCAACAAATTCGTCGGTTATATATATAACACCGACGCTATAAGTCAACCTACAGCGTCGGTTGATGAACCTATGACGTCTGTCGCTTAACCGACGCAATAAATATTTGTGTGTCGCTTGTTTAACCGACGCTATAGGTCCATACCTATAGCGTCCCCCACACTTACTTCACCACTTGACCGATGCCTTAGTGCTATTTTGACCGATGCTAAAAGTCCAGTTTGTACTAGTGCATGACAATGGTATAAGAACAAGAAAAGCCACTCAGAATGAATGTCTCCACCATTCTTTTCTACATTAAAGTGAATTCGAGAAGGTTGAAGAAGCTCTGCAAGATGCTGCCTAGGTTACAGCAATGCAAGAGGAGCTCAATGAATTTGAAAGGAACAAAGTCTAGACTCTTGTGCCAAAACCAAAGAATAGATATGTAGTTGGCACAAAGGGGGTGTTTAGAAAAAAATTGACAGTGAGGGCATTATCACAAGGAATAAAGCAAGACTGGTTGCAAAGGGTTATTCACAACAAGAAGACATTGACTATGATGAGACATTTGCTCCAGTTGCAAGGCTTGAGGCACTTAGAATCTTTCTTGCCTATGCTGCTCACAAGAAGTTTAAGGTGTTCCAAATGGATGTGAAGATTGCATTTTTAAATGGAGAACTCGAAGAGGATGTTTATGTTGAACAGCCTCCAGGGTTCATTGATCCAAAGTATCCAGATCATGTCTACTAACTGGATAAAGCACTCTATGGACTGAAGCAAGCTCCAAGGGCCTGATATGAAACACTTGCTCTATTTCTTCTAGAAAGTGGTTTCACAAGAGGTACAATTGACAAAACTCTCTTTTATAAATACCATGGTAAGGACTTGTTATTAGTACAGATATATGTTGATGATATTATTTTGGATCTACTAATAATAAACTCTATGAGAGATTTGTAAAGCTAATGTAGTCCAGGTATCAAATGAGTATGATGAGAGAATTGAGTTTTACTTTCTGGGGTTACAAGTTAAATAGACTGATGAAGGGATCTTCATAAATCAATCCAAATACACCAGGAATTTACTCAAAGGATTTGGAATTCAAGATTGCTCAACTGCATCAACTCTCATGGCCACTGCAACCAAGTTAGATTTAAATACTGGTTCTTTAGTAGATATAACTAACTACAGAGGTATGATTGACTCACTCCTATATCTGACTGCTAGTAGACCTGATATCATGTATGCTACCTATCTCTGTGCAAGGTTCCAAGCTGATCCTCGAGAACCTCATCTATTAGCTGTGAAAAGAATTTTTAAGTATCTCACAGGCACCATAAATTTGGGATTATGGTATCCTAGAGATTCAGGATTTAAGCTAATTGGATATTCAGATGCTGATTTTGCAGGATGCAAAATAGACAGGAAAAGCATTTATGGAAGCTGCCAATTTCTTGGTGTCAGATTGGTTTCTTGGTATAGCAAGAAAGATAAGTCAATTTCCATATCAACTGCAGAAGCAAAATATATTGATGCAGGAAGCTGTTGTGCTCAGATTCTATGGATGAAGAATCAGTTACTGGATTATGGGTTAGATTATTCTGCTATTCCTATATATTGTGATAATCAAAGTGCTATTGCAATGACAAAAAATCCAGTGCAACATTCAATGACTAAATATATCAGCATTAGGTAGCATTTCATATGGGAATATATGGAAGCAGGTACAGTGAAAGTGGTCTTTATTCCAACAGATCAGCAAGTGGCATATATATTCACCAAGCCTCTCTGTGAAGCTACTTTCACAAGATTGGTGAATGAATTAGGAATGAAATCAGGGTAATTCTCAAACTCTGATAATTAAGACAGCTGATATTTTGAAGCATGGTATCTTATTATATCAGTACTTGTTAGATACTGATTATTGTGCTAAATGTTGATGCCATGATAACATGCAATTATTTTCTATGAATCCTATGTGAAAACTGCATGTTCAACTACTGATTATATATACATTTTCTGTTATTAGTTAAACTTGCTTTGACTAATAGATTCTGTCAGTAGTTGTTAAATTTTGATATTGGTCAAACTAGTGTTGACCGATAAATCCTGATAGTCGTAATTAAAATACTGATAATGGTCAAACCATGATTGACTGTTATATTTCATTGATTATTTTGAATTTATTCAAAATAAATGGTTATACAGTATTTTTAATTAAACAGTGAGTTAGTGGAATATCTTTTAATTGCTTAAATGGGTTAGCTACTGATGTAAGTATCTAGTAATACTTGAGTACTTACATAGGGAATAGGAATCTGAAGAGAGAGATTACTTTTTGTTTACCTAGATACGCATAATCGTGTATACGAATTATGATTAATTATTACCTGGTTAATCAAAGAGTCTTTTCAGTTTCTATCTCCTCTGCTATAAATACACATCTTCCACTTTCAAAAACTTCTCACTGCCTTTTCACTTCAAACACTCAAATTTCAAGTCTTCTTAAACACAACTCCTCAACTTCTCATATGTTCATGGCTCAACGCCTGTTTTGCACTCGTACTATTGTTGGAACTTACAATCCTGCTTTCAAGCTCGATAAGGGTCGTGTCTATTATGACCCCTGGGGACGTAGAGTCAAGATTAACAATCAAATCTTTAGTCCTTGTGAAGTTCCATCATCAGTCTATAAGGAGTTTTCAAGTGAACAACAAAGTGATCTCCAGTTCTTTCAACTGGCAACCGTCCTTGAAGAGGAACGTCGGGCCAAAGCAGCTCTTGAGTTGCAAGAGAATATCATTGCTCTTGCAGGGACAATGAGTAGGATTTATCATCACAGGGCGATGAGGGCAGAGCAGGCTGCAAAGAGACAAAAGAAGTCTGAGTAGTTAGATTATGTTAAGTTTTTATGTTTAGAAATCTAAAAATCTTGTACTCTGCTTCTTAAATCTTAATGAAAATATCTTTTGCCTTATTTGATTCTTTAAGTGAATGAATGTGTACTATCTTGTTTGTACTTGAATGATTATGGCTGTTAATATTCGAATTAGTACTGCATGCTTAATTTCAGATATTTTTAATAGTGCATGTGAAGAAACTAATCTCTGTTTGAGTTCATATGTTCACTACAGTACATATTGAGGACATTACAAGAAGTAACTGATGTAATACAAGGAATTTATGAAAGATTTAATTCTGAGTTCACAAGAATTATAATCTTTGAGTGTTGCATTCTATCCAAAATCTTTGAAACTTTCTTTTTCTCACCAAGAAAGTTGTCCACACTCAATCTCAATATCATAGATCTTATATCTTGAATTTTTTTTCACAACTGAAACACTTGAATTCATTTCTCACAACTGAAAACTTGAATTCATTTCTCAAATGTTGTCAAAAATCAAGTGACATAATTCTTAAATTATGCTCACCACTCAGAAATAACATTTAGTTGGTTAAAGACTACTTGCTGAGGAACAGAAACACAAAGGTTTCATCAGTTTTTACTGAAGACTCTATGAAAGCGTTCAATACACACATTCAAGTGTTAGTTCTTTGCAAGAAGAACAAGGTTTGAGATCATGGTACATGACAGTAACCTGATCAAATCCTCTCCAATTCAAATGGAGGTTCTCATTATTGGTGAACAACAACTGTCATAACTATAGTGGCAACTGTTAGTTTAATTGTGACTTCAGATTCACAAGGTATAAATCCCATTATTACTTTATCAGCATTTATTCTAAATATTGATTTAGTCTTTTCAGCATTTACTTTTCATGATATAAATCCTTTTGGTATGATTATTTCTAGACCTTATTTAAGGACTACCTCTAGTTATATGACCACAGATCACCCTTCTTTAGCCACCTCTTCTTTCTGTAGGACAATCTTTCTGAGATTTTTCTGTGAGATGTGTGAAAAGATTGAGAGAAAAATATGATTAAAGAGAGGCATGATCCTTCCTAGCAAAAGGAGAGGTAGATGAGAGATATGATTTAGTGATCCTTGTGAGGAAGCTCTGACTATTAAAAGTCATGAGATGTGTGGTGTGAGGAGTAGTGAGACTACTTTAAAAGAATAGAGAGATTAAGTTTTACTTGCTATATGTTTGCAGGTGCACAAAGTACTAAAGAAATATATGTTGAACAACAGTCTGTTGAACCTCAAATAAACTTTGATGTACCAAGTGTTGTTAATCTCCCTGCAAGTCTAAGTACTGATACTTTCTTGCAGTCCATACATTCTACTATTCTACCATATGAGACAATCCCTATTTTTATTGAAAAATAGTCCATTTACTCTACTTTTCCATCACCTGAGAAAATCCCTGTTATTGCTGAAGATGAAGTAGCACAACGGTCCATTCATAAAGTTTCATCCATTTCAGGATCACCGCAGCATTCTACAAGAACTGAGGTCCTGAAAGTAAATTTTGAAGCTCCAATTCATTTATCTACAATTCTTGAAGATGTGGAGTTAACTGCTGATGGTGTGGAAGCTTTTGAAGCTGCAGGATCACATACTGCACCAATTTCTAATTCTATTCTACATGTTGAAGCTGGTGATGAAGTTCTTCAATTAATGCAAAATTCAGTTACTATTGAAGAATCTAAATGATGGTGAAGAAGCTAATATTTCTAATGCTATTATAGATCTTGAGGATGATATTTTCTTTCCTGAAGATATGTCTATGCATATGAGATAACAGAATATGAAAGAGTTAGATGTTAAGAAAGAAAAGGATTATTTTGATAATCTCTGGAATGCTCATTGGAAAGACGATACATATCCTATTTCCAGAATAAAAGATCAAAGATCCTGATATGCTGCACATCTAAAAGCATCAACTTTAGTTGTCAGATCCTTACATACAGCTCAAAAAGCAACTACTTCTCAAATCAATCAGATCAAAGAATCATTGATTGCTTCAAGACTGACTACTCATCAGGAAATTCAGAAACAAATTGCACCAATAGTTGCCAGATAAATTGTAATTGAAGCCAGTTAGGCTAGATTGGAAGCTAAACAAGTTCAAATGTCTGATCAACTTACAGAAGTACAGAATTCAATAGAGCTGATTCTTTCTCTATGATGATACCAAAAAGGGGGAGAAATTGTTAAATCGAAATACAAACAACTTGTAAGAACCCAAATTTTTGACATCGGTAAAAGACCCTTATGAATAGTAATATAATAACTTGAGTTTTGAGACCTTGTAAAACGTTTAATGAATAGTAACCCTGACGGACGGGGAAAAACTTTTTAGCCCACACTATGTTATGCATGAGAAAATGAGTTTCGGACTTGATATTACGATTATACGTACCAAATGAGTATATGTAAACGCTATTAGTTTTCGAAGAAAACAAACTTTGAAAAACGACCGTATTTACGACCCATCGAGGATTACGGGGATCACAATATAATTACGAGATTAAAACTCTACGGATTTATATTCAAGTATGATAATTAAAAATATAAGGAATAAATACGAAAGGAATTACGTCGTGCGAACCATTTACGAATAAGTATTACGAAAACGTTTAAGCGACCGAGCGAACACGTAAATGATTAAATAAACGTAACGCACTAACTAAACCATAGTAAGAGAGTAACCATGGTTACTTTATCAAATAGTAAGCTAACCATAGGATTATCAAGCAAGCTATCCAAATAATGTGCTAAGGAAGCTAACATAAGTAGTTTCTAGGAAGCTACCAAAGATTTGTCCCTAAGATTTGCAACAAGAATAAACCTAGGATTCAACCTAGGAGAATAAAAAATCAAGTTCAAGATCTTCCACCCCATTTCCTAGAAGTTACCTAGCAAATCAACCAAGCTAAGCAACCAAGAGGAGTATAAATACCCGCCTTGATGCTTCCATTCAGCCCTAGTACAAAAGAAGGAGAATTCAAATTCAAAACTCCAAGTTCTAGCTCTTGTTAAATCCTCCAATTAATTCTCAAGCCTCCTAGCAATTAAACTAAGCTAAGAAAATTTTTTCATCTCTTTTTATCAAGGTTTGATAGGTGGAATATATTCAAGAAACTCACTAGTGAATAGTATGAATAGTAACCTCTCTTTGGTTTCTTGATTTCAATGGGGGTTTTAGGTTCTAAAAATCATACCAAGCACTTCCAAGCCTCCACCATCCTCAAGAACAAATCTCAAGCTTTCAAGAAAGGTAAAAATATTTGGCCCAACTTTATTTAAGATTCATTTTTAAGATCCATTTAGTATGTGGTAGAAAATTTTGTTTAAGAAGTGGTATTGTTGAGATCTTGAAGTTTAAGTTGAGTAGATTTAAGGTTGATTGTTGTTGCCTCAAGAACATGATGTTATTGAGAGGATTTTGTGTGTTGATGATGAAATGATGATTGTTGGTGGTTGTGTTAAGAGTTAGGGCATAAACGAAACCCCGATCGTAAACGTAACTCCGTTAAAACCAACGAATCATAACTTTAAGTTTCTGCAGAAAGTCCCGAAGTTTTAAACTGAAGTTTCTTCAAAAATAACCCTTTTTAGGATAGAAAATGTTATACGGATCGTTTAGGCGCTTGAATCGCTTGATTCCGATTTACGGATCAAAAGTTATGGCCGTTTTACTAAAAGTGATTTACGCGACAAAAACTACTACGAATCACGAACTTTGAAAATATAAAGGATCGACTTAAAAGTGTTCATAAATCATGAAATTTTACAGAGAGTAACATATTGAGTTTCCTAACTGCCATAAAAATTTCAAGTAAGAATAATGATTTCTCAATTTTATAAAAATATCAGAGCCGAGACCGCGCGAGTAGAAGCCGTAAGAATCCATAAGCGGAGCCGACAGCGATAATGAGAATGAACCTAAGATACTTAGAAAAATGAAGCGACCATGATGTGAATAAGGACTTAAAGGAATAATAAGGGTAGTATAAGTTGAGAAGGTGCAGAATAAGTAGCGCGTGAGTGCGAGTCGCCGTAAAATAGAACGGGACCTAACGAATGGTGTTTATGGTTATAGATTTCCAAGCGGAACCTAGAGCATCCTCCACCTCGAGATACCCAGACAAGTTTTCAAACCCTATCTTTTAAGAACTGTTGTGTTGTGAATATTTTACAAAACTGTGATATATGCAGGAACTTTCAATTCTTTTAGTTAATCCATGAACTTTCATTCATAGATTATGATCTTCTTGTTCAACTCAGAGATATTTATACTTCATTTCAATTATCCAAGAGATTTATATATATAAATTTTCCCTCAATTCATCGATGAATATTCATAATGAGTATCTTCATTTGATTCTTCTTTCTTACTTACTCTTCTCAGTCGAGATTGTAAATATCTAACAAATTGTTAAAAACATGGATGATCTAATATCCATATATTCCTCGGGAATCCTTTTCCTCCAATCGGGATGAAATTATATATTGAATTTTAAAATCATAGTAAGGGTATCAATTTGATATTGGTATTCCGATTCAATTCTATTTAAAGATCTGATAAAGCTAGGGCACCTCTGAGTGTACCCTTTATTTGGAAAGAAATATTTGATAAGAGGCTATTGATTGTTCCGATACCAAGACACTCGATCCAGAGTTATAATTGTCTTTCTCGGCCCAAATTTAAAAACTCTTTATTTCAAAATCGTCATCCAGGTAGCCACAATTTCTTCAGTGGTTACGATGTTGAGATTTTTACAAACAAACTGAAATATGCCTAGTTGCATATGTTCTCATGAATGACTAGTTAATTGTCCTAACTAGTCAAAATTTTAATTAATACTACAAAAGCCTAGCTAATCGTCCTAGCTAGTTGCTATGGGCCAAACCAATTGTGCTAACCATTTTCTTAGCCGGTTGATAATATTGCTTGATTTGGACTAGTTATTATTTTGATAGTTCCACTTCCAATAAAATTTTGATTATTTCATAGTGCATTATATATGCCAGATTTAATTGTTGACAAAATTTTCAAAGAATGATTTAATTGAGACCTAACTAGGTCGCCCACTCAAATCGCCCACTCAAACGAGAATTCATATTCAGTTTTATGAAATATTTTGTTCATGAAATATTTTATTCTTTCGTTTGTATAACGAATATCCAATTAAAATTACAAAGTGATTGAAGAATAATATACTTCCTTATTTATTAATCATTGGATAAAATTCCTTCTTTCAAAATAGCACATCTTGGAGACCTCAATGGTTAACCTTTGGTTGAGGATGTCATTCGATATTTCTTTCATTATTCGAGAAGAAAAGTATTCTTTCAATGGGAAAATCTTACAAGTATCATTCGTACAATGTTATTATTCAGCAATCATTGCTTTCAATGGATATTCTCCATAATATCACAATATAGAATTCTAAGGACATGGAAGGATAATCCTTGATATATTCTTCCTTCCAAGTTATAAATCTTCTGAGTATTGCGACTCTTTTATTCTGAGCTCATTATTTGTTCAGATGTTAGATTTTGAAACCTTGTTAAGACTGTCTAAATTTCATCGATATCATGAAAATCATTTTTTCCAAGGCTAATTGCCTTCCCAACAAAGAGGGATATAGTTGAGAATCGATTGTTGTAATATGAGACTGAAAGCTCAGTGCTATGATGGTGCAATCGGAGAATTGTGATGAGTAAGTTGTTTTAAAAAGAAGAACACCATGTTTATTTATTATCATAAGTATCTTTAATATGGTTATAGAAGAGCAAAAATAGGGATACAATGTGATTAGTGAGGTACACTTCTATGAAACATTATCGGGATAGGTGCTAATAAATTCCGGAAAGACCAAGCATGTATGAATTTGAGGAATAAGATTTTCAAAAGGTAAAGGTAAGGTTAGTAGCAATCCCGTGCTAGAAATACTCGACGATAAAAATAGGATGTTGCGTGAAGTCTAATGATATGTCTACCCAGCTTAAGGACCATGACATAAGGCTTTCTAATAATAATCTAGAATAATTGCGATAAGGTTCGGACTGAAAGGGACAAGGAGTTTACTTATGAGGAAATTTGGAATTTTTTTTTACACTGAACACGAGATAGAGGATATAGTTAAAATGATCAAAGGACGTGATTGAGGAATTTATTATCATCAAGGAAAGGCCAATGTGGTGGCCGATACTTTTAGTAGGAAAAGATATATGGAGGATGACAAATCTCAGAATAACTGATGAGAAAGATCGCATGAAAATAACACTTTATTACTTAACAAAAAGAATTAAAGATGCCTAAAAACGTAAACGGATATTAGTCGTGACAGAATATGAAAGGGGATGTCATCGAGTAGGTAAGTAAGTATTCGACATAGTTGGAAAATGAAAACGGAAAGGCGAGGGTTAAAATTTTGGCGATTTCAACTTTTAAATGACCCAAATAGGGTTAAGAGTTAATTATCATAAATTTTGAAGGAGGATTATCAAGAACCAAGTTAGCCGTCGTGCTATTTGAGGATTTTGAGTGATAGATTAAATAAGACCGCTTACTTTATTATGCAAATGATAGATGTCCACTTTACAAAATTTTTATGAACGCAGAAGAGATAATTGGGATAGAGAGACCCCATGACGACTGTGCTGCACAAGGACCCAAGATTTAATTTCACAACGGAACTATTTCCCAAGATATTTTGTGAAAAAGGGCGGACAGAGGAACGACTTAGAGTTCTCAAATTGACAAGTAGAATGAGAGGACTATCCTGACCATTGAGAATACAACTAGCGGCTTAACTTTTATTTGGAACGGTTTAGGGAATCGCCTATTGTTGACAGATAATTCGTGTAGATGTACTTACCACGCTAGCATACGAAAAATTGTCGCCGATATCCCTTACGAAGGGCAACGTGAAAGAATGAAGGATGTCATTGTCAGAATTGATAGAAGGCAAAGAAGATCGTACACGCCCTATAAAGGCCACTAGTAGCAGGTAACAATAAACGTGAATACGTTCAAGGCGCTAGCGAGAATAACAAGTACGACCCAGAAAGTGTCGTAGTACTATAGAAATTATACGGGGAATGATTAAAGAAGTATGACCGATGATGAAAGCTGAACGTTGCACGATCCTAAAACATGTCAATAAATTTCGTATGAATTGGTGCTTCCTTCAAGATGGCAATAGGACGATGACGTGCTTTACGTTACTACGGGAAGAAATGTTAAATCTGGCGCTAAGCGTGTAGCAGGAGACGAACGTGTAGAAATGCGACGAGAACTTCTTACATAGAATAATCGACAGAGATGATGCGCCCAATATGGAAAAATGTTAAGGAATGAAACTCTAGCACTAGTAGGAGCGATGTAGGGGGAAACGAATAAGTTGAAGGATGATTCCAAACACTAGAAGATACGCTAATCGTCCATGTTATCAATTTTTAAGGGGAATGAAGTGGCCAGTTGACGTTAATCGAATTATCGACAATAACGAGTTATCATGCGTGCATTGGAATGGCTACAAAGTTTGTACGGAAGAAAGAATTGTTCTCTCTTAGGTTGGGAAGAAATTGGTAAACAGAGGATACTGTACCATAGTTGAGTCAACAGACCAAAGGAATTCCTACAACTTATCAGAACCCGGCTAGTGGCGGCCCAAGATGAACAATAGAGATATGCGGACCAGAACTATAAAGACAGAAAGTACGAAGTAGCGGACCAAGTCTTGCTGAAAGTACCTCCCGAGGAGGGAGTGACGAGATTGGAAAGGGAAAGGAATATTGAACCCAAGATTTATTGGACAAATTGAGAAATTAAAGGACTAAGAAAGTTGCCTTATAAATTAGCACCATCATCGAACGATCACCAAGTTTATAACGAGTACCACGAATCAAGGTTAGGAAATTTTAACCGTCAAAACCAAACATATGATTGAAAATGAGTTAATAAACTCGTAGCCAGATTTAGCGTATGTTGAGTAACGTGTAGAGGTCATAAGACTACAAGGACGAGTACCCGGAAATATATTGGATGGATGAGTGGAAATTTTACGAAGAGATCAAATACTGCAAGGTTAATGTGAAAACTCGAGGTTGTCATGCGAGAAGCATATCCCTACCTGTTCTGAACTGATTCCGAGACGGAATCCTTTTAAGGGGGGAAGACTGTAAGAACCCAAATTTTTGACATCGGTAAAAGACCCTTATGAATAGTAATATAATAACTTGAATTTTGAGACCTTGTAAAACGTTTAATGAATAGTAACCTTGACGGATGGGGAAAAACATTTTAGCCCACACTATGTTGTGCATGACAAAATGAGTTTCGGAATTGATATTATGATTATACGTACCAAATGAGTGTATGTAAACGTTATTAGTTTTCGAAGAAAACAAACTTTGAAAAACGACCGTATTTACGACCCATCGAGGATTACGGGGATCACAATATAATTACGAGATTAAAACTCTATGGATTTATATTCAAGTATGATAATTAAAAATATAAGGAATAAATACGAAAGGAATGACGTCGCGAACCATTTACAAATAAGTATTACGAAAATGTTTAAGCGACCGAGCGAACGCGTAAATGATTAAATAAACGTAACGCACTAACTAAACCATGGTAAGAGAGTAACCATGGTTACTTATCAAATAGTAAGCTAACCATAGGATTATCAAGCAAGCTATCCAAATAATGTGCTAAGGAAGCTAACATAAGTAGTTTCTAGGAAGCTACCAAAGATTTGTCCCTAAGATTTACAATAAGAATAAACCTAGGATTCAACCTATGAGAATAAAAAATCAAGTGAAAGATCTTCCACCCCATTTCCTAGAAGTTACCTAGCAAATCAACCAAGATAAGCAACCAAGAGGAGTATAAATACCCCCTTGATGCTTCCATTCGGCCCTAGTACAAAAGAAGGAGAATTCAAATTCAAAACTCCAAGTTCTAGCTCTTGTTAAATCCTCCAATTAATTCTCAAGCCTCCTAAAAATTAAACTAAGGTAAAAAAATTCTTTCATCTCTTTTTATCAAGGTTTGATGGGTGGAATAAATACAAGAAACTCAATAGTGAATAGTATGAATAGTAACCTCTCTTTGGTTTCTTGATTTCAATGGGGGTTTTAGGTTCTAAAAATCATACCAAACACTTCCAAGCCTCCACCATCCTCAAGAACACATCTCAAGATTTCAATAAAGGTAAAAATCTTTGACCCAACTTTATTTAAGATTCATTTTTAAGATCCATTTACTATGTGGTAGAAAACTTAGTTTAAGAAGTGGTATTGTTGAGATCTTGAAGTTTAAGTTGAGTAGATTTAAGGTTGATTGTTGTTGCCTCAAGAACATGATGTTCTTGAGAGGAGTTTGTGTGTTGATGATGAAATGATGATTGTTGGTGGTTGTGTTAAGAGTTAGGGCGTAAACGAAACCCCGATCGTAAACGTAACTCCGTTAAAACCAACGAATCGTAACTTTAAGTTTCTGCAGAAAGTCCCGAAGTTTTAAACTGAAGTTTCTTGAAAAAGAACAATTGTCGAGGATATAAAATGTTATAAGGATCGTTTAGGCGCTTGAATCGCTTGATTCCGATTTACGGATCAAAAGTTATGGTCGTTTTACTAAAAGTGATTTACGCGACAAAACTGCTACGAATCATGTACTTTGAAAATATAAAGGATTGACTTAAAAGTGTTCATAAATCATGAAATTTTTACCAAGAGTAACATATTGAGTTTCCTAACTGACATAAAAATTTCAAGTGAGAATAATGATTTCTCAATTTTATAAAAATATCAGAGCCGAGACCGTGCGAGTAGAAACCGTAAGAATCCATAAGCGGAGCCGACAACGATAATGAGAATGAACCTAAGATACTTAGAAAAACGAAGCGACCATGATGTGAATAAGGAATTAAAGGAATAATAATGGTAGTATAAGTTGAGAGGTGCATAATAAGTAGCGCGTGAGTGCGAGTCGCCGTAAAATAGAACGGGACCTAACGAATGGTGTTTATGGTTATAGATTTCCAAGCGGAACCTAGAGCATCCTCCACCTCGAGATACCCAGGCAAGTTTTCAAACCCTATCTTTTAAGAACTGTTGTGCTGTGAATATTTTACAAAACTGTGATATATGCATAAGATTGCTTTAAACTGTTTTACGAAGTTTGAGATGTATTACATTACTCAATTGTGGATAATTTCTAGTATACGTTCATACCGAGTTCGAAATATTATATTTAGACTGAGGGTCGGTCGGTGTAAGCTTAAAAGAAAACCCGGAGGTATCCCGAAGGAGTTTATAATTGAGAACGTTAACGCTAGCGAGTAGCGTGGCGTGTATATATTTTAGACCGAGGGTCGGTCAGTTAAATTGATGAAAACCCGGAAGTATTCCGGAGGTGCTTATTTAAGAATATTAACGCTATAGTAGATCGTGATGTATAAGTCGTAAGACCGAGAGTCGGTCAGTTTTGGTTTATAAAGTATAAACCCGGGAATCATCTCGGAGATGTTTTGGACGATTATAAGTCCACAGTAGTACGTTTTAAAAGGGACTCAACGTCCACTTACGAAACATTAAAACACCTCGAACTTTTATTAAAACAATTTCCCAACGATCATATTCCCTCAACTATATTTTATTGATGCAAATAATAAATACTATATACTTATTCTTTATTATGGGAGTAGTATACTCCAACGATTAATTATTTCAAAACCGATTAATCATTATAGATTAATTAATTATGTAGACACAAACTAGTTGAAGAATATTATTTTAAATAATCTTTTAGAGAGTAAACTCATTCGAGGTTTGATTATTATCGATTATCATTTAATTAATTATTAAAGGGTTTATTATTGATTTAAAAATCATAGATCCTGATTTAAAACATACTTTCTGATTTCGGAATACCATTCGAATAATTTCAGATCGTCGATGAATATTATCCCGACTTATTAATATTTTGAATATAGTTTCAAGGAGAAACTTTTCCCCCTTATTTAATTATCTGTTGGCAACGGTCAACTCACATCCTTAGTACTTCCTCTGAAACTTTCAGAAGTACATATATATATATATACAATAAAGCTATGCCTATCAAAAAGCAAAATGCTTGGAGGAACTTCGATGTGGTTCGAGTTCTCGAGATATGATAGGATTTCCTAAATGACAAGGGAGGGGTAGGATCCAAGTACTTCGTGTATTGGATAGACTACTGGTACCGTAGGAGACGGTACAATATGTACCTATGGACCTTCGAAGTGTGTGTATACCCGAAATGAGGACACATAGCCCGTATGGGGCAAGGGTGATAACCAAGATGCGAAGGTGTCGTCCCTCTACTAGTATAAAAGGTTACTTTATCGCAGTACGACTGATCATCGTATGCAGTGGCTCCAACGAATGTCCTATTCTTCCAATTGGAATTGTGATGAAATACCGTAACCCAAGCCTAGGTGCTGGGTTTACTATTATGGTATTCGCAGGTTAATAAAATCCACTAAAGGATTGTTTTCATAAAGAGGTGTGTATCACCAAGGAAAACTATTTTTGAAGAAAACGTATTTATCAAATATGATGTTTTGCGTGAGTTTATCATACAGTCATTTTCATACTGTACATTATTATGCTGGGCATTATAGCTCACTCTTGCTTTCTTTTAAATGACACAACACAACAGATAACCAGCATGTCGGTGTGGGACTTAGTCGCTTGCAGTCATGGGGAGGATCCCTGGCAGCTTTGTCTCAGGTGTGCTAGAGTATCAGATAGATATAAGATATCGGTCGTAATTATTGTAACTTCATGTAGAGGTTATGAATAATTGTTTGAGATCCTGTAAAGTACATTTGAGTGTAATAAAAGAAGATTACATTTTGTACGTCGTTTCTAAGGCTATAACTTGTATGTGCGAGTATGAGATTGGGGTCTGTTGGATTATTGAATCAATACCAGGTTACACTTGAGTGAAGGATGGCATGACGACCCAGATTCCTGACCCCGGATTTGGGGGCGTTACACAACTGATATTGACAAATACTGATGATGAAAATCCTAATGGAGGTAATAAGGGGGACATAAGGATAGTGAAAAGAGAAGAGGTGAAGAGCTAGTTGGATTTAGTGGTTCATCAAAAGCAATCACTAGATCTCAATCTAGATAAGGTGGAGAGAGTAAGAGAAATGAAAGAAGAGTTAAAGAATTGACTGTGGCTAATGAAGACCAAGGTATTCTGGAGATAGAAGCTGGTGCTGAAGCAAGTCAATATCTTCAAACTCTGAAAGTAAAAGGAAGGAAGACAACTATATTCTACAAGGATCCAAAGATTCAAGCATTTGACTCTGAAGTGAGTAGAAGAATCTTTGAAAGAGAAAATCTTGGAGTTGATCTTGAAGAGCTAAGGCAAATGGAAGAAGACTTTAAGAATTCCATAAAGACAGCAAATGCTAATATTGCTATTATCTCTCAAGTACTTTATAAAGATGATCCTTCTAACAGACTAACCAGAGGTGTAGTTATAAGGGAAGTCAGTCAGGCAGAAGATGAAAGATCTCTCAGATCTCAAGCTATTTTTACTGCTGACAAGAAGCTTAAAGGAAAAGAGAAAATAGGAGAGAAGTCAAAGATTTCAAAGCCTAAATCCAAAGCTGTTACAAAGAAGAAATCAGTATCTAAGGAAACTAAATCTCATATACTAATAGATCCAATCTATACAATAGTTTAAGCTTATGATACTGAAGAAAGATGTGAAGAAGAAAAATCAGCCAAGCTCACCAAAGAAGGAAGATTTATGGAGCTGACTGGGCTGATAAACTGAAATTAACCTCTGACATTGCTCAAGTTAAAGAAGAAGCTATTATTCAACCAATCACAACCTCTGATTCTACTAATGTTGTTGATTTCTTAAACCCAATTCAAGCAAATTTATCAAAAACTGATTTTCAAGACATAGTCTCTGATAAGCCATAATTTACTTTTGAAGAAAAGAAAAAGCTACTATGGGGAAGTACGAAACCAACACCTAGAAGAGATTCTTCTGAAACATTAAAGAAGATTTATAGTGGAAGTTCTAGATCTAGACGACCTGGAATCACAAGTGGTCTTAAAAGATTAAATGCTGATGATCCATTTGTAGAATATGCTTTGACTCTAAGAAAGTATTCTTATTTGACAGAAATTGGAGACAATGTAATGCTTGAAGACTTACAGAAGATCATATTAGTGCAAATTGTTATTGATCATAGTAAAGAGAAAATTATCTATTTTCAGGAGTCTGGGAGAAGCTTAAGGTTGAATCAAGAACAGTTAAGAGACAAACCATGGCATGAATTGGAACTTATTGCTAAAATTCTCAAGGTAACTAATTCTGTAACTGCCAGGTAGTATACATTCATAAAGAACCTGATACAGTTAAAGCAGAAAGGAATGCCTTATAAATCAAACTACATTCCAAAGTACATTTATAAATCTGAATATGCTATTGATATGCCTATTGGAGGAGCCAAGATAGAAATGAGTCTAGGGACTAAAGTTTTAATCTTTAATCCCGATGGAAAGAAAATTAGGTTTCTGGAGCTGGATGATCTATCTCTTGGAAATTCAAAGTTACATAATCTCAGGGCTGTCATCTATCAGAATGATGAATCAACAGATGAATTAAGGGAACATAAACAGAGGATACAATGGTATTTGGATGTAATGGAAGAGAATATGTTAAGGAAGTTTCTTGAAGATTTTCCAGACTGTGTTAGAGTTCAGAATGAAAAGTAAAGTCTGATATTCATTGAAGCAATAATGAATATGCTTACTTGATTTCTGCATTTAGATAGTTTTGACATCATCAATTAGAACTTGTACATATTGCCATCATGCACAAGTTGGGGGAGATTGTTAGATATAATTGATGATATCAGCATAAACTATCAGATGTTCACATTGGAACTTATATTAATGGATGATGATGATATCAACGGATGATGATATTAATGTATAATGATATCAACGGATGATGATGTCAACAGATGATGTAATCAGTATTTGTCACATCAATTGATCTTCGATAAGGAAAAGGAAATATGAACTCAAGGTGGTGAATGACTTTATCTCAGAAACATTGTATTAAGTTTCCTTGTTGTTAATAGAATAAGATTCCTTATATATTATGTAGTTGTGCTCTATATAAAGCACATATTAGGTTCATGCTATATGCATTGTGAACATTGTTATATATTTTGCATAATCTAGCAGCTCTCAAGGATATTTGTTCATCCTTTTGAGAGAGTACGTTTGTAATCAGTTTTAATCTGTTAATATAAAAATCGTTGATTCTGTTGAAGCTTTTTTGAATTGATTGTATTAACTGTATTCACCCCTCTCTACAGTTGATTAAGGCCTAACATATTTCTTGAACCTTTTTGAAATATATTTCAAGTGTTCTGAACCTTTCTTGAAGTATGTTGCAAGTATTTCGAATAGTTCTAGTTTTATATTACAAGTGCTTTGAATTGCTTAATCCTAAACCCAGACAATATCATTTGTTACTTGAACCGAAAGCCTTATTTATTGTAAACCATTTGTTAGGCCTCAATGATACTATAGAAGGGGGTTGAATATAGTTTCTACAATCAATTCGATTATAAACACAAGTATGTAACAGAATACAAGTTTATTCAATATATCAAACTCTGTTACAGTAGGTTTAATCTACTCTCTCAGTGATGTATGATATCACTAAGAGCTGCTAGGGTTAGAACGAATAATATTCTCGTGAATGATAACACTTATAGTGTAAACCCTAATCTGTGTTTATATACTACACAGTTATAAGATATCTCCTAATTGATATGATATATTCTGTTTCCTAAAATACATCAATCAGAGATTATCTACTGTAGTGCTCTAGCTGTACAACTCTCCAAGAATATCTTCTTTTGTTTAATCCAGATCCTCTCATGTAAATCAGTCGCTTTTCATCCCTGAAGTGTATCCGCACTTAAGTTCTGATATAAGTCCTGATGGCTTAAGTTCTGATAACTTCCTGTCTTCAGTAAATTCTGATTTCCAGTTAAGTTCTGATAGTAAGTGCTGAAATTAAATAAATCAGATTAGATATGACATCACATATATATCTAACAATCTCCCCTAACTTATAAATTATAAAAATATACAAGTTTATAGATTTGATGATGTCAAAAACATTTAAGTACAAATACAATGAGAGTTTATATGTACAACTAAATACAACTTACAGTCCATGCAGCTTTTACCAAATTCACTGAATCAGCCTAAATCCATAATGATTCCTTACAAAGTCTGATACCAGCTTGGTCTCTGCATTTCTTTTAACTTCAAGTAACTGAGCTTTAACTTGCTATAGTTCTTCATCTTCAATATCACCAATCTGATATATGGCAGCTCTGAGTGCAAAAATTGAATTTCTTTCAAGTCCATCTCCCAGTCTGATTACCCTTGGATGTGTAGAATCTTCATTATAGCACAAACATCTTCCTTTTAGAATTACTTCTACCTTAGCAGAATTCTTCCTCATAGGAATTTCTCTTCCATCATCCTCAGTCATCATTGGAGTATACTCTGTCATTCTTGCACCAGAAATTCTGAGTAAATCTCTTATTGTCTTCAAAATATATTCTGACCATTTCCTGGTAACATCAGAATTTACCTCCAGTAGATAATGAATATATTGGAGCTCTTTGACAGATTTCTTCAGCACATCAGATTCAGATAATCTATAAGTTCTGCCATCAATTAGAAATAAGATCAATTTCTCTTTTTCTTCACAATCATCATGCGTATCTATCACTACTTGAGCAGAAAGTACTTTGTCAAGGTGCTTCTGTGTGATATCTTCAAATGGCTTGTCAGTCAATATGAATGGATCTCTAATATCAACTTCTATCCCAGTTTGGAATTTCTCTCTGTCAGAACCTAATCCAGAAGTGTCTCTAGCTTGCTTGGCTTTTACCCCAAATGCTGCAAGTTGATTCAACATCTGATTTGTCTTAGGCTGAACTGGAATAGACTTGTTTCATAGCAGCTTCTTCTTGTCTTCTAATATTAAGCTGTCTATGTCAACTTGAGCAGTATCAGAGGTTGATGTCTTGATGAATTGGTCAGGATTTGCAGTTTCATCTGTAGCTTGCTGTTCTAAAATATGTTCAGGATTTGTTAAGTCCTGAACTTCTTCACTCTGAACAACTTGAGCTATGTCAGAGGTTGTCTTAGATTCTTCTGTCATCCTCTTTCTCTTCAGAGTTTCAACTGTTTCATCTTCAGCAGCAGTATCATCAAAGACTTGAACCATCTTACACACATGATCCATCAGAATTTGAGGAATCTTCATCTTCTATTTCTTGACTGTCTCCCTAACTTTTCCATTTCCCTTATCTTTGGGATCAGTAGTAGTTTGAGATCTAGTCCTTGATCTAGGAATCTCTGTGGCAGATCTTTCTCTTATCACAATCCCCTTTTCTTTTGGCCTTGGTGGCTTTTTAGCATCAGAAGCTTTTGACTTGGGTTTGCTCTTCTCAACAGCAAATTTAGCTTCTTCTTCTCTTAATTCCTCTATATCAACTCCTGGATTATCCTTATGAAATAGTGTCTTGGCCAATTCTTCATCAACAGATTGAATTTTGGGATCTTTGTAGAATAATTTTGCTTTCTTTCCTTTAAATTTCAAAGTCTGCAAAAACTTCTGTGACTCTTGGCTTCCAGCTTGGACTATCACATCAGAAGTAGTTGTCAGAACTTGATCATCAGTATTTGAAGTACCAGCATTTGTGATCAACAAAGGAACATCCTGATCTATTAGCTTCTTTCCTTCTTTATTCCTCCCTTGCATAGCAGATCTATCAGAGTTCTTGCTACCAGATATTCTTTGATGAGAACTTGTCTGTTGAGTGGGAATTCTGCTCAGCTGCTTCCCATGACTTTGACCTCTACTCTTTTCAGAGTTTCTCTGGTCATCTCCATGATCATCCTTTTTCTTCAGTGTTTGGCTTGGTGAGCATTTGGACTTAACTACCTTCTCCCCCTTTTTGGCATCATCTATCAGGAGTAGAGAAAGAATGAGTTCCACTGAAGATTGGATCTCATTTAACTGAGTCTGTTGAGTAGCTTGATTTTAAAATACCTCATCCAATTGGGCCTGCTGCTTGGTTTGAACAAGCTCAATAACATCCACTTTTTCTTGAATTGGTCTGAAAAACCTCTTATTGTCTAGTTTGTGAATCATGTCTAGCTTATCAGCCATTTCCTGAAGTTTATCAACCTTTGCATGAGTCTTGGAGTGTAGACCTTGTAGAGTTCTTGTACTGAGAGGAGTGACCTTTAGTTGATGCTTGAAGTCAGAACTTGTCAGCAACTCATCAGCTTTTGAGACATGTTCTGTCAGAACATGTGGGCTGGAAATAAAATCACTATCATTCTATTTATGTATCCACTCAGCCCCTCTAAAGGTTTCCTCCCATGGAACTGGAGCAGCCTCTTCCTCAAACTAGAATGATGCCTCCTTTCCTGTAGGCATTATAGTGTTTACTGGAGCTGACTCTCCAGAACTTGCTAGAATCTCCTCATCTTCAGATAATACCAAGGTGTGTGTGGCTGTAGGAGACTCTGAATCAGCTTTGTCTAAATTTTGATCTTCAGTTCCAAGATCAAGAATTGGTGTTGTTGGTATGTCAGCCTGTAAAATTGGAGAAGTGATAGGAGTTGGCTGTTTTGTAGTTGGAGCTTCCAGATATAGAACAATAGGTATATTCAAATTATGAATATCTATTTCAGGACTTGTCTCTTGTTCTTCAACATCATCTGTAGCTTTAATTAGAGAGTGAGGTGGAGAAATCACAGATTCTTGTACAGGTTCTGATCTCTGGACTTCAGGAATTTCAGATTCCTGAATCAGAACTTCTTCAGCTGCTAGCAGAGCTTCAATCACAATAGGTTCTGATGAGATCAGAGATTCCTGATCCCCTTCCTCAGCATCTTCAACATCCTCAGATTGAGTTTGTGCAATATGCACACCTGATCTCACCATCCTGAATTTTGATTTTCTAGATGGAGGGGTGACATGATCTGTGTCAGAATGTGAAGACCTCTTTCTTTTCTGAATGCCAGAAGCTTCAGCTGCTTGCTCCTTCTGAAAAGTTGAATTTTCAGCTTCTTTTGTCACATGTTCTGATGTGAGAACCTGGACCTGTTCTTCCTCATCTGATTCATCTCTCAGAATCAACCTTCTCTTTCTCCTTGGTGAATATTGAGGAACAGAATTTAGCTCTTGAGGTTTTGGGTCTGAAGGATATGTCAGATTTTACAACTGGCACCTTTTGAGAAGTACCAGAGGTTGGTTTGGTTTTGGATTTGGGTCTGGACTGTGAAGTGCTGACAATAGGTGCTGATATTGGTGGTTGTGAGGTAGACTGTGGTTGTTGAGTAGTGGATGGTTGTGATGGTGCTACATCAGGGAATATGGTTGTGTAAGTGTCTGGGATAGTGTTGACTAAGAACTGTTTGACAGATTGGTGTATTTGGAGAGGTCTTAGTACTTCCTTCTTGTTATCAGCAGATAACAAGTCAGTAAATGCCCGTTTATGTAACTTAAAAGGTTCCATTAGGTCACTGAACACTTGTGGCTTATCAGAACAACAATAACTATAAATTAATTGACAGAACCTAACAAAATATACTACATTTGCATCTTCCTTCATTCTGTCACCAATATAGCCTAACACAACAGATGCATAATCAAAATGAGTCTGATTAAGAAGTGCATACCCTATTTATTGACTCATGATTTGAATGGCATCAAAATTAGAGCATTTGTTAGCAAAAGTTTTTGTGATGCAATAAATAAAGAAGCCTCATTCCCTCCTGATGTAAGGCCTCTTCAACTGTCCTAGCTTGGAAAAGCTTTTCTCATATCCCAAGCTTGCCATCATGTTCTGAAGAACAGATTCTCCAGGTGTTGAGTTGTAAGTGCAGTTTTCAAGAAGATGAAGAGCCTGCCTCACTGTAGTAACAGTTACCATATACTCATCTTCTCCTGATGAGAAGTATTCATCTTCTCCTGATGAGAAGATGATGCTTGGAGATCCAGTTTCACCTCCATCATCATAGATTCCAATCTCCTAGAACTCCAGCACTTGTTTACCAAAGATTGCTTGAGGTTGGGTCAGAGCATACCCAATCTCACTGTGAGCCAAGAAATCCTGAACAGAGTGAAGTTCTGAAGGAGCTTCATCCTTGTTCAAGATAGCAGAGTAGTTGTTTGGGAAAAACTTAGCTCCATTAAAAATAACATCCTTTGGTGCCATTTCTGTTGAAAAATCAAGTGAAAATTTTGTGTTTGCAAAGTGTTTGATAAAATGCCTGTAAGTGAACGTCAGAAAATAAGAGAGTAAGAAAATAAGAGAGAGAGAGAGAGAGAGAGAATAGAGTAAAAGAGTGGGTAAAAGATTGTATAATCTTTTATCTCTGATATTTATACTCTGCACATGGTAACGTCTCTTTTGAATTAGAACCGGCAGCTTTACACTTGGCAGCATGTAATCAGTTAAAACATAAATAGTAAGCACGGTAAACATGCAGTAATTATTGCACACATGCACATACCAAAACCAACACACAACCCACTAACAAATGATTATGATTGTTTTTATTTCACCTAATTATTTTTCTATGAAATATAACCGTTTCAGTAAATATTAAAAATATGTCAAGTAAATAAATAATGCCGTGCAATCATCAGGATTTGCATAAGAACTTGACTATTAACAGAATTTAACGGTCATCAAAGCATGGCTTCTGTACTTAAAAAGTGAATGACTATTTCTGTGTTTCTTCACACAAATACTGACTGGTTTCTTCAGAGTTTAATCATCAGAACATAATCAGAACTTGTCCTCAGAATTTATGCAAATAATACTAGACTGTTTATCAGAAACAACTTAATCACCACAGTAATTTTCATCATTCATATGGAGTGATAGTGTGTGTATGTGCAAATGATCAGATAAAGATTAAAGTCCGATATACTTCAGTATATCTTAGTAATAAGGCATAACTAAGAAAAATGCTTAAAATATGTCTTGAATTGTGAAGTCTACTGTAGAATAAAGTTATGCAATAATTCACCTCAACTGTTTGTGCTTATTTTATGCATCTTTTGAAATTCTTTTGACAAGGGCTTCTCAGTGTAAATGAGTTACAACTGCCATCAGAATTAATGTTGTTTTCAGAATATTTCTCCAGTAATCAGAGAATGTGAAAAGTCACCAAGAAAAATTAATTTGCTTTTCTAATGCATATTACTTAATACCAGCAATGCACTTGGATCTTCCCTTTCACATATTTACTCTAGATCCCAAATGAGTACCTGATTTTAATTTTTCTTTTCTTTTATTTTCTTCAGATAAGTGAGGCTTATCAAGCATGTAGTTCATCCTTAAGATTTACTGACATCAGAATTTGACAGATAAGAAGCAATAATCTAGTTTGTGACTTAGTAATAAGATACAGGAAGTAAATTTGACTAAGATCAAAATCAGAATTTGCTTGTGTTATTGATTTCCACATAAATAACTAATTCAAACATGGGATACATAGTTTGTTAAAGACTACTAAGTCATCATCTAACAAGATAATCCTCAATGGATTGAATAGTCACAGAACATTCAAAACACTTTCAGAGTTTATAGAATCATATCAGATAATAAGCAGTGTTTAATATGTTACAATTTAAGCACAGATTACATTGAGATAGGAAAATATGTAAACACTGATCATAAAGTCTGATATATGAGAACAAAAACTAAATAGATTTTGAGAAAGAACCTGAAACCATTCCAAGTTCATTTACCAGCCTTGTAAAAGTAGCTTCACATAGTGGTTTTATGAAGATATCTGATAGTTGTGATCTGTTGGAACAAAATGCAATTCCTCTGTACCTTCCATCACATGTTCCCTTATGAAATGGTACCTTATGCTGATGTGCTTTGTCATTGAGTGTTGAAATGGATTTCCTGTCATAGCAATAACACTTTGATTATCACAGTAAATAGGTATTTTAGAAAATTGTAACCCATAGTCCAGTAACTGATTCTTCATCCAAAGAATCGGTGCAAAATAGCTTCCTGCAGTAATATATTCTGCTTGTGCAGTTGATGTGGAAATTGATTTCTGTTTCTTGCTAAACCAAGAAACCAATCTGCCTCCAAGAAATTGGCAGCTTCCATTAGTGTTTTTCCTGTCTATTTTGCATCCTGCAAAATCTGCATCTGAGTAACCTATTAGCTTAAAATCTAATTCCCTAGGATACCACAAACCTAGATCAGCTGTACCCTTGAGGTACTTGAAAATTCTTTTCACAGCTATTAGATGAGGTTCTCTTGGATCAGCCTGAAATCTTGCACAAAGACAGGTAGCATACATGATATCAGGTCTACTTGCAGTTAAATAGAGTAAAGAGCTAATCATACCTCTGTAGTTAGTAATATCTATTGATGCTCCAGTATCTTTATCTAACTTGGTGGCAATGGCCATGGGAGTTGATGTAGTAGAACTGTCTTGCATTCCAAATTTCTTGAGTAGATTTCTGGTGTACTTGGATTGAGTGATAAAAGTACCTTCTTCAGTTTGTTTGACTTGAAGTCCCATAAAATAACTCAACTCTCCCATCATACTCATTTGATATTTTGACTACATTAACTTGGAAAATCTTTCACAAAGTTTTGTATTTGTAGAGCCAAAGATGATATCATCAACATATATCTGTACCAAAAGTAAGTCCTTTCCATTGTTAAGGTAGAATAAAGTCTTGTCAATTGTGCCTCTGTGAAATCCACTTTTCAGAAGGAATTGAGCCAGAGTCTCATACCATGCTCTAGGAGCTTGCTTAAGTCCATAAAGTGCTTTTTCAAGCCTGTAGACATGATTTAGAAATTTTGGATCTACAAAGCCTGGAGGTTGTTCAACATATACCTCTTCTTCCAATTCTCCAATGAGAAAAGCACTTTTCACATCCATTTGAAAGACTTTAAACTTCTTGTGAGCAGTATAAGCCAAAAAGATTCTCATGGCTTCCAATCTAGCAACTGGAGCAAATGTTTCATCATAGTCAATACCCTCCTGTTGAGAGTAACCTTTAGCAACCAGCCTTGCTTTATTTCTTGTAATTATGCCATCACTGTCAATTTTTTTCTGAACAGCCATTTTGTACCAACAATTGATCTGTCTTTTGGTCTTGGTACTAGGGTCCAGACTTTATTTCTTTCAAATTCATTTAACTCTTCCTGCATTGCTTGCACCCAATCAGCATCTTGAAGAGCTTCTTCCACTTTCTTTGGTCCAGTCTGAGATAGAAAGGAATGATAGAGATATTCATTTGTTGTTGCTGTTCTAGTTCTGACACCTGCTTCAGGATCTCCAATTATTAAGTCAGGTGTGTGTGATTTAGTCCACTTCCTTGCAGATGGAAGTTGATCTCTAGAACTGGATCCTCCCCCGTGATCCTTGCTGTCTCCATCAGCATTGTCAAATGCTTCCCCTGAAGTTATGCTCTCTAAGATTCCAGAATTTAAGTTGGATCCTTCAGGAATTGAAGAATTAGAGTTTCCAGAATTGTCAGAATTTGGCTCATCAGAACTTGATAAATCAGAACCTGAAGAGCCAGTGACTGGTTCTGATGCTTCTTGAGAGTCTTGAGATGTGGTACGATCATCAGTTTGCTCCCCCTGAATAGGTGCATTTTCCTTTGGAGCAGTTACCATAGTTTCAATGACATCAGAATTTAACTCGTCAGAACTTACAGGATCAGGATTTAGGTCATCAGAATTTACAGAATCAGAATTTACATCTTCATTTTCAAATCTCAGCTGATCATGATCATTGAAATCTTCAAGTCCAACAATCTTTTTATCATCAAAAGATACATTGATAGATTCCATGACAACCTTTGTTCTTAAATTATAGACTCTGAAGGCTTTTGTGAAAAGTGGATATCCAACAAAAATTCCTTCATCAGCTTTTAGATCAAATTTTGACAGCTGTTCAGGATGAGTCTTAAGAATAAAACACTTGCATCCAAATACATGAAAGTATTTCAGATTTGGCTTCTTTTTCTTCACCATCTCATATGGTATTTTTCCATGCTTGTTTATGAGTGTAGCATTCCGTGTAAAACAAGCAGTCTGCACAGCTTCAGCCCAAAAATAGGTTGGTAGCTTTGCTTCATCAAGCATAGTTCGTGCAGCTTCAATAAGAGTCCTGTTTCTTCTTTCTACAACTCCATTCTGCTGTGGAGTTCCAGGTGCAGAAAATTCCTGCTTTATTCCTTGCTCTTTACAGAACTCTTCCATGATTGAATTCTTGAACTCAGTGCAATTATCACTTCTTATTATTTTAACATAATCTTTGACTAACTTATCCAGCTGTCTGACATGATCAGTTAGAGTAGATGCAATTTCATTCTTCTTGTGTAAGAAAGACAGCCAAGTGTATCTTATGTACTCATCCACTATAACCATATCATATTTTTTCTTTGCAATAGACATGACATTGACTGAACCAAATAGATCAACATGCAGTAAATGATAAAGCTTAAGAATTGAGGATTCAATTTTGCTCTTGAATGAAGATTTTCTTCATTTTGCCTTTTGACATGAGTCACAAAGACCATCAGGAGCAAATATTGATTTTGGCAGTCCTCTCACAAGATCTTTCTTTACTAACTCATTTATGTTGTTGAAATTTAAATGAGAGAGTCTCTTGTGCCAATTCCAGCTTTCTTCAATTGGTGCTCTGCTTAACAGACAGATTGCAGAACCATCAGAATTTTTTGAAAGTATGGCTTCATATATGTTACCATGTCTATAACCTTTCAGAACCACTTTGCCTGTAGAATTACTTACAACTTCACAGTGCTCTTCAAAGAAATCCACATGATAACCTCTGTCATAGATTTGAGTCACACTTAGCAGATTGTGTTTAAGTCCTGAGATAAGAGCTACTATTTCAATTATGACATTCCCAAGATTGATATTGCCATATCCCAGAGTCTTTCCTATGTTTCCATCTCCATAAGAAACTCCTGGGCCAGCTTTCTCCCCAAAGTCTGATAGCAGGGCTTTATTTCCAGTTATATGTCCTGAATATCCACTGTCCAGAACCAGGATATTTTTCATGTTGCCCTGCAATCACAAAGACCACTATTGATTAGTTTTAAGGACCCAGACTTGCTTGGATCCTTTGGCCTCGTTAAGGTTGTTAACATTTGTAGCGGATTTAGTTTCAGAGTTTATGCTAACATGCTTTTTATCAGACTTAATATCAGACTTTGCATCATAATTTACACTAGAAGGAATTACACTAATTTCCTTTAAAGAAGGTTTTATTTCATAATAATCATAGTACAAACTATGATATTCCTTACAAGTATAAATAGAATGGCAAAAACTACCACAATGAAAACAAGGATTTTACGGCTTAAACCTAACAAACTGACTCATAACTCCTGATCTAGGAGGTAAAAAGTTTATATCTTTATTTTTCCTGCAAAAAGAAGCAAGATGGTTAGAGTTTCCATAAGTATAGCATTTCTTTCTAGGAGCATTAGGAACATGCATATAATTATTACTTTTATTCACACCTTCCTTTCCATTCCTATTTTTCCTAACTTCATTTACCTTGTTCACATTTTTAATCTCTTTTAGCTTATACTTAAGCTGCTTCTTTGTCACTAAGTCAATGTTTACCAAAGCTGGTTTATCCTGTTTTAATTTGTCAGAGGTTGACTTTTCTTTGACTTCTATTTTAGAGTCTTTCATCTCTTCAGAATCAGACACAATAGTTTTTGCAACAAATTTAATAGGATTTACCTTTGGCTTTTTAGTCTATTTGATAGAAATTGGTTTAATTGGCAAAGTCCCTTTCTCACTTTTACCATCTTTATAACCTAACCCCTCTTTCCATTTTCCACTACTTAGAATATTCTGAGTTGTTCTGCCTGAGTTAGTCTAAGTCTTGATGATTTCTCTTTCTTTTTCTAATTCAGTTTTTAGATAATCATTCTGTTTAAGCAATTCATTCTTAACATACACAACATTATCTATCTCTGTCTGAATAGTGTTCATCTTGACTAACTCTTCTTCAAGATAGCTATTTCTGTTTTTGTACTTTAGATTTTCAGAGTTTAATCTTTCATTCTCTAAAGTCTGATCTCTATAGCTAATATAAATGTTTTTAAGAAATAATCTCAACTCAGTAATATCTTTTGTATCAAAAGCAAGAGTTGATAGAGTTACCTTTAGTTCAGCAGCATCAGAACTGCTATCAGTATTTGCCATTAAGGCAGTTCACCTCTTCTTCAGATTCTGAAGCGTCTGCCCAGTTTTTCTTCTTTGTGATAAGTTCCTGGCCTTTATCACCTTTTTCTTTCTTGCAATCAGGAGAGATGTGGCCTCTTTCACCATAATTGTAGCATTTGACATTTGAGTTATCTCCTATGTCGGACTTTCCTCCTTTGCCTTCAGTCTTTCTGAACCCTTTCTTGTCAGAACTTCCACCTTTCCTGGAAAACTTCTTACCCTTTTTGAATTTCTTGTAGGCTTTCTTTGTGATACCCTTCATCATAAGAGCACACAGTTGCATCATCTCCGCATCAACATGCACTTCAGATAAATTTTCAGGTTCTGAATCATCATCATCAGAATCTGATGACTCTGAATCAGACTGTATGATGAGAGCCTTTCATTTTGCCTTCCTAGAGACAATTGGCTTTTCTTCAGTCTTTAAAGCAACTGTCTTAGACTTCCCTCCATGCTTCTTCTTTCTTTGCTCCATCTCAAGTTCATGAGTCTTGAGCATCCCATAGATTTCATCAAGAGACATATCAGCAAGTTCATAGTTGTCTCTTATTGTAGTAGCTTTCAAATCCCACTTTTCAGGAAGAGCTAGTAGGAATTTCAGATTTGAATCTTCTGGATCATATTCCTTAACCACTAGTGACATATCATTTAACAGCTTTGTGAATCTGTCATATGTATCAGTTAGTGACTCATCAGATTTTGAGTCAAAGTGCTCATAATCCTGTGTGAGTATTGTCTTCCTGTATTTTTTAATGGCATTGGTTCCTTGACATCTCACTTCCAATGCATCCCAGATTTCTTTTGCAGTCTTGCATCCAATCACCCTGCTTGACATGACATTGTCAAGTGCACTATGAAGTAAGTGTCTTACTTTTGCATCCTTGCCTAGTGAAGAGATGTCTTCAGTGGTGAGTTCTCTCTTTTCTTTGGGAATCATCTTCTGTGGCTCATTCCCAACTGCAACAAAAAGCTTTGTGGGCTTGTGTGGACCATCATAAATTCTGTCTAAATATTCTAGATCTGTAGCTTCCAGAAACATGGCCATCTTCACACTCCATACAGGGTACTCAGACACCCTGAGCATAGGAACCTTGATGGTTTCATATCTACTAGTGTTTTGAATGGGTTGAACCTTTGCAGGTTCTTGAGGGTCTTGTGTTTTTGATTGATCAAACATGATTGATTGTTTGTTTGGATCTTAACTGTTTGTAAGCTTAACAGATTGGCTCTGATACCACTTGTTAGGCCTCAATGACACTATAGAAGGGGGTTGAATATAGTATCTACAATCAATTTGATTATAAACACAAGTATGTAACAGAAAACAAGTTTATTCAATATATCAAACTCTGTTACAGTAGGATTAATCTACTCTCTCAGTGATGTATGATATCATTATGAGCTTCTAGGGTTACAGTGAATAATATTCTCGTGAATGATAACACTTATAGTATAAACCCTAATCTGTGTTTATATACTACACAGTTACAAGATATCTCCTAATTGATATGATATGTTCTGTTTCCAAAAATACATCAATCAGAGATTATCTACTGTAGTCCTTTAGCTGTACAACTCTCCAAGCATATCTTCTTTTGTTTAATCCAGATCCTCTCCTGTAAATCAGCCACATTTCATCCCTGAAGTGTATCCGCACTTAAGTTCTGATGTAAGTCCTGATGGCTTAAGTTCTGATAACTTCCTGTCTACAGTAAGTTTTGACTTCCAGTTAAGTTCTGATAGTAAGTTCTGAAACTAAACAAATTAGATTAGACATGACATCACAATTATATCTAACACCATTGATTACTGAATTCCCAGATACTAAACCATATATATACGATACTACTACATAAATACATATACACGATATACCAGTCACTGAAATGGACTTGCTTAACGTACAAACACTCATACTTTCTACAATACCTTGTAACATTAGAAACCAAATCTTGTATAACCCTTAAACCATTGTTCTTCTATTACCTGATTCTTTTACAGGTTTGAAGCCATTCTTCATACATACCTTGAAGTACCTTTACGATACTCATGAATTACCTTATGCTTTGAGATAAATGTCTTAACCATATTGTTTATGATTTTGTTGTATTGAATTACATTATTTATCATATTATTATTAAGAATTGGATGATTTTCTAAAATGTGGACCAAATTCATGGTCAGGCCAGATTGGTGGTTATATTAGGCCAATGTGTGCCTTGGATCCAGTATATAGAGCAGAGTTGTGTTCCTTGCTCGGGGTTAGTGCGTGACTGATCAACAACCTAACCTTGGTTTTTATAATTAAAAGTATCAAATTCTAATCATTGCTTAACAAGAACTTGATACTTTTAAATCATTTCATTTCATCATTGTTTAATCTCAGTATTATCATTGTGAATTGCTGAGCTAGTTAGCTCACTCTTGCGAATATGTTTATGTTATTTTCCAGTTAAGAAGGAAGTTGTTGGTAGCGAGGATCCCCAGACCAGTGTGCGAGCTAGGATTCCAGGTTGAAATGGGATGATCTAGAAGAAGTTTTATGCTTTAATTTTGAGTTTTGAAAGTTTGTAAGAATGTTTTATTATCCAGTTGTAAGTTAAACTAGTTGGGATTTAGTACAATGTAACGTAAATAAGGTTATGGCTTGTGTTCATACTTTAACCTATTGCGATCCGTGGTTGTGTAAGGTAGGGTCATTGCATATTTTATTTCATAAACAGGTTTATATATATTGTGTGTGTGTGTTGTGAACCCCAAACTTCTAACCCGAGTTTGAAGGGCATCACAAATATTCTCGAAGAACAGTTTAAATCCCTCAAGAAATGTACTCTTTCTATTCATGATTATTGTCAACTTCTCAAAACCATAGCTAATAATCTCGCTGATGTTGGTCATTCCGTTACATACCGTCAACTTGTGCTTCAAACTCTCCACGGCCTCCCAAAATCATATGGTACTGTAGCTAAACTCATCTCTTTCCAGAGCCCACTGCCCACATTTTTCCAAACTCGCTCCTTACTCTAACTTGAAGAGCACCGTCTCAATGAACCCGATACCACCCAAACTGTTTTCTATGCTAATCATCAACCCTCTCGTAACATCCCAAGTGGCACATGGCGTGGCTGCGGTCGCAGAGGACGTGGCGGTTCTGGCTGTAGTAACTGTAATCACCATCAGTATCAAGGTTTCAACTTCTACTGGACTTGTTCCTCTATACTTGGAGCACCTCCAGCCCGCCCGCAACAACACCCACCCTCGCAAAAGCCACATGCCACTACTTCTAAACCATGGGCACATCTCATTACATACTCATCTTCTTGGCCAATGGGATAAAAATGACCTCTAGTGAACTTACACATGCATTCAACACCATGTCACTCACTCCATCGTCTGAATTATCTTGGTACATGGATATTGGGTCTTCATCTCATATGGCATCTAAACCTGGTATATTCTCTACACTATTTTCTTTGAACAACTCCACTCCATAACATATTTTTATTGGTGATGGTTCCCCCTCCCTGCTACTCATATTGCTACCTCTTTCATACCCTCTATTAGATATTAAGTGCAACACGGGGGGGGGGGGGGGTGAATGTGTTTTCTTAATTTTTATCCTTTTTCAAACCTGTTTAGATATGGTGAACAAATGAGTTATAATCTGTAAAGATATTATGTTAGCAGAATAAAAGCAACAAGCACAACAAACACAATATTTTAAAACTCACTTAATTTGTATTAATTAAGTTTCTCTTGCTACAAATTCTAAGTTCTTGAAATAAAAGAACTCAGCTTCTTTCTTGAGAGAGTACACAAATTTTTTTTGATCTGTTTGTTACACCTAAAAATAAAGGACCAGCATTTACTTCATTGATTTATAAACACTGGTTTACACAATATGTAATAAGATGTACTAAACCCTTTTCTAAGCAATCCCTGAATCTTTCTATTTCAGGCGTAGTAAATCTTTGCACAATCTTGTAAGTCTGTGACTTTCCTTTGTCAGTTAATCTTGGCTCTTGATCTTGTACTCTCCAAGCTGTTTTTGTAGACTTTCCAATCTAAGTGAATAGATCGTTTGTTGATTGATAATCTTGAATATTTAACTTGTCTACATTATTATATTTGAGCTTCATGTCGATATCTCGAGTTTATTTTATAAGAAAGTGACATCTCGATAAGTATAATGACTTATCGAGATCTCTGAATTCTCTATAGGTATAATTGACTTGTCGAGGTCTCTGAGTTCCCTATAAGTGAACTTGACTTGTCGAGGTCTCTAGATCTCTACATGTAAAATTTGACTTGTCAATATCTCTGAGATCTCTATATGCATTTTGACTTGTCGTTATCTATAGATCTCTAATAAGAAATAGACTTATCGATATCTCCAATCTTCACATCTTCATTTAACTTGTCGATATCTCTGAGTAATCTATATGCAGAAATGACTTGTCGATATCTCCAATCTTCACATCTTCATTTGACTTGTCGATATCTCTGAGACTTCTCTATAGGCCATTTTGGACTTCTCGATAAGTCATTTTGGAGTTCTAGAATGACTTCTTTATATAACTTGATCTGTTACTTGTCGATATCTTGACTTAGAACATTTTTTATAAAACAGATTTATTCAACTCAAGCTTCTACACCTTTTCTCTGAGGCATGATCTTGCTTGATCTTCTTCCAGAGTTTATTCTTAGGCTTGAAACTGTTTACAGAATAATACACCAGTCTAATCTTCTAACCATTTTACAGACTCAAGAAATATAATACATAATACAAATTTAAACTATCATAATGTGACTTAGTCTTGTTATTACACAAGCATGTCTTGCACAACAATCTCCCTCAATTTGTGAGAAGATTGCTTGCCACAAATTCATACCTGATAACAAGACTAACTCTAAGCTAAAATAAAATTAACATAAAAATGACAGATTAAAAAATACAACTTTGATTCATTGAGTGATTTCATTAGTTCAATAGTACACAATCTAGGTGAAATCTTCATATCTTGGTTCTTTCCTAATGAGGTCTTTGAGATTTATAAGTACATTGAGTTCTTCAATAATTTCTGTCCCTCTCAAGGCTTCTACCACTCTGAGCCAATTACCCAGTTTGTAATCATTGAGATAATTAACTCTGAATCTTGAGTAACTTCCAATCTTTATGTTTAGAAAGTGTTCATCCTTTGAAATTCTACTCATCCCCTTTGCCTTGAGCTCATTTGATCTTTGTTCAAACCTAGCAATTTCTTCTGCATACTTCATATCCTTTTCTTCCTTTTTAGCCCTTTATTTTGCATTTATATCATCATTTTGTCTCAGCCATACACACATCACTGCCTTCCATGCCCTTGTACTTGTGTCCTTGTCATTCATTAAGTTAATCATCCTGTTAAATTCTGTGGTTAAAAGTGTATCCATTAAATCCCTTCCAAGTAGAGTGAAGGAGCCATTCTGAAAATAGATTCTGACTTCTCTAAATGATACAACCCAAACTTTGACCATTTCTTCAGATAATTATTGAAAGTAGTCATCATCTGTGATGCACCAGTTTAGAGGTGGAAAATCAGTCTGATTAAAGCAATTCCAGATGACCCCCTTATCAACTTGTAGCTTCTTTGGTTTTCTCCCAACAGTCTTTAAATGAGTCATGATAGGTGGCTTAAATTAAGGTAGGTTTGATATTTTCTTTAGGGTGGTTTGGGTAGAAGTGATCGGTATTTTGAGTAAGGTGTTTGTAGTCTATTTGTACAAAAGTTTAGGATTAGAGGTTAAAGGTGGTTGAGTGTTTGAGCTTGCAGGCTTGAAGGTTTGTGTTTGTGAGATTTGGATTGGTAGGACATTTTTCTTGGTACCTTCACCAACTTCCCTCTTCTTCCTTCTCCTTTCATCTCCCCTCTTCTTATCATCCCTTTTCTTCTCTTCTACTTTGCTGCCAGTTGCTTTAGAAAATTGACTTGGATTTGAGCCAGAAGGGTTTTGCTCATTATTCTTATGCCCATCATCATCCTTGTCATCTGTTGTGTTGAATTGAGTAGTTGGCAACATGGTCCAGCATTTTGCAGGTATCTTCCCAGCATCCTGATCATCTCCTCATCTTCAGTTGTTTTATACTGCTTCCTCTTTAGATTAGTCTCCAATGTCATAATCAATCTTGTGTTTCCTATTACACAGTTTTTGGGTACTGTGAAGTATCTGAACTATTTGGTTTGTGGACATATATAGGCCTTCCCTTGTTTAGATATAGATAGGCTTTAGGAAAAGCAGTTATCTGAGCTTTCTTGAGTTCATTTAGCAATTGGGTGTCCTCTGGAACTACTGAATTAACTCTGAAAATTATTACATCCAGCTCAGATTCTCTCATGCTTTGAAGATTTGAGAGAGACTGTTAGTCGCTAATCACGCGCTAAAATTCACGCAAGTATACGCGTTTACAAGTAATATAGAATTATTTCTAGTTCGTTCCCACATGGACAGGCTTAGATTAACTTTGTGATTTATGCACTTATGCAACAATGATATGGCTATTATTCAATGCTAAGACGAATAATAATTTAGGTTTTGATTATACTACGATTAACTATTGAGAATTATACTAGAGAACATTAACTAAAGAGAGTAAATAGAGTTGAATAATATATGACACAAATATGGGATTCTAACTTCATTAAGTACTTCATTCAATAGCCTTTTTGTTCTTAACCTTAGCATGTAATGGTGATGAAACTAATCAGATAACATGAAACCGATAAACGCCAACTTTCGTTGTACGAATACCATACTATCAGACATCCACAAAAGAGATAGAAGCTGAATAGACACCAATTATATTGAGACCCTATATGTCTATAGAATTTGACAATATAACGGTTTTATGCACAAGTTATCTATCGTGATTACATAGGGCAAGTAAGATGGTTAACATTTCCTACGAATCATGCATAACAATAACACATGAACCTATGCTAGCATGGCAAGTTCTAAATCCTTAAATTCACTTTCGCTTCATTAAGAATTAACACACTATCTTTTAAGTTTGCGACGCTCATAAGACGAATAAGCACAACCAATATTAGGTTATCATACAATCACCATACACTAAGGCACCGAAATAAATTAACTAAAGAAATCCATAAATAAATCTGCTAGAACCCCATGATAACGATTAGTGTAACACCCCCAGATCCGGGGTCGGGGATCCGGGTCGTCACGGTCTTTCTTTCCACAATATCACTTCACTTAATTAATAATAATAACCTTATGCTGTGACCCCACACTAACACACACCACAACCCGTTATAGTCTCAGAGATGAAATTTAAATAAGTACAAGTCTTTGAATCCACAATTTAAAAGTTATTACAACCCAAAATGATTTCTTGATAAATTTACAGTTAATTGCCATTATCTGCCACAAGTTATAATTATACATAATTGATTCTCAAAAGTAGATGGTCTGATCTACAATAGATCTACCTCTGCAGCTATAGCAGCTACAACATCAACGGGAAGACGCGGGACGCTTCCCACGCGCTTGCGCTGGGTCTGCTGGAGTCTGGCCATCTTTCCTAACTGTTGTTGTGTGATGAAGAAATAAAGCAAGGGTGAGCAGCAAGCCCACCAAAATAATATGTATAATGATTTACAATATATGAGCCTTCTCATAGTACTCATGAAAGTCTTGGTCAAAAGAAATGAACCGAGTTGATATCTTAATGCGATGAAGTCACAAAATATTCAGTATATATATACATATATACTTTTCAAAATCGTGGAAGTCCTCTTCCATGCATAATATACACAGAGTACCAGTGTATAACTGTATAAAAATATCGTTGCAAGGTGATCTCATTTATCTAACCTTGTCTCAACGTTTTTCTGAAAATCTTTGTCATGCATAAGATAATCATTTACTAGATATAAGTTTAAAAGATGAAGTTACAAGATACTCCAATATACTTATATCTTTCCGAATACTACTTGAACTACCACCGTTCAAGTTATAATTAGTTTCAAAAGTTCATCACATAGATGAGAATACAAGATAAGACTTGAATAGATTCAATCTTTGAAATATTATTGAATGAAATGAAGTTACGAGATACTTCATTAAGTCCCGATATATATATATCTATATATATATCTCCCATACATTTCCTGAAAACCTCTGTCATGTAAAGTATGAACAGAGTTGCAATATCCAATGAATTTGGAAGGAAAAGAATTTTGGCATAAACCAGATATCTTGCTGATCAGGCAAAGATACCAATAAGTAACCTTTTCTACTGTAGATGGATGAATTCCTCACCGGTCATCACCCTGGCCGCATTAGGACCTCGCGCTAGACCGTTACCCGGCCACTCACGCGTTGATGGACTGCCACCCAGCCACTTACACTTTCATAGACCGTACCCCGGCCTGTCGCTTATGCCGACTCAATCAGATGGACTTACTTCCCGAACATTGGGCAAGTAATCAAATTGTTTTCTCAAAACAGCAACCATGTTGCGAATATAAAATACACCACAGAGCCGGATCCCCAAGATTTTTGAGCGAATATTCAAGTCTCCTTCGAAAGGAAGATCTTAAATCGGAAAACGAGTTTTGGGATCCGCTCTAACTTTTAAAATCATTTTGAAGACTCGAAAACATTTTTAAGAATGTTTGGAGTAAAGCTGATTTAATGAAATAAATCAGTCCCGATATATTAGAAAATATCTGAATATTATTATTTAAATAATATTCCCATAAAGAATAATCTTTATAAAAATAATTGAAGTAGAAGTTTTAAAACTTATACTTGAAACGGGTATTAAATAACCAAAGATACACTTATATGAAAGTATTATCTTTATTTGAATAATCGAAAATAAGTTTGATTATTAACACCTTATTCTTAAATAAAATAAAGAATATATTTCAGTAATAAGCGGAGTCATAATACCTCGAATGAATATTATAAATAATATTCATTAAATAAAATAAAGGAGTCATACATCCTCAAATGAATATTCAAATAATATTCAATTAATAAAATAAAAGGAGTCATAAGCCCTCGAATGAATATTCAAGATAATATTCATTAATAAAATAAAGTTATCGAATAAACCTTATTCGATTAATAGTTTTGAAAACTATAACCATATATATATAAATAAATATATATATATAAATATATATATATATATAAAATCTACTCGGGATCCTCGACTCCCGGTTTTAGAAAATGTTTTCACCTTTGGGTCCCTATAGTAAGGGTATATGCAAATTACTGCTATTCTCTAGCATAGGTATTATCAACTGAACCAACAGATATATATGGCAAGAATACGAAACAGGCATGCATATATATACCATATCAGCATGCTTCAATATATCGCAACATTTGCTAATTAACCAACATGCATCTATCGCAAGATAATGCATATACATATATTCATCACAACAACAGTATAACGGGTAGAAAACTTGCCTGAGCGACTGGGGGTTACGAATGGCTCGGGACGAGTCTGGTAACCTATAAGCAACAAGTAAGTTGGAATTAAACCAAAGTCACTTGTAAATCTATACTTTAACTAACTTAGACTCTAACGCTTGTTTTGCGCTCACTGATTCGCTTAAGTCACTCGGGTACCCTCGGCTCCACCATTTTTAATAATTTAACCTTTACGAGTTTTAAGGCGATTCCTTCGCGAGTGTCTTACTAACTTCCTAGCACACTTACCATAAATGTTTCATACATTAATTAACCCTTTTTGGTCTTTAACCTATGTTTCAAAGTAAGGCGAGGGGAAAAGTTTCGTTCGCGAAACGCCGTTACTTGAAACGGTCGTTTCTCCTAAACCGTGCATCGGAATCGAACGAACTACATATCAAAACGAAGCTCGTAACATGAGCTATCTAAACATGGCAGTGGTCATATTCTAGCAGGGGGTTCTCGGGTCCTAATGTTATGAACAAAAGCAGTCTAAAGTAAATCGGACATTACGACGGCTATGTTTACGCGATTTCCCAATTTTAAACCAATTCAAAACAACCACAATTCAACCACATATCATTCATACAACCAACATCCATCCATACCATACTACAACAGCCCCAACAATTCAATATTTCCAATTCATACTTATTTCTCAATTATGAACTAAGAGTTTACTTAAGTTCATTAACTAATAACCAAGATTTCCAACTCCAAAAATATCACAAAATCAACCAATCTCTAAACACACAATAATCATGCCTCTCACCAACTAAACTACTCATAACAAGCTCTAAACATGATTACACACCCATTACACTAACCCATCATCTAATCATTAGGAAATCTAAACAACAAAACTTAAAACTAAGACCATGAAGAGTTATACCTTCCTTGAAGCTTTTACTCCATGAAAGGTCCTTGGAATGCCCATGGAAGCCTTAATCTAACCTCCTACAAGCTTGTTCTTTCAAAGAAATCAAGAACACAAAAATTAATTTCAAGAAAGTACTATTCACCATCTTCTTGAATGATTTATAGGAAATGCTAGGAAAGGATTTTGAAGCTAAGATTTCTAGGAAGTATGTAACTTAACTAGGAGAAGCTAGGATAATTACCTTGTAAAATGGCAAGTGGAGGAGCTTGGACTTCCCAATTCTTAAGAAAGAAGCCGAGAGCTTCATGAAGAAATGGAAGGTTTGGTGTTTTGTGATTTGTTTTGCTTGGTTGGTTGCTTTTTGTCTTGTTTTTTGGTTAATTCCCTTTGTAGCCTTGACTTTGTGTGGTTAATATTCCACCACATTTCCTTCCCTCTTATGTCATGCTTGCATCATCCTCATGATGTCATCCTCCCCTCCTTGTCCTCTTCTCATTGGTTGGGTGACATCATCCTCTCTAATCCCTTTGATTAACTTCCTAATTGTTTGCCTAATGACCGCTGATCTGTTATACGGTTCGCTTAACTTTCGTTTTCGTTTATCGTTTGAGGGATCATACCCGGGATCTTATTACTTAGGTTCCCTTAACCTTTCTCAATATATTATATTCCTTTTATGATCCTCTCCTATAATCCTTTAATTTAAATCATTTTTATCCTGTTACCTTTTTCTCAAATCTTTCCGTATCTAGTGTATTTCCGGGAAAAATCAAAGTGTTCGGATTTGGATTCTGACGATCTTTACATACACTTATATCCCATATAAAGTACTAATAAAATCTCAGAATATCCATATCAGAACCCCTACATAGTGTGGCATGAAAAATTTTCTCATTCAGCAAAAACACTATTCATAAGGGTTTCAAAAATTTCCCAAAAATTGGGGTTATTACAATTAGCCCATAATCGGACTCATCATCAATGTGGGTTCCGATGTAAGCCTGGTATAATAAACGTAGTCTTTATACTTAATAAAACCAAGTACGAAATACAAGTAAAGGTTCAAGAATAAGAAAACTAGCATCCAAAGTTACAACTTAAAATAAAGAATCACAAGAATAAACTAGATCTTCTTCGCCTTGGTTGAATTGTACTCTACGGTCTTCTTTACTCCTTTTCCTTAGCTTTTGTACGTCTCTCCCTTTTGAAAAATGTCTTTATTTATGTATATATGCTGTAGAATTGACTAGGGCTTCAAACTCTCAAAATCCTAGTAGAAATAGAATTCTGCTACCCCGACCTGGTGCGGGCGCGCGCTTGACAGCGTGGGCGCGCTGAGTTTCTGCTCTTTGGGTGTGGCTGCGTGCTTGACCAGCACGGGCGTGCCGTCCTTCTGCATAAAATTCTGACTTCTTCTTTCTCCTTGATTATTTGAGTTGGTCTTTTCACGAGACTTTATTCCAACACCATCCAAACACCAAATTAGCACTACAACCATGCTAATTTACCTGATTACCTGGAAAATGCCTACAATGCAAAAACACTACAAAAACACGCAAAAACCCCAACAACTTGAGTATAAATACACCAATTCAAAGCTTTACGGAGCTTAATAAAGTGTCATAAATGCCACTCAACAGAGACTCCCGTAGACATCTGTCCAAACCACAGTCATTGACTTTAGCTACTATCCTCTTCTCCGAAAAGTTGTCAACCTTTATTATTACCACTCTTAAAAAATTAATGTTGTTGGCCAAAGCTCTCTTGTAAATGATGTAGTTGTTGGCCAGAGAAACTCTTAGAACAGCCAGTAGCTCATTGAACTCCTTATCTTGACAGGGTCCTAATGCAACTTTCTAGAGGTTGTCTTTACTAACATTTTGAGAGATTTTTAATATTGTAGAACTTTGACCAGAGTGAGTAGTAGATTTTCCAGCTCCTTTTGACTGTTGAATTCAAGCTTTTATCTCCCCCTTAGTCTTGGTAGCAGGCAGGAGTAATGGAGTTGAAATTTCAGGCTGAACAACTTCTGGAAGTGCAGGAAAGAAAATATTTAAAACACCCATGATAGCTCCCAAAAAAGACCGAATTTTGCATTTATAAGTGTTTGTGGGAGTCTACCAAAGTTTTAATATCTGCCTGTTGACTTTGTACCAGTGTTGTCACTTGAGAGACTTGATTTGTAAGAGAATCATTAGATGACTGTAGAGTGGGAACTTGTTGTTGAAGAGACTGAATTTGAAGATTTGGAGAGTGGTTGTTGTGATCTTGTTGAAACATGAGCACCAAATGTAGCTTGAATGGACTCCTTAATTCCTTCCATCAACAAAGTTGAAGGTTCATATCTAGCTTGATGAAGTTGATCCAGTTTGACCCTTGTGTTATTGTTACTGGTGATGTGATTTTGGACAACTTTATGCAGAGCCACAAAGGATTGCCTTAGGTTTTTGATGCTTTGCTCCATACTGGACATGTCAAACCTTTACATTTGATCACCAAATTTGGAGAAATTATTCTTGATCTCAACTTGAGTTGGCACAAGGTCATCCTGCTTGTCTTTGACCAGTCTCCTTATCTTGTCTTGATGGTTGTCCGGGGTCTGATGTAGTTCTTTACTTATGAGGTGAAAATCTTTGAGTTGAGCTTTATAGACTTCTGTTACAGCATCATAAACTTTATGTGGACTGAGAGCCTTGGAATTGCTTCCCAAGATAATGACATATTCTTCTCTAAATCTTGCCAAGACCTCATCCATGCTCAAGCTTAAGTCCTTGTCTAACCAAGGGTTAGGCACAAAGCATGCGCTAAATAATTCACGAAAGTATACGCATTCGTAAATAATATAGAATGATTTCTAGTTCGTTCCCACAGAGACTCTGATTAATTATATCTAATTAACACTTACTCACCAATGTATGATTATTCTTCAATGTCAAAACAATAACAATTAAGGTTGATTAACTAATAATTACTATGAGAATTAAACACTTGAATTAACAATATTAAACACACATGAGATCCTGACTTCATTACTACTTCATTCAATAGTTATTATTATTACCCTTAGCATGTAATGGTGATGATATTAATCGAACAATACGAAACTGATAAACGCCAACTCTCGTTGTACGAATACCATTCTACCAAGCATCCACAATTAAGATAGAATTTGAATAGGCATCAATTATGTTGAGACCATATATGTCTACAGAATTTGACAACATAACGATTTAAGAGCAAGTTATTCATGATGATTACACAGGGCAAATAAAACGGTTAGAGTTACCTACTAATCATGTATACAATACATGAACCTATGCTAGCATGATAAGTTCTAAATCTCAAGATTCACTGTCGCTTCACAAGAGATTAACAGGATATCTTACATGTTCGCGACACACATAAGACGAATAAGCACAATTTATGCTAGATATCATACAATCACCACATACCAAGGTATTAAACAATTAACTAAAGAAATCCATAGTAAATCCGCTAGGATCCCATGATCACGATTAGCCCATAATAGAACTTATCGTCACCATGGGTTCATATGAAAGCATGATAATAACACAACGATATAAAACTAAAAAATACTTAATAAATGATGAAGTACGTCACAAGATTATTAAGGTTCAAAGCATAAAGAAAACTATCATCCACTGTTATAACGAATTAAAAGAATCACAAGATAAACGTATGCTTCCTCTTCTTCATTGTTGCGTGCTAAAACGGTCTTCTCAATCTTCTTGCCTTCGCTCTTGATTATCTCCTCTATGAAGAAAACGTCTTCCCATAAGATTTATATAATATCCCAAGAGAACCAGCGCTAACAGAATCCCAATTGGACTCGAATTAATAAAATCCAGAATCTGAAATTCCGCACACAGGCGGCCGCCTGCATCGTCCACGCGGGCGCCTGCTAACAGGCGGTCTCCTGCTACTAGCACGCGGGCGCCTGCAACCCTTCTGTAAAATTCCTTGAATTGCTTCTATTTTTGCTGATTTCTTCGCTCATCACCCCTAGACTGATTCCAAGCAATTCCTTAAGCTTTATTCGATGAAAACCACCTATCAAAGCAAGTTATACCCTGAAATGCAAAAACACTAGAAAACGCGTCAAATACACAAAATACTCGAGTTCAAGACACCAATTCAAGCCGTTATGAGACTCTCTAAGCGGTATCAAATGCCACTTATCACACCCCCAAACTTGAATCAATGTTTGTCCTCAAGCATCACAGACTCAAAAATAGAATAAAAACATGAATGAATGCAACTTTTATGAATGCAGCGATCCCCTCGCGATGACTAAACCAACTAACACATGACATATCATCAAATGCAATTAGGCGACTAAAGATCAATCAATTCACACAAGCTAACATACAACTAGAAACGTGGTGTGTGCGAATGCTTAACATATATGCTTCGAAACTGGATCAATCACCATAACATAATTATCCTCAAGGCAATCACAAGCTTATACGAAGACTATATTCTAGAAACAAAATTACTTATAACACTTCAAGATTATTGGAGTTTAATACAAAATCATGCTTTTATTCAACACATAAAACAAATGCTTATTTGATGGTGCAATTCGTGAGGTCCACAAAAGACTTAAGCAATGGTACCCATTTAGCGAGCGTTAGGTTAGTGGATCCCAGACTATAAAAACCTTAGGTCACTAGGCACAAAGTCCCCTAAGAACTTAATAACTCGAATACCAAATAGCTCACTCGTGATCAATTGTGCATTAACCATATTTTTTTCTTTCTTTTTCTTTCTTTTTCTTTTTTTTTCTTTTTTCTTTTTTTTAATTTCTGAGCAAGTGTGTTTCGCTCCATCTTGCTCAACCCTAGACTACTCGTATACAATACGAACCGGCTACTAGCCATTTGACGCCTAGCCACAACTAGCAATGAATTCCATTTTTTCCCAATTTTTATCTTTTCATGTCTTTTATCATTAAGAGTCTAGCATGCATTCTAAGCATAAGCAATAGATTAACCTCAAAAACCATCAAACCAAAACAACAATCTAGTCCTTAAGCATACTCTAAGACTTTGTGAAATTACAAGTGTTTCTAGCATGCATGTCAACCTAACAAGATTCAATATCACTCTAACGCTATCACTACACTCGCATCAATATCACATATTAATCGGTAAAGCAACACAAAGGGATCATGGTAAACACATGAGCTATATGACATGATAAATAAAGCTAAAAAATAAAAAAACTATAAAAAAACTATATCGCAAAAATATGCAATTATATGAACTAAACTAACATGAAAATGCAAGTACATGACACACACACAAATACATTCCTTAACTACCACCCTCAAACTTAAAATATTCATTGTCCCCAGTGAAGGTAATAGAAAGGAACACAGGGTATACCTACTCAGACGAATCATCATCATCACCCTCAGAGGGTGGAGGATCCGGTGGCCAATCAACCTCGACACCAGTGGCTCGGAAATTAGTGCCCAAAGCTTGTATCAAATCTGTAGCAAAATGACAGTGAATGTCGTGTATGGCCTCCATACGCCTAATTACTCACCTGTACTGCTCATCACCAACACCAGTCCTATCAACTTCCGGCTGCACATGAGAAGAACGCTCTGTAGGCACTGGAGGATTCGTTCGGCTACCCTCTATATC